>NC_138964.1:87509537-87864537 GCF_055761805.1 Camellia sinensis
GGGCCCTCAAAATCCTTTTTCTTTAATTTTTAAAACCATCCCCCACATTTACCGACTAATATACGACGGTCGTGGGCACTGAAAAATCATTTTTTTCAACTCCCCGTGGGGGTACCAACACAACACCACCAAACACAACTAAACCCAAACTCAACACAACCCAACATAACTCAACCCAAACTCAACACGACCTAAGACAGCTCAACTCAACACACCCAACACAACTCAACTCAACATGATTCAACATGATTCAAACACAATTCATCATAGTCCAACACAATTCAATTCAACATTATTCAACACAATTCAACATAATCAACACTATTCAACATGATTCAATTCAACACCACTAAATGTAATTCAACATAATTCAAGGTGAACTCTTAAATCTCCATTTCAACATTTCATCCTAAGGCTCATGTCATCCATATTAGTAACAAATCTTCTTCCCCAAATTTCATTTCATAATATAGCATGATTTACAATATCCATAATAAAGGTTCATTCGATAATTTTTAACATAATTCTCAAACACTTCCAAAATTCAATTAAACTTGTATATATATAATTCAACCTCTGAATTTCATTATTCTACTTTCAATTTAGGCAAAATCATTAATTATCATCATGAATCAACTTAGGATTGTCAAGAAAAATTAAAACTTCTCACACCACCACTTTTTATTCCAATTTTCCCATTGATTATACACCCAAGGTTCATAATCCATAATCTTAACCCAACAATTGAACCCCAACACTTCAAACCCTAAACCCCCAAATTCCATGTGTAGACACCCCATTTTTGATCGTCCTCAAGACTAGGACGTCACCGTTTGAACGCTTGGTGATCATCCATGTTCGTGTTTGTTTTGAGTTCCCGGAGGCCTCGGCCGCGCGCCTTGCCTCAGGATCTCTTAACTTGCATGTTTTGTGCTTGGTTTTGCACCAAGGACTTGTGTTTTGTGCTTCTGAGGGTGGGAAGAGGCTTGTTAGCCATCCCTGAAACCCACCGGCCGTGGCATGATGCCACCGACCTTGTTTTTTTTTCTACCGACCAAATGTTTGGTCGGTCGGTATTCTCTTAGGTGTATCGGCTTTTTTGTGTGGTCGGCCGACCATTTATTTGGCCGGTTGTCTCGTTTTTTGGTTGATGCCTCCTTTTTGCCGTTTTCAGGCATTGTGCCAGTTGTACCAGCTGGAGTGCACGGACCTGTCCTCCATACACGTGTATGGAGGAATTTGCACCCTTTGCACCCTTTTGGTCTAGCTTCTTGAGGAAGCTTGGACCTTTGTCTTAGCTTCCTCAAGAAGCTTGGACCCCTGTCTCAGCTTCCTCAGGAAGCCTTGGCCCCTTAGCCTTAGCTTCTTTAAGAAGCCTTGACCCCTTTTGTTTAGCTTCTCTTGGAAGCTTAGGCCTTTGCCTTGTCTATGTAAGAAGGCCCTCCCTCTCCTTTGTGGAGTTTCAGCAAATCAGAGTTATATAGCATATATACACCACTCTCTCTCTATATCTCCCTCTCTCTCTCTCTCTCTCTCTCTTCATTTGTGGTGTTAGAGGGCCTAAAAGGGTGCTTTGTTCTTAGTTTTGCACTAAGACACCTAGTATTACACCATACTTTAGTTTTGGAGGTGTTGAGAGTTTGTTCTTGGAGTTTTGAGTTGGTTTTGATCAGAAAAAAGGGGCCGGACTTGCTGTTCTTGAAGTGTTCTTCAAGGGTAAACACTATTGCTTTATATTTCCCAATCTTGCACTAGCTTTTAACCTACTTTTCATGCTGTTTTGAGCTTTGTGTATAACTGATAAAAACTCTGATTTTTCATGCTTAAGATGTTTCGTTGAGGTCTCTTTTGTGTTTGGGATCCATCTCCTCTTAGGCCTTGTTTGCCCCCTTTTGTGCCTTCTTTGGTTGAGCTTTGAATACTTTTGTGCATTGGCATTTCAGTGGTGAAGAAGAGGTTTTGAATTCTTTCATAGGGGAGGGACACCCCTCTCCCTTTGTGTCTCATTTGTTCATGTTTTTTGCTCATAAAAGTAGCATGCATGCTTAGTTTTGTTTGGTCTTGTTTCAGATGTTATTTGGAGTTTATTTAGCATGTTTTACCTCTGTTCTATGTTGGTTTATTGACCCCTGTAGACGTCCCCGAACGCCCCGAGAGGAACGAGCTCCCGTTCCGTTCATATTGGGGTCACTACAGCTCAGGACTCTCAAAATTGTCACGGTTCTAAGTCTGAACCAAAGAGTCCAAATCCAGCAAATCGTTTTGAGAAAAAAACAGATTTTTGAAAGAAGTGCCAAACATAGACTGCTTTGCCAGATACAGAGTCGCCACCTAAATGTTTTTTAATGGGAAATTTAGGAAACCCTGACTCGGTGCCAAAGGCCACGTGTCCGTCATCACCAAAGTTGCCTCGGCTCGGGAACTTGGGTACGATTGGGGAAGGTCACTTCGTGAGCACCCCCGCTCGCCCGATCAAAAGATCGGCCTCTACTAACCATGATATCTATTTTTGAAAACATCGTATGTTCTTATTCCGGTTATTAGCCTAGGTTACTATGTGATGCGCACAGCATATAAGTATAGACTGAGTTGCTTGAATTGGAACAAAACATTTCATGTTCGTTTTTTTGAAAGATGGTTTGCTACTCGCAAGTAGGCTTAAAATGCAGATTTTGCCACCCTCGGGTGGGCTTAGAAGAGATGGTTTTGCCACTATCTAGTGGGCTTACAACTCACAGTCAATGATTTGTTCCAATTTAAACAACCCAACCTTCACCCACAGGCATTCAGGCAGTTATATCACATAAGCATTTAGCCTCATGATAAACATGCTATTTATGGCAGTCACTCACATGCATGCAAGGATGCTAAAGCATAAAACTTACCGAGTACTCCAAGCCAAAAACAGAAACTACTTTAGAAATCATGCATGATCCTAAGTATACAGAAATGCCTAATGCAACACATGCAAAATGCAACTATAGCAGGCTCGGCTATTCTAAACATGGCATATGGAATGCTACAACTATCATGTATTCAATTTGGAATTGAAATACAAATGCAGTTAGTATGATGCGCCGAGCCCGGTGCATGCAAAACAGATGAATGATGCAAACATGCTGTCATACTGTATGCTAATTGAAATATGCCCTAATTTAACCATCATAAGCTGGTAAATAAAAGGGAAGAAAGACGTGGGGTTGGAAGACATACAACACACACACGCACGCTTATTACAGTTGTGCCCTCGCGCAGAGGGTCCAAATAAATATACGGTCCCGAATAAAAGAATATTACAGTCCAAATATTACAGTCCAAATAATGTACAAATTCCTAATTAATTAACAAATTAACTAAGAAAGCTGTAAAACTGGCGTGCAAGCCAGGGACTGCCTCGCTTCTGATGAATGATGTATGTCCGGGTTGTCTTGCGCGGAAATCCACCGGGATGCCCCAATTAGCCTCTGTTTAGCAGTTATTCTTGGAAAGCGCGCCAAGTCCCGAAAAGTTGCTGATTCTTCATTTTGCTGCAACAGAGAGCAGGAAAGGGGCATAGCAATGTATTTTCACAAATATATGCATGCCTTGATCCTCGTGCCACCAATCACGCATACCGAGGCATGATGGCCGAGGAGTCGAATTGCACAATTCAATATAGGATGAATGCACATGAAAACACAATAAAACCTAACTCCATCATAGAGAATCCGGAGTGTCGGTGACTGGGGAATTGAGACGCGTTCCGTCACTCAGAGTACGAAACGCACCTCGTTTCCCGTGTCCGGGCTAACTCCTATCCCGAACACGATGCAATATGCATGAAATGCGACTAAGATACAATCCTAACATACACAATGCTATGAAAATGAGATGCCTCGAAATGCGTGCATACGGGCACATAAACCGAAAAAATGACAGAATGCGATCTAAGATACAACCTAGTATGCACTATGCTGTAAAAATGAGATGCCTCGAAATGCGTGCACACGGGCACGTAAACCGAGAAAATGATAGAATGCGATCTAAGATACAACCTAGTATGCACTATGCTATAAAAATGAGATGCCTCGAAATGCGTGCACACGGGCACGCAAACCGAGAAAATGACATACGCAATGCAAATGACAAAGAAATATGATATGGGCTTACACTAACATGAGAGAGACTCAGCCACACTCACATAAGAGGCCGGTGGATGAAAATAAAGTGCCTCGAAATGCGTGCATACGGGCACGCAAACCGAGGCAATGGCATACGCAATGAAATATGGCTAAAATGGCATATAGAATGCAACATGGACTTATACTAACATGAGAGAGCCTCAGCCACACTCACATAAGAGGCCGGTGGATGAAAATGAAGTGCCTCGAAATGCGTGCACACGGGCACGCAAATCGAGGCAATGGCATACGCAATGCAATATGGCTAAAATGGCATATAGAATGCAACATGGACTTATACTAACATGAGAGAGCCTCAGCCACACTCACATAAGAAGCCGATGGATGAAAATGAAGTGCCTCGAAATGCGTGCACGCGGGTACGCAAACCGAGGCAATGGCATACGCAATGCAATGGCATGGAAATGACATATAGAATGAAACATGGACTTATACTAACATGAGAGAGCCTCAGCCACACTCACATAAGAGGCCGATGGATGAAAATGAAGTGCCTCGAAATGCGTGCACACGGGCACGCAAACCGAGGCAATGGTATATGCAATGCAATATGGCTAAAATGGCATATAGAATGCAACATGGACTTATACTAACATGAGAGAGCCTCAGCCACACTCACATAAGAGGCCGGTGGATGAAAATGAAGTGCCTCGAAATGCGTGCACACGGGCATACGCAATGTAATAGCATGGAAAATGATATGCGAACATGCTAATGGATTTTCAGCAATGAAATGTGGGGGAAAACAGCCCCGAAATGAGGCGAAAACACACCCGATGCATGGAATCTCTCCCGAAATGCAAATTAGGCGCATAGAATGAACTACAGCTATACAAAGCATGCATAATTGGTACATGGAATGAAAAGACAGAAGCAAGGCAGCCCCAAAATAAGCATTTTACCAGTACAAATCATGGCCAAACAGCAAGCAAAGATAGGGCAACAATGGCATGCAAAAATGGCCCTAAACATGAGATTATGAAGCAACTCACAGCTGCTAACTCCAAATAGGTTAGGACCCTTCAACAACATTGAAGAGGGGAAAAAAATATGCACATTTACAGAACTGTAAAAACCCAAAAACAGTATACAAACATGCTAGAAATGCAATGCAAAATGAGGCTCAAAAGAGGCTATAACATGAAGTATGCAAAATATTCCACAAACGGCCAAAGACCCTTAATGAAACATGTTAAGAAGGTCAAAATAAGGCCATCTCTAGGCCTGTAAAAAGACCAAAAACAGAAGCATGATAGGCTGCCAAAGCATGCAAAAATGGGGACCAAAAGAGAGATATAACATGAAGTGACATATGGAGGTCCCAAACAGTGATGAGCCCTTCTTCAATGTTGAAGAGGGGCTCAAAATAAGCCTATTTACCGAACTGTAAAAAATGCCCAAAAATGGAAGCATAATGGGTTTCCAAAGCATGCAAGAAAATTGACATTCAAGGGGATATTGAAGTAAGTGCAATATGGGGGGCCTCAAACAGGGTTGAGCCCTTAATGAAACAAGAAAATGAGCTCAAAAAAATGACCTTTTCAGTTTTGGTCGGAGCTCAAATCAAAAAGCATATATGGCTTAGAGATGGTGCAAAAATGAGCTAGAAAAGAGGGCAATTGGACTTACCTTTGAAGACCAACACTTTTGTTGCTTCTTGGACCAGATTTGGTGACTCTAAGCTGCTGGAATTCTTCCCCTTGCTGCTGGAATGGAGGGGTGGTGGTAGAGCTTGAAGATGATGAAGAAATGGAGCCCAAAGCTTGAAGGAAATGGGGTGATATGTATGTATATGCTCCAAGCAACTCTTGTAACCCTCTTTCTAGAGTTGGGAGGCCAGCAATATCCAAGAGAGAGGGAGAGAAGAGTCTAGCAAAGTGTAGGGGAAAATCAAGCCCTTGTTCCCCCACAAAATATCCCCCGGATATAGATATTTTCTGGGGGAAACAGCTGTACAGCTGTAAAGTGGATCTTGTAAGGAACATGGCCGGCCCATTATTGGACTTGGAAGTGGCCGGCCGGCCACCCCCCCTAGCCGGCCGGCTAGGGGTCAAAAAGGCCAAGTAGAAATAGTGGCCGGCCACCACATATTGGTGGCCTCCCAGGTCTCCTCTTCACAACCCTGTGGTTCGAATTTGGAAACACTAAAACAGGAGAGAGAACAAGCCATTTTGAGGAGCGGTTCAAAAGGTTCAAATGGAATTAATGGCCGGCCATAAACTTTTAGGGTCCTCCCATGTGTGTACAACACAAATATGTGGTTCAAAGTTCAAGAAAGTGACCCAAGGGTGTTCAACATTGGCCCGGAAGGAGGGGTTCAAAAGGGTCAAGAAACATTAGTGGCCGGCCATGAACTTTTAGGGTCCTCCCATGTGTGTACATCACAAATATGTGGTTTGGGTTTGAAGAAAATGGCTCCAAGGTGTTCAACATTGGCCCGGAAGTGCGAAAAACGGGCGCTGGAGGGCGAAAATGGAATATAACTGGTTGCTAAGATAATTGCTAGCCTCCCACCCTTCTACGGCCTTCCCGGTGATAAAACAGAGGTACCTGCCAAAAATAAACAAAAACCGATGCAAAACGAATGCTTGGGGGCCAAAACACGCAGTTTGGGGTCCCGAAAATGGGCTGTTAAGCACCGAAAGTGGCGTTCGGCCACGAAGTGGGTTTCTCAGACCCCAGTGTCCCTCAAAAGGGAGAAAATAAGAGGTATGCCAAAAACCGGGGCAAACGGAGATGGTTAGGCGGTCCCGAACCGAGGCACACGGCCTGACGGCTCCGAAAACCGGAAACCGGACTCCGAAATGGGCAAAATGGCCTACGGCCACCAAATGTAGCCCACGGCCACTGAGAGATGGTCTACGGGACCTCTCCCTCCCCTCAGGAAAAGAAACAGAGAAAACCGAGTCTGGTTCGCAAACCAAGACAAGGCACAGAAGAGGGTTCGGAAATTCGGAGGCAGGGCTCACGGCCGCGACTCTGAGACTTCTGAACAAGCACGATATGCAACGTCACCGAGCGCTCAATCGGTGATGTCTGAGCCTTAAGGTCGGTCAAAAATGGGGTGTCTACAACCCCTTGCATGCATAATATACTTGCCTTGTATTCCTCCATTTTGCCTAGAAATGCATCTTGCCTTTAGACATCCATGCTTGCATGTTCTAGCTTGACTTTATGACGCTTTTGGTCATATTTCATCATGCTTAAGGTCTGTTGGGTGCTTATTTGATCATGTTTGGTATAGCCTCTTTGCATTTTCGCTTGTGAGCCTTGAGTGTGTGAGTCATTAGCTTGCATTACCTAGGCAATTTCAGTGATTTGGAATCACTTATTATGTCATTTTAGTCCATGTTTTGTGCTTATATGCTTGCATTTGCTACCCTTTCATTGCCTTGAAGAGATGTGATCTTATGTTCCATGTTAGGGCCATGGTGTTTGCCTATGTGTTTGAGGCTTTGGGCTGCCATATCAGTGGGTTTTGGGGTGCATTTTGATGTATTGAAACTCTGTTTTTAGTTGTCTAGTCCATGCCATGAACGGTTGAGGTGGTTGTAGTAGAGTGCCCTCCTTGTGGCTTTGAATGCCCATTGTTTTGGGCCCATTTCTTGGCACGCTTTGACCATGTTCCATGCATGTTCTAGTCTTATTTTGGAATGCTCTAGGACTATTTTTAGTCATTTTGGTCCTTTGGGGTTTGGTTGTCATAGCTATGGTTTGAACCCCCTTGTTGGCCTCAACTTTAGGGCCCTATTGCATGCCTTACTTGCGTGTTTTGTTTGAGTTGGCATCACTCCTCATGAGATTTCAGAGTTTATTATAATGCCATATCCTCATATTCATCGCATTTCACTCATGCTTGAAGGTTGTGCATTGTGGTCTAAGTAATGGACCAATTAGTAAGCTTGTTTGCTTTGCTTTTTTGTTGCCTTCGCCCATCATTTTGGCCACTGTTTTGGGATGGGCTGAGGTCTCCCAATTGCGGTTTAAGTCCGCCATTGCATGTTTTGACATGTTGCATTACTTTGGTTTCATGCTTGCATTGTCTCACCTTTGCGCGTTTGCATGTTGTTTAGCTAGTTGCATTCCATATCCTAGTTTGCATGATAGGTTGCATTGCATTGTATCTTGCATGTTTGGCACATTGCACTGGGCATGTTTGTTACCTTAGCTCCATATTGCATGCTTGAGACATGTTGCATACTTGAGTCACATTGCATACTTGCATTACATTTTGCTTGGTTTGGGGTGTCAAACCAAGCATGAGCAATGAGGGGCGTTCGTACTCAAAGTGACGTAACGCGCCTCAATCCTCGGTCACCGATGTCCTTGATCTCAACATGATAGGGCGTGTAGCACTCATGTGTCTTGTTGCATTCATTCACATTGAAATGCATACTTGACTTCTTGGACCATCACGCATTGAAATGCGCGATTGGTGGTCCGAGGGTCGAGTACCAAACTCCCTTGAGCCCATAGCATGATAGGGAGAGTGGCCATGCACACATTGCATTGAAAATTTCATGCCATGCATTGTCTGTCCTCTGCTGTTGTCAAAACAGGGCTCTGCAGGAAGAAATGGTCGGCCGACCACTTTTCGTGCCGACCGACCATCAGTGTCCAGCCGGTGGTTTAATATTTGGTCGATAAGCCTATTCCCATGGCCGGTGGATTTGAATTGTGGCCGATGATATTCCACAACACTCAGGGAGTGATTCAGAAGGATTCTGGAAACTTTCATAAATTTCAGAGGAGCAAGGCAGTGTAAACAGAGGCAATAGTGACATCGTACCAGGTTTCCAGGCGAGGCAAACCGAGCATGCATCATCCCATCATTCCGAGGCGGGGCTGCGGCCACTTTCCTTTTGTATTTAATTTGTTATTTAATTAGAAGCTTTGTAATATTTAATTAGCTAGAGTAGTTAATCTTTTGTTTAATTTGTATTATTCTTTTGGTCCCTCCGGGCGAGGGCAATTCTGTAATAAGTGTGTGTGAGTGTGTGTATGTCTTCCAACCCCCACTTCTTTCTCCCTTTTACTTACCTGCTTTCAATGGTTAGTATTAGGGCATATTTAAATTAGCATACCTTATGCTATGCATGCGTGCATCCATACATTTGTCTTGCATGCACCAGGCTCGGCGCATCATACTAACTGCATTGTATTTCAATGCCAAGTTGAATACGTGTTAGTTGTAGCATCATCATAGGCCATCTTAGAATAGCCGAGCCTATTATAGTTGCATCTTGCATGTGTTGCATTAGCCATCTTAACATGAACTAGGATCATGCATATGATTATTAACTAGTTTCTGTTTTGGCTTGGAGTACTCGGTAAGCATTTATGTTTTAGCATCCTTGCATGAGTGTAAGTGTTGCCATGATAGCATGCTTACCATGAGCTATGTGCTTATGTGTTATAACTGCCTGAATGCCTGTGGGTGAAGGTTGGGTTGCTTGAGTTGGAATAATTCGTCGAAACCCGTGTTTTAGCCTACTTGCAAGTAACAAATTTCAATCCATTTTCAAAACAAACAGATGTGCGATGTTTTGTTCCAATTCAGGGAATTCAGTCTATACTTGTATGTTGTGCACATCATGTAGTAAATCTAGGCTAATGAGCAATTTAAGAACGCATAATGTTTTCCAAATAAGATATCACGGTTAGTAGAGGCCGATCTTTGGATCGGGCGAGCGGGGGTGCTCATAGCTGACCTTCCCCAATCGTACCCAAGTTCCCGAGCCGAGGCAACTTTAGTGATGACGAACACGTGGCCTTTGGGAAACGAGTCAGGGTTTCCTAAATTTCCCCATAAAAATATTTAGGTGGCGACTCTGTATCTGGCAAAGCAGTCCATGTTTGGCACTTCTTTACAAAACATCTGTTTTCCAAAACGATTTGCCGGATTTAGACTCTTTGGTTCAGATTTAGAACCGTGACAATTTGAGTCCTGAACTGTAGTGAGCCCAAATGAACGAAATAAGATTCCCTCCCGGGGCGTTCGAGGGGCGTCTACAGTTTCTGGCGACTCTGCTGGGGACTTAGAGAACTTGACTCGAACTCGTGATATCTTGTTTTGACTACACTTATGTGTTTCTTTGCATTGCATTTGCATTGGTGCGCCTAGGACACCGTGTTTGCCATCTGTTATTCCTGAGCGGTTAGCCTGAGGCTGCGTGCCATAAGGTTGATCGGTTACGGGCTCTGCCACGATGGGAACACAAACCCCGGTCTTACCGGGGCACCCTTTTTGACCATTCGACCTAGTGCAGATTCGAAATCCATAGTGACCATTCCAAGCTAGGACAGGTTGCTTACCCGATTATAGGTTGTTTGAAACCACTGCGTGCGTAGTGAAACCTTAGCTCCTGACAAAACAGGACAGGAAACCCTACCCCAACATAGGGGTGTTTTGGCTCTCACTTATCTACTATATGCTTTAGAGTTGGCCTCTACAGGAATGCATGTATCAGCTTACAAGTTTGGGTATCAGGCCTGCGGGCACCAGTTCAGTACTTTGAGAATCAGTTATCTGTGAGTATCAGATTCAGTTTTTGGGGGCAGTGATTCGGGGATAAATAATCAGTGTTGGAGGAACGGTGTATTCAGCTTATCAACCGTGTGTTGTGATGTCCAACTGTGTGTTGTGTGTTTATTTTAAGCCGTTATGCTGTCCGTTTGTCTGGTTATTTATTTCCTTATTATTACTTTATTTATCTTTTTGCTAGGCAGTTTAGCACGATTGCTTCCGATCTGGCAGATATTCCCCAAGCACTCTGGACTAGAGGTCGCCGACTTAATTGATCTGAGGATCTGGTCGACGGACAACCAGTGTTTTATTCTCTACCCCCGGTTATCAGATGAAGGTCGAGAAGGCGTAGTGCATCCGAGCAGAGATTACTAGAGCAGTGGTCAACCCTACCAATGGACAATCGGGCCGAGGCCTCAATTTTCACCACAGAAAAGGAACATATATTGGTAGTTCAAATGGATCAGCAGAACACGTCAGGGATAGAGGCAATGATGCGTCAACTCCAAGAAAGTATGAAACTCATGCAGCAAGACGCTGCCCGCCATACGGAATTTGCTAAACAACAGGTCGTGATCATGGCCTAGCAGGCAGAGCTAATCACCTGACTACAGCAGCAAGCTGAAGCATCAGCCTCACATCAAGCTCCTCCCCCACCCGGGGTCCCAACACTCGAGGAGACGGCTAATGTCTAGGAAGATACGGACATTCCTACAGGGCGACCTCCGCCCCCAATCCTACCCCAGTTATCTAAAACGCCAATCAACTTGCCGGATTCACCTTTTGAGTGCGAGGTGGACCCTACCGTGTTGAAGCTGAGCAAGCTTGAAAAGTTGTTCAAGAAATCCCAAGGAGTCAAGACCATTCCTGATATTGAAGATGGGTATACCGACGTAGCTGTGACGATGCCAGACCGATTCATGATGCCACATATCGACCGCTTCGACGGATCTAGGGATCCCATGGTGCATCTACGATTGTTTTCGGATATCTTAAGACCAATGGGCCTCACGAGATTATAGAAGCTGTCTTTGTTCGGCCGGACCCTGTCGGGTGTGGCGTCCATCTGGTATGCAAAATTGGAAGATGACGATAAGAGGAACTGGGATGAGATGGCTGAGGCATTCATTGCACAGTACTCATATAACACGTAAATCGTGATTACAACCCCTGATCTCGAGACAACAAGGCAGGAGCCCAAGGAGAGCTTTTCTGAGTTCGTAACTAAATGGAGGGCCAAGGCCTCAATGATGACCCTAAGGCCCACCGATAAAGATCAAATTCGGATGATTGTGCGCAATCTCCAGCCTAAGCTGATGCAGAAAATGATCGTGCTCCCTTTCCCTACCTTTTCAGATCTGTATGAGATGGGAGTACAGATTGAGGATGCCTTGAAGCAGGGCTTGATTGACAATGATAGGGAGCAACCCAGGAGAACTTTCAACTGTAACACCAATGTAGGCCCGAGCGGCGCTGCAACTGCAAGAGCCTCAGAAGTGAGCATAGTCACCACCAACCCCCCTCCGAGAACTATGGCAGCTCCGCCATTCTCCGGTGCGTCCGGAAGGAACACACAAACAACCAAATACCAAACCAAAAACCAAAGAACCTTGCCCGACTATATATGCCCCTGTCCAAAGCTCTGAGGGTTTTAATCAGAAAAGGGCACTTGAAGCCCCAAGAGTCACGGCCTTTATCGGAAAAACTTCCCCCTACCCACAACCCAGCCAAATATTACGCATTTCACCAGCAGCATGGTCATGACACCGACCAATGCTTCTGATTACGTCATGAGATTCAAGATCTCATTGATAATGGGGTGATCGTGCCTCCAGAGAAACCCAATGTCACAACCAACCCCCTCCCACCACACAACCAAGCTCCACCTCCCAAACGCATCAACTTTGTCCAAACCGGGGTTACGGCATATGATCCCAGGATATACATCACTCCTTCCCATCTACCCAAATCGGAGGTGCTCCTTCCTGACTGCACTGACTTGTACATATTGGACATCTCTATAACCCAACCCGAACCAATGGTGGTGACTGTCGAAGACAGAACAGGGGAGACATCAGTGGAGAATGGGATCGTTGAGTCAGAATCTGAGGAATCTGGGAGTTTTGTTGAGGAGGTATACAGTCCGAGTGACTACATTCTATCAGTAGGCCAGGTTGGGCCAAATGTGGAATTGCCGGCAGGGGCAAAGCTTTGTGTGATACAGAGGGATAAATCTGGTCAGAGGATAGATGACTTGGCAGTTGTGGAAAGGGACTTTGCAAACCTCTAATTTTTCAATGAACAAGATCCAGAGGGCATGGTAGTCAACTGGTCAAGTTTTGAGGAGTCAGCAGAGGTCACCGGGTGGCTTGATGACCTACCAGATGTTGTCGACGAAACTCAGTTGGAATGGGGCCCGGCAAGGGCAAGAACATCAGTTGTGGCCAGAAGGGCCGGGAATCAGAATGCATCGCCAGAGAAAGGTTTGAGGCTTCTGAGAGAATCAGGAAAGCTAAAGCCCACGAGGGGATTGAAAGTGCTGTGTACATGAGAACAGGGAGTGCTGCAAGCATGTGGACGGGAGGTACTGCGAGTATGAGAACAGTCATACCGGAGCCGGACAGGTGTTTGTCGGCTGCTAACGGAATGTGGTCGGAGGACGATGATTTATGTCTTGCCCACACGGATGAGGATTGTGGGAGCAATCAACCAGACGATACCTGGTACATCGGCAAAGTCGATCATATGACTAGGAGTGGACAGTATTTCAAGCCTCCTCACCTAGATCAGCCAGAGGCGTTTGGGATAGACAAGGAGGTGAAGAAACAGAAAGAGAAGCAACTCGAAGAAGAGGCTGTACTGAAGCAGCTGAAAAAGATACAAGCAGACATCTTCATCTGGGGACTGCTTATGGCTTCACGTGTTCACAGACAGGCTGTTTTATCGGCTATGGACATGACCAAGCTCGCAATAGACACCACGCCTGAACAGCTGGTGGGCTTAGTTTTTTCGAGAGGAGCTACCCCGATGTTGACTTTGTCCGACAAAGAACTGCCACCTGAGGGTGCGAGCCATAACAAGCCACTCTACGTCTTTGTGGAGTGTAGAAACAAATGGATACCTGTGGTACTTGTCGACACAGGATCCACCATCAATGTGTGCCCGGCAAGGACTGCATATGCAATCGGTTTAAAGACCGCGGACTTTGTGCTGACAGCCCAGGTGATTCGGGCATATGATAACACGAGCAGAGAAGTAATGGGGACAGTAAAAATTCAAACCAAGGTTGGGCCGGGACAGCATAAGGTAGACTTTCACGTCTTAGAAGTTCCCGCAACCTTCAATCTACTCTTGGGGGGGGCCGTGGCTGCACCAGGTGAAGGCAGTTTCGTCCACCTTACATCAGATGGTGAAATACCCCCATGGGAAAGGAGTAGCCATTGTTTTTGGAAATTCATCGATCCATCCACCGCCGGAGGTGTCTACACCAGTCCTTGAAATTAAGCACGACATGGAGGATGTGTTCTTATCTGGTTTCACTCTGGCTGAGGCCCGGGTCGTGCGGAACATTTTGGCTGTTAATGAGGGGGTGTATGTCAGTGTTCAATCAGTATACCTCATGAACAAGCTTCAACACATCCCCGGGATGAGATTGGGAAAGAGCGGCTGGAAGGGCGTTGCAACGTTGGCCGAAGTGCCACACAACCCACATACCTTTGGTTTGGGTTATTTGCCCACCAAAAAGGATTGGGTGAGAAAGCTAAGGAAATTGCTGGGAGAGCCAGAGCGAAGCAGGTGAGGAAGCCTTTTGAGGTAATACATCGACCCATCCAGGGTACCCTTAACGGACGTTTCGTCCGGGAGGAGGAGGACTTTCCATTTTGTGGCTTCCCAGAGCCGTGGATAAATGAAGAGAAGCGTCGTGTGCTTGGATTTGAGATTTTCTTCGACCTGCAGTTATCTGGGGATGATGTTGCCGAGGAGCAGACAGACCCATCAGCTAAGGTTAAGCAGTGCAAAAATATGGACTCCGAGAGTGCTGAAATTGAAATGGGGGTAGCGCTGGCTTGTCTACATTTAGATCCTTCGATCGAATAGAAGTGCTTGGGGGATAACTTCTCGGTGTCCATGATCGGGAATGAAACGGCTGCAGGCCTACCATCAAACATTTTGGATGCATCCATCGCACTCTCTCTCATCTGGCAGTACGAGGAGGGATTTTTGTCGAGTAGCACAGGGTCAGGAAGTGAGCTAGAATCTGATTCCATCGAATCTATTAAGTCGGAATCAAGTTCTAGCTCGACTGTGTCTGAGTCCGGTATTCCTGGGGGTGATGACCTGGATGCCACAGTCTTGTCCAGGTCGTTCTTTTCTTCTCTTTTGAGTCTGTTGTAACAGAAGAGTCAGACGGTTTAGATGTGCTTAATGAGAATGATGTGGATGTGGTTTCTGATTACTTTTCTGTGCCCTTGATTTATTGCTTAAATCAGGACTTTCAAAATTTTGATAAAAACGACGAGAAAGAAATTCCTCCGATTTTGCAACGCTTAATTGATCAAGAGTAGGAAAGATTTGTTAAACCTTTAGTTTATGAAATCACTACTGTGAATATTGGTACTGTGAAGGACCCGCGACTAGTCCAGATTCGGTCCACGTTGTCTTCGGAGGAACGCGAGTGCTTAGTCACTTTATTAAAAGATTTCAAAGATGTTTTCGCGTGGTCCTACGAAGACATGCCTAGAATCGATCCTGAGATTGTACAGCACTGGATCCCTCTTAACCCCGAGGCCCGACCCATCTAGCAGAAACTTAGGAGGATCCGCCTGGACTGGGCTCTCAAGATTAAGGAAGAGGTCACCAAACAAATCGACGCAGGGTTCCTGCTGGTATCTGAATACCCGACTTGGTTGGCCAACATTGTTCCGGTGCCGAAGAAGGATGGCAGGATCAGGGTATGCATGGATTTCAGGGATTTGAACAGAGCCAGTCCGAAGGACGACTTTCCCTTATCGCATATCGATGAGTTTGTGGATTTCACAGCGGGGCATGCTTTGCTTTCATTCATGGATGGCTTCTCAGGCTACAATCAGATAGTGATGGCACCCGAGGACCAGGAGAAGACTACTTTCACCACCCCGTGGGGGACATATTGCTACAGAGTGATGCCATTTGGGTTGAAGAACGTTGGAGCTACATATCAACGGGCCGCGACCACAATATTACATGACATGATCCACAAAGAGGTTGAGGTGTACATGGACGACATGATGGTCAAGTCCAAAGAAAGAGAGGGCCACTACACTGCCTTGCACAAGTTCTTCCAAAGGATTAGAAAATTCCGATTGCGGCTGAACCCTCAGAAGTGTAGGTTTGGTGTTACAGCAGGGAAAATGCTGGGGTTTCTGATTACACAGAGAGGTATCGAAGTCGACCCTTCCAAAATCAAGGCCATCTTAGAAATGCCACCACCTAAGGCTGAAAAGGAGGCGCGAGGCTTTCTGGGTAAAGTGCAATTCATAAGACGGTTTATCTCAAAATTAACCTTGACTTGTGAACCACTTTTTGGTCTCCTGAAGAAAGGAAAGAAGTTCCAATGGGAAGGCCGATGCCAAGCTACTTTTGAACAAATCAAGGAATACTTACAGAACCCACCTGTACTGCCACCACCTGAGCCGGGGAAGCCGTTGATTTTGTATCTTTCAGTGACTGAGACTACAATGGGCTCCATGCTTGTGCAAGAGTCTGAGGACAAGGTGGAGAGAGCCATCTATTACCTGAGCAAGAAGATGCTAGAGTATGAGACCCACTACACGCCGTTGGAGAAGGCTTACTTAGCCTTGGTATAGGCTACCAGGAAGCTGCGACACTACCTGTTAGCTCACTCCGTAATGTTGGTTTCACGACTGGATCCCATCAAATATCTTTTCGAGAAACCGGCACTTACAGGTAGGCTAGCTCGTTGGTTGCTGTTGCTTTCTGAGTTCGATCTGAAATATGTGACGCGCAAGTCAGTTAAAGGAAGAGCAGCAGCAGAATTCTTAGCCGATCATCCGGTGGAAGGGGGTGAAGCAGTTGAGTACTTATTCCCAGATGAGGCCATTTTGCATATCGACGATGAAACTTTGACGATGTACTTTGACGGAGCGTCAAACCAGTACGGGTATGGGATAGGAGTGTTGCTGATAGCACCCGACAATTTTCATATCCCTCTAGCATTCAAACTCCGACTCAAAGTCTCAAACAATGAAGCAGAATATGAGGCGTGCATTGCCGGTCTAGAAGCAGCCCTAGAACTAGGGGCAAAACGGTTGGACGTCATCAGGGACTCGAACCTTGTTATGTCTCAAGCAAAAGAAGACTGGAAAGTCAAAGAAGAAAAGATGATAATGTATCACCAGACCTTGGACTTGTTAATTCCTTGATTTGAGAAGCTAAACTTTGCTCATCTGTTAAGAGAGAACAACAAGTTCGCGGATTCACTAAAAACTCTATCTTCCTTGATAGACATCCCTTTTGGAGTCCGGATGCGTCTAGTCATTATCGACTAGAAATTTGTGCCGGCTTACGATTCGATTGCTACTATAGATGAAGGTCAAGACGAGAACCCCTAGTATTACGATGTCCGGAACTTCTTGGAGAAAGAAGCATATCCACCAAAGGTAAATGCCAAGGATAAAAGGGCAATCAGAAGAATGGTCGTTCAGTTCGTCATCTGCGGAGGTAAATTATATAAGAGAGGTCATCTGGGAATGAATAAGCTATGCGTTGAAGCTGAAGAATCAAAACGCCTAATGGAGGCCATCCATGGGGTAGAATGCAGAGCGCATATGAACGGGGTAATGCTGGCCTGAAAGATCCTTAGACAGGGTTACTACTGGTCCACCATGGAGGAGGATTATATCGGCTTTGTTCGACGATGCCACAAATGTCAGATCCATGCAAACCGCATGAACATCCCGCCGTCGAAGCTGTACAACATGACTTCGCCATGGCCATTTTCAGTTTACGAAATTGATGTGATCGGAGCTGTTACACCGAAGGGGTCAAATGGGCATGAGTTCAACCTAGTCGCGATAGACTACTTTACAAAGTGGGTTGAGGCCCAATCTTATGCGGTGTTGAAAGCATCGCATGTTGCGAAGTTCATCCGAAACAATATCATCTGCCGTTACGGGGTCCCAAACGAAATCATTTCAAACAATGGTTCCCACTTCAAGAAGGAAGTGATTGACTTGTTGGAGAAATATAACGTGGCTTTTCATAAGTCGTCCACATACCGGCCACAAACCAATGGAGTGGTCGAGGCCGCCAACAAGAACATCAAACACATACTGCAGAAGATGGTGGAAACCTACCGGGATTGGCCAGATAAGCTGCCGTTTGCTCTGTGGGGTTACCGGACTTCAATCAGAACTTCTACTGGGGCGACTCCATATTCATTGGTTTATGGGATGGAGGCCGTTCTACCTATTGAAATTGAGGTTCCATCTTTGCGAGTATTGGCTGAGTGTCAGATAGCCGAAGCAGATTGGCAGCAGAGTAGATTTGAAGAACTCATGCTCTTGGACGAGAGAAGACTGAAAGCACTGTACCATGTTCAAGGTTATCAGCGTAGAATTTCCAGGGCTTTCAATAAGAAAGTTAAGTCCCGGAATTTGAAAGAAGGAGATTTGGTGCTCAAGGACAACCGAGCTTCCATCCACAACCCAAGGGGCAAGTTCAGACCCAATTGGACCGGTCCCTACATCATCAAATCTATATGGTCAGGTGGAGCGGTGGTTCTGATGGACCTAGATGGCCTAGAGTTTTCACAGTCGATCAATATGGACAAGCTGAAGAAATACTACCCCTGAGAGGCTCGCTAGGCCGAAAACCCGAAAGGGCGACCTAGGCAAAAGTTAGAGCATAGAAAATTTGAAATTATAAAAACTGAGCTCGCAAGGTTGAAAACCCATAAAGGACGGCCTTGGCAAAAGTTAGAGCGCAAAAGGAGAGTGAAAATACTCGAGTGAACCCAAGCCTGAACTACGTAAGGCTTGATTTCCATCTTTGGGATGCGTAGGCAACTTCATCCTGAAGTTCAGCCATAAACTTTTTCCCCGATCAACTTTGTCCGTTTGATCACCTCGGTCATTTTTGTCTATTCAACATTCAAGAGCTTCGGTAGTGATCTCTGGTACAGTGCTATTCAGACTAGGGGCAACTTTCCAGTTGCTGGGATCCGAGGTTGTGCATCTCAGTGACAGATCTCAGGTTTGTCCAGTTCTGATCCATATCGAAAATGGTTTTGATAAGTTTTAATAAAAGTTGACTTTGTTCAAATTAATCTTTTTACAACTTAGACCATTTTTGGACCAAAGCGGAAAATTTTCAGTACCCACAACCTTCAATTTCATTGATTTCAATACAGAGTTCTCATGCTCTTGCATACAAATTAAAGTTGCTTTTCATAAAGAAAACTTGAAAGTATCAATAAAGCAATAAATTCGAGGCATAGATAAGTCAGGCGTTCCTGCGCCCCCTCCCAGAGCTAGTCGAAGCCTCTGATGCCAAGCTGGGCCCAATCTGTGCCTCTTCATTAAGCTAATCTATGCACTCATCAGACAAAGTGCAACTGAAAGTGGGAGCGGGGGCCAAGAGTTCTCTAGTCCTCCACGCTGTGGCGTACCGAGCAAGCTGCGCACCTTGGACTGGGAATGCAGCTGGGTACTCTATTCCCTCCGGCGGGCAAATCTAATCATGGCCGAACTGGCGCTGGAACCGAAAAGGAAAGCAAAACACACAGTGCGCCAAGCTAATCAACTGAATCCCGGTCTGCCGGGACATGTTGTAACTCATTGCCAGTAGGTTGAGCCAAGGGCACCGCCAAGCAATGCGGTCCGCAGACAAGCTGCACATCCAATCGAACCACCATCCCTCATCAAGGGCATCGACTAGGCGTTGCCGGAAGAAGTAGCCGCGAGCTGAGTATGCTGGGCAAGAGTCCACAACCTGCAACTTATCCATCAACCACACCTGGGAAGGGACGAAAAATGAGAGAATAAAGAATAGAGAGATGTACGATGAGAGAAAAGTGAGAAAAGGGTTTTGCGAGAAAAACGAAGCCTAAGGGCCGAGTGATGTGAGCAATACATATGTGAGATTGGGTAGGAAACATTACCTGCAGCAGTAGTGGACTCCCCGCAAATCTGGTCGTTTCTCGGCGATGGAAAGCGTCCAAGCCCTTCAATGTTTCAGCCAATATCATGGCAATGCAGCTCTTGCCCTCCTTCAAACCTTGGGCAACCTCGATCAACCGGACACTAGATCCTCCGGAGCCCGAGACAAACAAGAAATGAGATAGCATGCACAAACAAAGGGCATGTCGTCGAAAGCATTGCCAATGATGGTCACCGCGGTCACTGCCATCAGAAAACCGGCAAATCAAACTCGGAACATCCAGCATTCCGTTACAAATCAAGGGGCGAGCATCGTGCATTGTGAGCCCACACATTCGCCCTAAGGCTTGGGCGTGGCCAAAGCGAAGCTGAGGTAAGATTTCTTCGTTGTGCTCAGATTCCATCAAAGCTTGGAAATCTTCGAAGGTAAGACACACCTCTTGCCCGCCAAAGCTAAAGACATGTGTTACCGGATTCCAAAACATAGCCGCGGCATGGAGAAATGGAAAGTGCAGCGGAGTATGACTCAGAGTGAATAGTGCATTTATATCGAAGCCCCGAAAATTCAACTTTTCCGAGCCATCCAAGTTGACAATCCAAGCTGTGAGATTGTGAGCAAGAAACTCTTCTATTTGGAGCAAATCAGTGTTGGATTGAGAAAAGCTACGAAGTTGAGGCTTTTTGTAGGGGATAAGATGTGGGTGGAGGACAAGTTTTAGCATTCTGGCGGTTCTTGCCATTCATGGCCAGCCGGCCAAAAGTAGTGCCGACCGACCACAATTTTTGGTCGATTTGTCAAAGCTGTTGGCTGATGGCCATTTCTTGAGGCCGATGGCTTTCCCTTATAGCCGGTGGTCTTCTTCTTGTTCCTTGAGCTGTTTGTGTGTTGAGGATGCTGGGAATTTGGAACTGGCACCACTTCCAATGCCCTCCGATGTTTGATTTTTACGGAGTCGCGCCCATTCGCTTATGGAGTTGTATGTCACATTTCTTTAAGTTTTTGCTTTGCGTATCAAGTTGTACTCGCACTTGGTTAGCTTATCGAGTTTTTGTTTTGCTTATCGAGTTGTACTCGCGCTTGGTTAGCTTATCGAGTTTCTTTGTTTTACTTATCGAGTTGTTAGTCGGTTCACTACCTGATTATTACGAGGCAAACGCTTGATTTTCAAACAGAGTTCAATTTCATTCACATTGTTATGTGATACCACGCGATACGATGCGTAGAAAGTACAAATATAACACCTTTTTGAACGAAATAGCTGTTTCATTTCCATCATGTCTTTTGCAAAAATATGCAATTTTGAAAACCTGCCTGAGGCAGTGCAATGTGCTTAAAACTAACAGTAAAAAAAGGAAAGTAAAGCAAAAGGAGAGCAGGGCAGCAGAGTATCGAGTTTGATACTGGTAACCTCCCCTTGCGGACGATGCACATCCCGCGCCCTGGTTCGGGTCAATTATGTGGTTTGGCACCTTCGTTACTCAAGACAGTGCAAGGAAGTGCACTTTTTGGAACATTGGTAGACCTTCGAGTTGACCTCAAGTCGTGTCTTCTGTGTGTGATGCTCGGTGCGCGCAAAGAGTATCCTTCCTCGTATCCTTTTATATATCTTGCGAATTCCACAAATCGCTTCAATTATGTTCATTACACATCTTGCGTCGAGCGATGCCTCGTCTTACTTTGAAGTCGCATCTCAACATCATAAATAACATGCCTTTACCATGTTTCAGTTGAATATGTCCCCTTTTCGCATTGCTGTACACATTGTATACGTTACTGTATGTTTTACTTACATGTGTATATGTGTTCAAGTTTCTTCTATACACATTGTATGTGTTTTTGCGTGTACTTTACTTACATGTGTTCATACCTTGCTTGCTTTACACATTGCATGCATTGTCGCGTATTGCTTTACTTACATGTGTTCAAGTCCCTTTTATACACATTGCATGCGTTGTCGCGTTATGCTTTACTTACATGTGTTCAAGTCCCTTCTTTACACATTGCATGCATTGTCGCATATTGCTTTACTTACATGTGTTCAAGTCCCTTTTATACACATTGCATGCGTTGTCGTGTTATGCTTTACTTACATGTGTTCAAGTCCCTTTTATGCACATTGCATGCGTTGTCGTGTTATGCTTTACTTACATGTGTTCAAGTCCCTTTTATACACATTGCATGTGTTGTCGCATTATGCTTTGCTTACATGTGTTCAAGTTCCCTTTTATACACATTGTGCACGTTGTCGTGTGTTCTTTACTTACATGTGTCTACATCTTCACGCATTGTGCACGTTGTCACGTGTTCTTTACTTACATATGTCTGTGCCTTCATAGCATTGTTATGCTTGCCCCGAGTCGCATTGTTATGCTTCCCACTTGGTTTGCGTTGTCACGCACTTTCAATTACATTGTTATGCATACTACTAACAATATTGCACCTGTTAAGTTTCTCTCTTTTACAAGCACGATATTGTATGTACGGCTCATTTGAAGCTGGCGCGACCAGACGAACCGCACATGTATTGTATTCTCCGCGTGAAACGTAGCGAAAATTACATAATTCTCATACATCCTTTCTGCATTATAATGTATTTGGATTTTTGTCCGATTGCTTAAATTGTTGCATTTATTGTATGTATATGCTTCGTTACAACTTTCTTTGCATGATCATAAGTTATGCTCGGCTTTGTGCATTGTCTTACATTTTGCCCTTGCCTCCGGGTGCATATCTTTATCTGTAGCTTGTATGACTTGTCTAAGTCTTCGGCCTTGTCAAAAATGGGTCGTCTCTGGGCTTTGACATTCACTCCCGTCATTATTATGACTTTCGAGTTCTGTCAAAGAGGGGCAACTGTTGTCATGACATGAACCCGCCCCTATGGGTTAAGGCCATAACCGGCCAGTAATCACGAGATTACCTATGGCATCAAAACAAATATGACGAAACTCATCAGAGTAAGAGGGGTCAAACGGAAGCAATTTAAAACTTTGTCCACAGAACCGTGCTTATATGCACATAATAACATTCCATACAAATACAGGTTAATAACTCACAACAGAATACAGTACCATAACGTTCTGTACAGATAGGATCATTCAAGACTAAGTCAACCCATGAAAACTATATACGGACATATACAAAAACTTCGCCAACATGACAAAATATAAATGCATAACAAAAGGGCGAAGGCGAGTCTCATGCGTGAGACGCAAGGGTTGACTCTTCAAAACCTTTGTTGTTCCATATAGACTTCACTGGGGCTGGGTTTGGACTCCTCTTGGCTCACCTACAAACACATGAATGAGCGTGAGCGATAGCCCAGTGAATAATATCAAACAAAGAATATACATTGGAACAATATACGTCAAACGGCCTTGGGCCCAATTTGCATTTCTAACAAATACATACATACATAAGCATATGTAAGTTACGTAATTGAGGTTCCAAACACATCATACGGCCTCGGGCCCAATTCATTCATATCCATTGGCCTTCGGCCCACATTTATTATCAAACGGCCTTCGGCCCACATTTATTATCAAACGGCCTTCAGCCCATATTTATTATCAAACGGCCTCCGGTCCATATACACTTTCGTGTCAAACGGCTCATAGGCCTTTCATATCAAACTGGCTCATAAGCCTTCCATATCAAACTGGCTCATAGGCCTTTCATATCAAACTGGCTCATAGGCCTTTCATATCGAACTGGCTCATAGGCCTTCCATATCAAACTGGCTCATAGGCCTTTCGTATCAAACTGGCTCATAGGCCTTTTATATCAAACTGGCTCATAGGCCTTTCATATCAAACTGCCTCATAGGCCTTTCATATCAAACTACCTCATAGGCATTTCATATCAAATTGGCTCATAGGCCTTTTATATCAAATTGGCTCATAGGCCTTATATATCTGTCCACCATTCAATATTAATGAACTTTACAAAACTTACACAGAAGTAAGAAATTGGACAACAATATGTATTTCAGATATTACTCACAGTGATCGGCTTATGAATTTTCCCTAGAGCTTGACCCTGCATATCACATAACACATATGGGTCACAAATAATTCAATCCGTTCTTTAATTCACGTATTCCTGTTTAGGCTTCATTCTTATCTCTTTAACTCATTTACGATGCTCAAGGCATGCCTAAGAGTGCTTAGAAGTGAAAGGGAACGGAAAATAGAACACAAAATGCATTTTCAAAATTTCAGAAAACAGGGTCCCCGCTCGAGCGTAGACTTTCCCGCTCAAGCGGACCCTTAAGGCCTGCAAAAGTACTGGTTACGTCAAATCCCCGGTCGAGCGTAAACTCGGATGCTCGAGTGGAAGGCCAGTCTACATGGCTCCGCGCTCGAGCGTCAACTTCCCCGCTCGAGCAGATACCATGTCTGCAACAGTGTTGGGAGCACATAATTTACACTCGAGCGGCAGGTTTCCAGCTCGAGCGAACCTCAATTTTCTGGGTTTTCCAGATTGTGTTCTTGAGCTCCAATTTGACTTTCAAACAACATTTCTTGCATGCAATGGCTCAAATATCACATATACACATACTAACATGATACCAATACCAAATTACAACATTAAGAAGCTCAATTTCTTGAATTATCGACGTGCATGCCCCAAATTATCTCAACTCATCACCAACATGCTCAAATTCAAACATTCAAGACTTACACTCCCATGATTTGTACATGCATGTGGGAGATGTTCATCATTCCCAACTTAATTGGTGAGGAGGTGGCCAAATACATGGATTTCACACAAGATTCAACATAGATTATACACATTGTGTTCAAATATGGAAATTCATGGCAATTTCCTACATGCATGCCTCTATTGACTTCAAATACAACAAAATCCAGTCAATTCATGCTCTTTATCATCATTCAACTTTGAATTTACAAATTGCAAATAAAAACCCATGATTCAAGGGATGATTACTCACCTAGGAGCCTTAGTCTTCCAACTCTAGTCAATTCTTGGACTTAATCTTTAAGATTCCCAAGTCTTAAGCCAAAACCGCACAACTCACTCCCTTCTCTCTCTAAGGCCAACCCTCTCTCTCTCTATTCTTGAGTTCAATATCAGCCAAAGTGTTAAAAAGGGGAGGAATTGAAGTGTAATGGCCCTTATGTAGAAGCCCACTAGTCAAGTTTAATAATAATAAATAATATGGCGTTAATTCATTAACTAATCAATTGAATCTGGCTCGAATCAATTTTTCAATTAAATTTCACCGTAGGCTCTAAAAATTATGCCATTCACAGTGGCGTAATCAATTTCGGGTTCTGTGGCCGAAAAGGCTTTCAATTTAATTTCCAAAATAGATAATCAAACAGATATTCCTATGGTGAACAGATAGAAATTCAAAATCACATATTTTCGCGTGATGGCACCCAAAATCATATCAAAACGCATAATCACATCCGTATTAAGGACCAATTAACGTATTACGGAACAGGGGTATCACAACTGTAGACACCCCATTTTTGACCGTCCTCAAGACTTGGACGTCACCGTTTGAACGCTCGGTGATCATCCATGTTCGTGTTCGTTATGAGTTCCCGGAGGCCTTGGCCACGCGCCTTGCCTCAGGATCTCTTAACTTGCCTGTTCTGTGCTTGGTTTTGCACCAAGGACTTGTGTTTTGTGCTTCTGAGGATGGGAAGAGGCTTGCTAGCCATCCCTAAAACCCACCGGCCGTGGCATGATGCCACCGGCCTTGTTTTTCTTCTACTTACCAAATGTTTGGTCGGTCGGTATTTTCTTAGGTGTATCGGCTTTTTTGTGTGGTCGGCCGACCATTTATTTGGCCGGTAGTCTCTTTTTTTGGCCGATACCTCCTTTTTTCCTTTTTCAGGCATTGTGCATGCCAGCTGTGCCAACTGGAGTGCACGGACCTGTCCTCCATACACGTGTATGGAGGAATTTGCACCGTTTGCACCCTTTTGGTCTAGCTTCTTGAGGAAGCTTGGACCTTTGTCTTAGCTTCCTCAAGAAGCTTAGACCCCTATCTCAGCTTCCTCAGGAAGCCTTGGCCCCTTAGCCTTAGCTTCTTTAAGAAGCCTTGACCCCTTTTGTTTAGCTTCTCTTGGAAGCTTAGGCCTTTGCCTTGTCTATATAAGAGGGCCCTCCCTCTCATTTGTGGAGGTTCAGCAAATCAGAGTTATATAGCATATATACACCACTCTCTCTCTCTCTATATCTCCCTCTCTCTTTTCATTTGTGTGTGTTAGAGGGCCCACAAGGGTGTTTTGTTCCTAGTTTTGCACTAAGACACCTAGTATTACACCATACTTTGGTTTTTGAGGTGTTGAGAGTTTGTTCTTGGAGTTTTGAGTTGGTTTTGATCAGAAAAAGGGGGCTGGACTTGCTGTTCTTGATGTGTTCTTCAAGGGTTAACACTATTGCTTTATATTCTTCAATCTTGCACTAGCTTTTAACCTACTTTGCATGCTGTTTTGAGCTTTGTGTATAACTGATAAAAACTCTGATATTTCATGCTTAAGATGTTTCATTAAGGTCTCTTTTGTGTTTGGGGTCCACCTCCTCCTCTTAGGCCTTGTTTTCCCTCTTTTGTGCCTTCTATGGTTAAGCTTTGAATACTTTTGTGCATTGGCCTTCTCACCACTGAAATCCAGAGGATTTTCAGTGGTGAAGAAGGGGTTTTGAAGGCTTTCATAGGGGAGGGACACCCCTCTCCCTTTGTGTCTCATTTGTTCATGTTTTTGGCTCATAAAGGTAGCATGCATGCTTAGCTTTGTTTGGTCTTGTTTCAGAGATTATTTGGAGTTTATTTAGCATGTTTTACCTCTGTTCTATGTTGGTTTATTGACCCCTTGCATGCATAATATACTTGCCTTGTATTCTTCCATTTTGCCTAGAAATGCATCTTGCCTTTAGACCTCCATGCTTTCATGTTCTAGCTTGATTTCATAAGGCTTTTGGTCATATTTCGTCATGCTTAAGGTCTGTTGGGTGCTTATTTGATCATGTTTGGTATAGCCTCTTTGCATTTTCGCTTGTGAGCCTTGAGTGTGTGAGTCATTAGCTTGCATTACCTAGGCTATTTCAGTGATTTGGAATCACTTATTATGCCATTTCAGTCCATGTTTTGTGCTTACATGCTTGCATTTGCTACCCTTTCATTGCCTTGAAGAGATGTGATCTTATGCTCCATGTTAGGGCCTTGGTGTATGCCTATGTGTTTGAGGCTTTGGGCTGCCATATCAGCGGGTTTTGGGGTACATTTTGATGTATTGAAACTCTATTTTTGGTTGTCTAGTCAATGCCATGAGCAACTGAGGTGGTTATAGTAGAGTGCCCTCCTTGTGGCATTGAATGCCCTTTGTTTTGGGCCCATTTCTTGGCACGCTTTGACCATGTTCCATGCATGCTCTAGTCTTATTTTGGAATGCCCTAGGACTGTTTTTAGTCATTTTGGTCCTTCGGGGTTTGGTTGTCATAGCTATGGTTTGAACCCCCTTGTTGGCCTCAAGTTTAGGGCCCTATTGCATGCCTTACTTGCATGTTTTGTTTGAGTTGGCATCACTCCTCATGAGATTTTAGAGTTTATTATAATGCCATATCCTCATATTCATCGCATTTCACTCATGCTTGAAGGTTGTGCATTGTGGTCTAAGTAATGGACCAATTAGTAAGCTTGTTTGCTTTGCATTTTTGTTGCCTTCACCCATCATTTTGGCCACTGTTTTGGGATGGGCTGAGGTCTCCCAATTGCGGTTTAAGTCCACCATTGCATGTTTTGAAATGTTGCATTACTTTGGTTTGATGCTTGCATTGTCTCACCTTTGCGCGTTTGCATGTTGTTTAGCTAGTTGCATTCCATATCCTAGTTTGCATGATAGGTTGCATTGCATTGTATCTTGCATGTTTGGCACATTGCACTTGGCATGTTTGTTACCTTTGCCCCGTATTGCATGCTTGAGACATGTTGCATACTTGAGTCATATTGCATACTTGCATTACATTTTGCTTGGTTTGGGGTGTCAAACCAAGCATGAGCAATGAGGGGCGTTCGTACTCAAAGTGACGTAACGCACCTCAATCCTCGGCCGCCGATGTCCTTGATCTCAACATGATAGGGTGTGTGGCACTCATGTGTCTTGTTGCATTCATTCACATTGAAATGCATACTTGACTTCTTGGACCATCACGCATTGAAATGCACGATTGGTGGTCCGAGGGTCGAGTACCAAACTCCCTTGAGCCCATAGCATGATAGGGAGAGTGGCCATGCACACATTGCTTTGAAAATTTCATGCCATGCACTGTCTGTCCTCTACTGCTGTCAAAACAGGGCTCTGCAGGAAGAAATGGCCGGCCGACCACTTTTGGTGCCGACCGACCATCAGTGTCCAGCCGGTGGTTTAATATTTGGTCGATAAGCCTATTCCCATGGCCGGTGCATTTGAATTGTGGCCGGTGATATTCCACAACACTCAGGGAGTGATTTAGAAGGATTCTGGAAACTTTCATAAATTTCAGAGGAGCAAGGCAGTGTAAACAAAGGCAACAGTGACATGGTATCGGGTTTCCAGGCGAGGCGAACCGAGCATGCATCATCCCATCATTCCGAGGCAAGGCTGCAGCCACTTTCGTTTTGTATTTAATTTGTTAATTAATTAGAAGCTTTGTAATATTTAATTAGCTAGAGTAGTTAATCATTTGTTTAATTTGTATTATTCTTTTGGTCCCTCCGGGTGAGGGCAATTCTGTAATAAGTGTGTGTGAGTGTGTGTATGTCTTCCAACCCCCACTTCTTTCTCCCTTTTACTTACCTTCTTTCAATGGTTAGTATTATGGCATATTTAAATTAGCATACCTTATGCTATGCATGCGTGCATCCATACATTTGTCTTGCATGCACCGGGCTCGGCACATCATACTAACTGCATTGTATTTCAATTCCAAGTTGAATACGTGTTAGTTGTAGCATCATCATATGCCATCTTAGAATAGCCGAGCCTATTGTAGTTGCATCTTGCATGTGTTGCATTAGCCATCTTAACATGAACTAGGATCATGCATATGATTATTAACTAGTTTCTGTTTTGGCTTGGAGTACTCGGTAAGCATTTATGTTTTAGCATCCTTGCATGAGTGTAAGTGTTGCCATGATAGCATGCTTACCATGAGGCTATGTGCTTATGTGTTATAACTGCCTGAATGCCTGTGGGTGAAGGTTGGGTTGCTTGAGTTGGAATAATTCATCGAAACCCGTGTTTTAGCCTACTTGCGAGTAGCAAATTTCAATCCATTTTCAAAACAAACGAATATGCGATGTTTTGTTCTAATTCAGGGAATTCAGTCTATACTTGTATGTTGTGCGCATCATGTAGTAAATCTAGGCTAATAACCAGTTTAAGAATGCATAATGTTTTCAAAACAAGATATCATGGTTAGTAGAGGCCGATCTTCGGATCGGGGGAGCGGGGGTGCTCATAGCTGACCTTCCCCAATCGTACCTAAGTTCCCGAGCCGAGGCAACTTTGGTAATGATGGACACGTGGCCTTAGGCAAACGAGTCAGGGTTTCTTAAATTCCCCCACAAAAATGTTTAGGTGGCGACTCTATATCTGGCAAAGTAGTCCATGTTTGGCACTTCTTTACAAAATATCTGTTTTCCAAAACGATTTGCCGGATTTGGACTCTTTGGTTCAGATTTAGAACCGTGACAATTTGAGTCCTGAACTGTAGTGAGCCCAAATGAACGAAATGGGATTCCCTCCCGGGGCGTTTGAGGGACGTCTACAATTTCTGGCGACTCTGCTGGGGACTTAGAGAACTTGACTCGAACTCGTGATATCTTGTTTTAACTACACTTATGTGTTTCTTTTCATTGCATTTGCATTGGTGCACCTAGGACACTGTGTTTGCCATCTGCTATTCCAGAGCGGTTAGCCTGAGGCTGCGTGCCATAAGGTTGATCGGTTACGGGCTCTGCCACGATGGGAACACAAACCCCGGTCTTACCGGGGCACCCTTTTTGACCATTCGACCTAGTGCATATTCGAAATCTATAGTGACCATTCCAAGCTAGGACAAATTGCTTACCCGATTATAGGTTGTTTGAAACCGTTGTGTGCGTTGTGAAACCCTAGCTCCTGAAAAAATAGGACAGAGAAACCCTACCCCAACATAGGGGTGTTTTGGCTCTCACTTATCTGCTATGTGCTTTAGAGTTGGCCTCTACAGGAATGCATATATCAGCTTACAAGTTTGGGTATCAGGCCTGCGGGCACCAGTTCAGTACTTTGGGAATCAATTATCTGCAGGTATCAAATTCAGTTTTTGGGGGCTGTGATTCGGGGATAAATAATAAGTGTTGGAGGAATAGTGTATTCAGCTTATCAACCGTGTGTTGTGATGTCCAACTGTGTGTTGTGTGTTTAATTTAAGCCGTTATGCTATCCGTTTGTCTAGTTATTTATTTCCTTATTATTGCTTTATTTATCTTTTTGCTAGGCAGTTTAGCACAATTGCTTCCGACCCGGCAGATATTCCCCAAACACTCTGGACTAGAGGTCGTCGACTTAATCGATCTAAGGATCTGGTTGACGGACAACCAGTGTTTTATTCTTTACCCCCGGTTATCAGACGAAGGTCAAGAAGACGCAGTGCATCCGAGCAGAGATTACCAGAGCAGTGGTCAACCCTACCAGGGGACAGTCTGGCCGAGGCCTCAATTTTCACCACAGAAAGGGAACATATACTGGTAGTTTAAATGGATCAGTAGAACACGTCAGGGATGGAGGCAATGATGCGTCAACTCCAAGAAAGTATGAAACTCATGCAGCAAGACGCTGCCTGCCAGACGAAATTTGCCAAACAGCAAGCCGTGATCATGGCCCAGCAGGCAGAGCTAATCACCCGGCTACAGCAGCAAGCCGAAGCATCAGCCTCACATCAAGCTCCTCCCCCACCTGGGGTCCCAACACTCGAGGAGACGGCTAATGTCCAGGAAGATATGGACATTCCTACAGGGCCACCTCCGCCCCCGATCCCACCCCAGATCCTGCCCCAGTTATCTAAAACACCAATCAACTTGTCGGATTCACCTTTTGAGTGCGAGGTGGACCCTACCGTGTTGAAGTTGAGCAAGCTTGAAAAGTTGTTCAAGAAATCCCAAGGAGTCAAGACCATCCCTGATATTGAAGATGGATATACCGACGTAGCTGTGACGCTGCCGGACCGATTCAAGATGCCACATATCGACCGGTTCAATGAATCTAGGGATCCCATGGTGCATCTACGATTGTTTTCAGATATCTTAAGGCCAATGGGCCTCACCAGATTACAAGAGCTGTCTTTGTTCGGCCAAACCCTGTCGAGTGTGGCGGCCATCTGGTACGCAAAATTGGAAGATGACATTAAGAGGAACTGGGATGAGATGGCCGAGGCGTTCATTGCACAGTACTCATATAACACACAAATCGAGATTACAACCCGTGATCTCGAGACAACAAGGCAGGAGCCCACGGAGAGCTTTTCTGAGTTCGTAACCAGATGGAGAGCCAAGGCCACAATGATGACCCCAAGGCCCACCGATAAAGATCAAATTCGGATGATTGTGCGCAATCTCCAGCCTAAGTTTATGCAGAAAATGATGGTGCTCCCCTTCCCTACCTTTTCAGATCTGCATGAGATGGGAGTACAGATTGAGGATGCCTTGAAGTAGGGCTTGATTGACAATGATAGAGAGCAACCCAAGAGAACTTTCAACCATAACACCAATGCAGGCCCGAGCGGCGCTGCAACTGCAAGAGCCTCAGAAGTGAGCATGGTCACCACCAACCCCCCTCCAAGAACCATGGCAGCTATGCCATTCTTCGATGCATCCGGAAGGAACACACAAACAACTAACTACCAACCCAAAAACCAAAGAACCTTCGCCCCACTATGTATGCCCCTGTCCAAAGCTCTGGGGGATTTAATCAGAAAAGGGCACTTGAAGCCCCTAGAGCCGCGGCCATTACCGGAAAAACTTTCCCCTACCCACAACCCAGCCAAATATTGCGCATTTCACCAGCAGCACGGTCATGACACTGACCAATGCTTCCGATTACGTCAAGAGATTCAAGATCTCATTGATAATGGGGTGATCGTGCCTCCAGAGAAACCCAATGTCACAACCAACCCTCTCCTACCACACAACCAAGCTCCACCTTCCAAACGCATCAACTTTATCCAAACTGGGGTTACGGCATACGACCCCAGCATATATATCACTCCTTCCCATCTACCCAAACCGGAGGTGCTCCTTTCTGACTGCACTGACTTGTGCATGTTGGACATCTCCATAACCCAACCCAAACCAATGGTGGTGACTGTCGAAGACAGAACAGGGGAGACTTCAGTGGAGAATGGGATCGTTGAGTCAGAATCTGAGGAATCTGGGAGTTTTGCTGAGGAGGTATACAGTCCGAGTGACTACATTCTATCAGTAGGCCAGGTTGGGCCAAATGTGGAATTGTCGGTAGGGGCAGAGCTTTGTGTGATACAGGGGGATGAATCTGGTCAGAGGATAGATGACTTGGCAGCCATGGAAGGGGACTTTGCTAACCTTTAATTTTTCAATGAACAAGATCCAGAGGGCATGGTAGTCAACTGGTCAGGTTTTGAGGAGTCAGCAGAGGTCACCGGGTGGCTTGATGACCTAACAGATGTTGTCGACGAAACTCAGTTGGAACGAGGCCCGGCAGGGGCAAGAACATCAGTTATGGCCGGAAGGGCCGGGAATCAGAATGCATCGCCGGAGAGCGTCGGTGCTAAGAATTTTTCTCAGGATCTGAACATTTTGAATACAAGAATTATTGAACAGCCAGCTGTGCTGACGCAGTTAGAACAGGAAAGGTTTGAGGATTCTGAGAGAATCAGGAAAGCTAAAGCCCACGAGGGGATTGGAAGTGCTTTGTACACGAGAACAGGGAGTGCTGCAAGCATATGGATGGGAGGTACTGCGAGTACGAGAGCAGTCATATCGGAGCCGGACAGGTGTCTGTCGGTTGCTAACAGAATGTGGTGGGAGGACGATGATTTATGTCTTGCCCACACGGATGAGGATTAGGGGAGCAATCAACTAGACGATACCTGGTACATCGGCGAAGCCGATCATATGACTAGGAGTGGACGGTATTTCAAGCCTCCTCACCTAGATCAGCCAGAGGCGTCTAGGAAAGACAAGGAGGCGGAGAAACAGAAAGAGAAGCAACTCGAAGAAGAGGTTGTACTGAAGCAGCTAAAAAAGATACAAGCAGACATCTCCATCTGGGGATTGCTTATGGCTTCACGTGTTCACAGACAGGCTGTCTTATCGGCTATGGACAAGGCCAAGCTCGCAATAGACACCACACCCGAACAGTTGGTGGGCTTAGTTTTTCCGGGAGGAGCTACCCCAATGTTGACTTTCTCCGACAAAGAACTGCCACCTGAGCGTGCAAGCCATAACAAGCCACTCTACGTCTCTGTGGAGTGTAGAAACAAATGGATACCTGTGGTACCTGTCGACACAGGATCCGCCATCAATGTGTGCCCGGCAAGGACTGCATATGCAATCGGTTTAAAGACCGCGAGCTTTGTGCCGACAGCCCAGGTGATTCGAGCATATGATAACACGAGCAGAGAAATAATGGGGACAGTAAAAATTCAAACAGCATGAGGTAGACTTTCACGTCTTAGAAGTTCCCGCAACCTTCAATCTACTCTTGGGGCGGCCGTGGCTGCACCAGGTGAAGGCAGTTTTGTCCACCTTACATCAGATGGTGAAATACCTCCATAGGAAGGGAGTAGCCATTGTTTTTGGCAATTCATCGATCCATCCACCGCCGGAGGTGTCTACACCAGTCCTGGAAATTGAGCACGGTATGGAGGATGTGTTCTTATCCGATTTCACTCTGGCTGAGGCCCGGGTCATGCAGAACATTTTGGCTATTAATGAGGGGATGCATGTCAGTGTTCAATCGGTATACCTCATGAACAAGCTTCAACACATCCCCGGGATAGGATTGGGAAAGAGCGGCCAGAAGGGCGTTACAGCGTTGGCTGATGTGCCACACAACCCACATACCTTTGGTTTGGGTTATCTGCCCACCAAAGAGGATTGGGTGAGAAAAGGTAAGAAAATTGCTAGGAGAGCCAGAGCGAAGAATGCGGGGAAGCCTTTTGAGCTAATGCACCGACCCATGCAGGGTACCCTAAACGGACGTTTCGTCCGGGAGGGGGAGGACTTTCCATTTTGTGGCTTCCCAGAGCCGTGGATAAATGAAGAGAAGCGCCGTGTGCCAGGGTTTGAGATTTTCTTCGACCTGCAGTTATCTGGGGATGATGTTGCCAAGGAGCAGACAGACCCATCAGCTGAGGTTGAGCAATGCAAAAATATGGATTCCGAGAGTGCTAAAATTGAAATGGGGGTAGCGCTGGCTTGTCTACATTCAGATCCTCCGATCGAACAGAAGTGCTTGGGGGATAACTTCTCGGTGTCCATGATCGGGAATGAAACGACTGCGGGCCTACCATCAAACATTTTGGATGCATCCATCGCACCCTCTCTCGTCTGGCAGTACGAGGAGGGAATTTTGTCGAGCAACACCGGGTCAGGTAGTGAGCCGGAATCTAATTCCACTGAATCTGTTGAGTCGGAATCAAGTTCCAGCTCGACTGAGTCTGAGTCCGGTATTCCTGGGGGTGATGACCCGGATGCCACAGTCCTGTCCAGATCGTTCTTTTCTTTCTCTTTTAAGTCTGTTGTAACAAAAGGATCGGACGGTTTGGATGTGCTTAATGAGAATGATGTGGATGTGGTTTCTGAGTACTTTTCTTTGCCCTTGATTTATTGCTTAAATCAGGACTTTCAAAATTTTGATAAAAACGACGAGGAAGAAATTCCTCCGATTTTGCAACGCTTAATTGATCAAGAGCAGGAAAGATTTGTTAAACCTTTAGTTGATGAAATCACCACTGTGAATATTGGTACTGAGAAGGACCCGCGACTGGTCCAGATCGAGTCCACGTTGTCTTCGGAGGAACGCGAGCGCTTAGTCGCTTTATTAAAAGATTTCAAAGATGTTTTCGCGTGGTCCTACGAAGACATGCCTGGAATCGATCTTGAGATTGTACAGCACCGGATCCCTCTTGACCCCGAGGCCCGACCCATCAAGCATAAACTTAGGAGGATTCGCCCGGACTGGGCTCTCAAGATTAAGGAAGAGGTCACCAAACAAATCGACGCAGGGTTCCTGCTGGTATCTAAATACTCGACTTGGTTGGCCAACATTGTTCCAGTGCCGAAGAAGGATGGCAGGATTAGGGTATGCGTGGATTTCAGTGATTTGAACAGAGCCAGTCCGAAGGACGACTTTCCCTTACCGCATATCGATGAGTTGGTGGATTTCACAACGGGGCATGCTTTGCTTTCGTTCATAGATGGCTTCTCAGGCTACAATTAGATAATGATGGCACCTGAGTACCGGGAGAAGACTGTTTTCACCAACCCGTGGGGGACATATTGCTACAGAGTGATGCCATTTGGGTTGAAGAACGCTGGAGTTACATATCAACGGGCCGCGACCACGATATTATATGACATGATCCACAAAGAGGTTGAGGTGTACGTGGACGACATGATTGTCAAGTCCAAAGAAAGAGAGGGCCACTACACCGCCTTGCACAAGTTCTTCCAAAGGATCAGAAAATTCCGGTTGCGACTGAATCCTCAGAAGTGTACGTTTGGTGTTACAGTAGGAAAAATGCTAGGGTTTCTGATTACACAGAGAGGTATCGAAGTCGACCCTTCCAAAATCAAGGCCATCTTAGAAATGCCACCACCTAAGACTGAAAAGGAGGTGTGAGGCTTTCTGGGTAAAGTACAATTCATAAGACGGTTTATCTCAAAATCAACCTTGACTTGTGAACCACTTTTTGGTCTCCTGAAGAAAGGAAAGAAGTTCCAATGGGACGGCCGATGCCAAGCTGCTTTTGAACAGATCAAGGAATATTTACAGAACCCACATGTGCTGTCACCGCCTGAGCCGGGGAAGCCGTTGATTTTGTATCTTTCAGTGACTGAGACTACAATGGGCTGCATACTCGCGCAAGAGTCTGAGGACAAGGTGGAGAGAGCCATCTATTACCTGAGCAAGAAGATGCTAGAGTATGAGACCCACTACACACCGTTGGAGAAGGCTTGCTTGGCCTTGGTATGGGCTACTAGGAAGCTGCGGCACTACCTGTTAGCTCGCTCTGTAATGTTAGTTTCACAACTGGATCCCATCAAATATCTTTTTGAGAAACCGGCACTTACGGGTAGGCTGGCTCGTTGGTTGCTGTTGCTTTTCGAATTCGATCTGAAAAATGTGACGCGCAAGTCAGTTAAAGGAAAAGCAGTAGCAAAATTCTTAGCCGATCATCCGGTGGAAGGGGGTGAAGCAGTAGAGTACTTATTCCCGAATGAGGCCATTTTGCATATCAACGATGAAACTTGGACGATGTACTTTGACGGAGTGTCAAACCAGTACGGGTATGGGATAGGAGTGTTGCTGATAGCACCTGACAATTCCCGTATCCCTCTAGCATTCAAACTCCGATTCAAAGTCTCAAAAAACGAAACAGAATATGAGGTGTGCATTGCCGGTCTAGAAGTAGCCCTGGAACTAGGGGCAAAACGGTTGGACGTCATCGGGGACTAGAACCTTGTTGTTTCTCAAGCAAAAGGAGACTAGAAAGTCAAAAAAGAAAAGATGATAATGTATCACCAGACCTTGGCCTTGTTAATTCCTCGGTTTGAGAAGGTAAACTTCGCTCATCTGTTAAGAGAGAACAACAGGTTCGCAGATTCACTAGCAACTCTATCTTCCATGATAGACATCCCTTTTGGAGTCCGGATGCGTCCAGTCATTATCGACCAGAAATTTGTGCCGGCTTACGAGTCGATTGCTGCTATAAATGATGTTCAAGACGAGAACCCCTGGTATTACAATGTCTGGAACTTCTTGGAGAAAGAAGTATATCTACCAGGGGTAAATGCCAAGGATAAAAGGGCAATCAAAAGAATGGTCGTTCAGTTCGTCATCTGCGGTGGTAAATTATATAAGAGAGGTCATCTGGGAATGCATAAGCTATGTGTTGAAGCTGAAGAATCAAAGCGCCTAATGGAGGCCAACCATGGGGGAGAATGCGGAGCGCATATAAACGGGGTAATGCTGGCCCGAAAGATCCTCAGACAAGGTTACTACTGGTCCACCATGGAGGAGGATTGTATCGGCTTTGTTCGGCGATGCCACAAATATCAGATCCATGCAAACCGCATGAACATCCCGCCGTCGAAGCTGTACAACATGACTTCGCCATGGCCATTTTCAGTTTGGGAAATTGATGTGATCGGAGCTGTTACTCTGAAGGGGTCAAATGGGCATGAATTCATCCTGGTCGCGATACAAAGTGGGTCAAGGCCCAATCTTATGCGGTGTTGAAAGCATTGCATGTTGCGAAGTTCATCCGAAACAATATCATCTGCCGTTACGGGGTCCCAAACGAAATCATTTCAGACAATGGTTCCCACTTCAAGAAGGAAGTGATTGACTTGTTGGAGAAATATAACGTGGCTTTTCATAAGTCGTCCACATACCGGCCACAAACCAATGGAGCGGTTGAGGCCACCAACAAGAACATCAAACACATACTGCAGAAGATGGTGGAAACCTACTGGGATTGGCCAGATAAGCTGCCGTTTGCTCTGTGGGGTTGCCAGACTTCAATCAGAACTTCTACTGGGGCGACTCCATATTCATTGGTTTATGGGATGGAGGTCGTTCTACCTATTGAAATTGAGGTTCCATCTTTGCGAGTATTGGCTGAGTGTCAGATAGCCGAAGCAGATTGGCAGCAGAGCAGATTTGAAGAACTCATGCTCTTGGACGAGAGAAGACTGAAAGCACTGTACCATGTTCAAGGTTATCAGCGTTGAATTGCCAGGGCTTTCAATAAGAAAGTTAAGTCCCGGAATTTGAAAGAAAGAGATTTTGGTGCTCAAGGACAACCGAGCTCCCATCCACGACCCAAGGGGCAAGTTCAGACCCAATTGGACCGGTCCCTACATCATCAAATCTATATGGTCAGGTGGAGCTATGGTTCTAATGGACCTAGATGGCCTAGAGTTTTCACAGCCGATCAATATGGACAAGCTGAAGAAATATTACCCCTGAGAGGCTCGCTAGGCCGAAAACCCGAAAGGGCGACCTAGGCAAAAGTTAGAGCATAGAAAATTTGAAATTATAAAAACTGAGCTCGCAAGGTTGAAAACCCGCAAAGGACGGCCTTGGCAAAAGTTAGAGCGCAAAAGGAGAGTGAAAATACTCGAGTGAACCCAAGCCTAAACTACGTAAGGCTTGATTCCCATCTTTGGGATACGTAGGCAACTTCATCCTAAAGTTCAGCCATAAACTTTTTCCCCGATCAACTTTGTCCGTTTGATCACCTCGGTCATCTTTGTCTATTCAGCATTCAAGAGCTTCGGTAGTGATCTCCGGTACAGTGCTATTCAGACTACGGGCAACTTTCCAGTTGCTGGGATCCGGGGTTGTGCATCTCAGTGACAGATCTCAAGTGTGTCCAGTTCTGATCCATATCAAAAATGGTTTTGAAAAGTTTTAATAAAAGTTGACTTTGTTCAAATTAATCTTTTTACAACTTAGACCATTTTTGGACCAAAGCGGAAAATTTTCAGTACCCACAACCTTCAATTTCATTGATTTCAATACAGAGTTCTCCTGCACTTGCATACAAATTAAAGTTGCTTTTCTTAAAGAAAACTTGAAAGTACCAATAAAGCAATAAATCCGAGGCATAGATAAGTCAGGCGTTCCTGCGCCCCCTCCCAGAGTTGGTCAAAGCCTCTGATGCCAAGCTGGGCCCAATCTGTGCCTCTTTATTGAGCTAATCTATGCACTCATCAAACAAAGTGCAACTGAAAGTGAAAGCGGGGGCCAGGAGTTCTCTAGTCCTCCACGTTGTGGCGTACCGAGCAAGTTGCGCGCCTTGGACTGGGAATGCAGCTGGGTACTCTATTCCCTCTGGCGGGCAAATCTGATCATGGCCGAACTGGCGCTGGAACCGAAAAGAAAAGTAGAACACGCAGTGCACTAAGCCAATCACCTGAATCCCGGTCTGTTGAGACATGCTGTAACTCATTGCCGGTAGGTTGAGCCAAGGGTACCACCAAGCAATATGGTCCGTAGACAAGCTACACATCCTATCGAACCACTATTCCTCATCAAGGGCATCGACTAGGCGTTGCCAGAAGAAGTATCTGCGAGCTGAGTATGCTGGGTAAGAGTCCACAACCTGCAACTTATCCATCAACCACACCTGGGAAGGGACGAAAAATGAGAGAATAAAGAATAGAGAGATATACGATGAGAGAAAAGTGAGAAAAGGGTTTTGCGAGAAAAACGGAGCCCGAGGGCCGAGTGATGTGAGCAATACATATGTGAGATTGGGTAGGAAACATTACCTGCAGCAGTAGTGGACTCCCTTCAAATCTGGTCTTTTCTCGGCGATGGAAAGCGTCCAAGCCCATCAATGTTTCAGCCAATATCATGGCAATGCAACTCTTGCCCTCCTTCAAACCTTGGGCAACCTCGATCAACCAGACACTAGATCCTCCGGAGCCCGAGACAAACAAGAAATGAGATAGCATGCATAAACAATGGGCATGTCGTCGAAAGACTTGCCAATGATGGTCACCGCGGTCACCGCCATCAGAAAACCGGCAAATCAAACTCGGAACATCCAGCATTCCGTTACAAATCAAGGGGCGAGCATCGTGCATTGTGAGCCCACACATTCGCCCTAAAGCTTGGCCATGGCCAAAGCGAAGCTAAGGCAAGACCTTTTCGTTGCGCTCAGATTCCATCAAAACTTGGAAATCTTCGAAGGTAGGACACACCTCTTGCCTGCCAAAGCTAAAGACATGTGTTACCGGATTCCAAAACCTAGCCACGGCATGGAGAAACGAAAAGTACAATGGAGTACGACTCAGAGTGAATAGTGCGTTTATATCAAAGCCCCGAAAATTCAACTTTTCCGAGCCATCCAAGTTGACAATCCAAGCTGTGAGATTCTGGGCAAGAAACTCTTCCATTTGGAGCAAATCAGTGTTGGATTGAGAAAAGCTACGAAGCTGAGGCTTTTTGTAGGGGATAAGATGTGAGTGGAGGACAAGTGTCAGCATTCTGGTGGTTCTTGCCATTCATGGCCGGCCGACCAAAAGTAGTGCCGACCGACCACAATTTTTGGTCGATTTGTCAAAGCTGTTGGCTGATGGCCATTTCTTGAGGCCGATGGTTTTCCCCTTTGGCCGGTGGTCTTCTTCTTGTTCCCTGAGCTGTTTGTGTGTTGAACATGCTGGGAATTTGGGACTGGCACCACTTCCAATGCCCTCCGATGTTTGATTTTTACGGAGTCGCGCCCATTCTCTTATCGAATTTTATGTCACATTTCTTTAAGTTTTTGCTTTGCGTATCGAGTTGTACTCGCACTTGGTTAGCTTATTGAGTTTTTGTTTTACTTATCGAGTTATACTCGTGCTTGGTTAGCTTATCGAGTTTCTTTGTTTTACTCATCGAGTTGTTAGTCGGTTCACTACCTAATTATTACGAGGCAAACGCTTGATTTTCAAACAGAGTTCAATTTCATTCACATTGTTATGTGATACCACGCGATGCGATGCGTAGAAAGTACAAATGTAACACCTTTTTGAACGAAATAGCTATTTCATTTCCATCATGTCTTTTGCAAAAATATACAGTTTTGAAAACCTGCCTGAGGCAGTGCAATGTGCTTAAAACTAACAGTAAAAAAAGGAAAGTAAAGCAAAAGGAGAGCAGGGCAGCAGAGTATCGGGTTCGACACCGGTAACCTCCCCTTGCGGACGATGCACATCCCGCTCCATGGTTCGGGTCAATTATGTGGTTTGGCACCTTCATTACTCAAGGCAGTGCAAGGAAGTGCACTTTTTGGAACATTGGTAGACCTTCGAGTTGACCTCAAGCCGTGTCTTCTGTGTGTGATGCTCGGTGCACGCAAAGAGTATCCTTCCTCATATCCTTTTATATATGTTGTGAAATCCACAAATCGCTTCAATTATGTTCATTACACATCTTGCGTCGAGCGATGCCTCGTCTTACTTTGAAGTCGCATCTCAACATCATGAATAACATGTCTTTACCATGTTTCAGTTGAATATGTCCCCATTTCACATTGCTATACACATTGTATGCATTACTGCATGTTTTACTTACATGTGTATATGTGTTCAAGTTTCTTCTATACACATTATATGTGTTTTTGCGTGTACTTTACTTACACGTGTTCATACCTTACTTGCTTGCTTTACATATTGCATGCATTGTTGCGTATTGCTTTACTTACATGTATTCAAGTCCCTTTTATAAACATTGCATGCATTGTCGCGTTATGCTTTACTTACATGTGTTCAAGTCCCTTCTTTACACATTGCATGCATTGTCGCATATTGCTTTACTTACATGTGTTCAAGTCCTTTTTATACACATTGCATGCGTTGTTGTGTTATGCTTTACTTACATGTGTTCAAGTCCCTTTTATGCACATTGCATGCGTTGTCGCGTTATGCTTTACTTACATGTGTTCAAGTCCCTTTTATACACATTGCATGCGTTGTCGCGTTATGCTTTGCTTACATGTGTTCAAGTTCCCTTTTATACACATTGTGCACGTTGTCGCGTGTTCTTTACTTACATGTGTCTACATCTTCACGCATTGTGCACGTTGTCACGTGTTCTTTACTTACATATGTTTGTGCCTTCATAGCATTGTTATGCTTGCCCCGAGTCGCATTGTTATGCTTCCCACTCGGTTTACGTTGCCACGCACTTTCAATTGCATTGTTATGCATACTACTAACAATATTGCACCTGTTAAGTTTCTCTTTTTTACAGGCACGATATTGTATGTACGGTTCATTTGAAGCTGGCGCGACCAGACGAACCGCACAGGTATTGTATTCTCCGCGCGAAACGTAGCGAAAATTACATAATTCTCTTACATCCTTTCTGCATTATAATGTAGTTGGATTTATGTCAGATTGCTTAAACTGTTGCATTTATTGTATGTATATGCTTCGTTACAACTTTCTTTGCATGATCATAAGTTATGCTCGGCTTTGTGCATTGTCTTGCATTTTGCCCTTGCCTCTGGGCGCATATCTTTATCTGTACCTTGTATGACTTGTCTAAGTCTTCGGCCTTGTCAAAAATGGGTGGTCTCTGGGCTTTGACATTCACTCCCGTCATTGTTATGACTTTTGAGTTTGGTCAAAGAGGGGCAACTGTTGTCATGACCCGAACCCGCCCCTATAGGTTAAGGCCATAACCGGCCAGTAATCACGAGATTACCTACGACCTCAAAACAAATAAGACGAAACTCATCAGAGTAAGAGGGGCCAAACAGAAGCAATTTAAAACTTTGTCCATAGAGCCATGATTATATGCACATCATAACATTCGATACAAATACATGTTAATAACTCACAACAGAATACAGTACCATAACGTTCTGTACAGATAGGATCATTGAAGACTAAGTCAACCCATGAAAACTATATACGGACATATACAAAAACTTCGCCAACATGACAAAATATAAATGCATAACAAAAGGGCAAAGGCGAGTCTCGTGCGTGAGATGCAAGGGTTGACTCTTCAAAACCTTTGTTGTTACACACAGACTTCACTGGGGCTGGGTTTGGACTCCTCTTGGCTCACCTACAAACACATGAATGAGTGTGAGCGATAGCCCAGTGAATAATATCAAACAAAGAATATATATTGGAACAATATACATCAAACGGCCTTGGGCCCAATTTGCATTTCTAACAAATACATACATACATAAACATATGTAAGTTAAGTAACTGAGGTTCCAAACACATCATATGGCCTCGGGCCCAATTCATTCATGTCCATCAGCCTTCGGCACACATTTATTATCAAACGGCCTTCGGCCCATATTTATTATCAAACGGCCTCCGGCCCACATTTATTATCAAACGGCCTCCGGCCCATATACACTTTCGTGTCAAACGGCTCATAGGCCTTACATATCAAACTAGCTCATAAGCCTTCCATATCAAACTGGCTCAAAGGCCTTTCATATCAAACTAGCTCATAGGTCTTTCATATCGAACTGGCTCATAGGCCTTCCGTATCAAACTGGCTCATAGGCCTTTCGTATCAAATTGGCTCATAGGCCTTTCGTATCAAACTGGCTCATAGGCCTTTCATATCAAACTGGCTGATAGGCCTTTCATATCAAACTGGCTCATGGGCATTTCATATCAAACTGGCTCATAGGCCTTTCATATCAAACTGGCTCATGGGCATTTCATATCAAACTGGCTCATAGGCCTTTCATATCAAACTGGCTCATAGGCCTTTTATATCAAACTGGCTCATAGGCCTTTTATATCTGTCCACCATTCAATATTAATGAACTTTACAAAACTCACACAGAAGTAAACAATTGGACAACAATATGTATTTCAGATATTACTCACAGTGATCGGCTTGTGAATTTTCCCTAGAGCTTGACCCTACATATCACATAACACATATGGGTCACAAATAATTCAATCCGTTCTTTAATTCACATATTTCTATTTAGGCTTCATTCTTATCTCTTTAAATCATTTACAATGCTCAATGCATGCCTAAAGAGTGCTTAGAAGTGAAATGGAACGGAAAACAGAACACAAAATACATTTTCAAAATTTCAGAAAACAGGGTCCCCGCTCGAGCAGACCCTTAAGGCCTGCAAAAGTACTGGTTAAATCCCTGCTCGAGTGTAAACTCGGACGCTCGAGCAGAAGGCCTGTCTACATAGCTCTCCGCTCGAGCGTCAACTTCCCCGCTCGAGCGGATACCATGTCTGCAAAAGTGCTGGAAGCACATAATTCACGCTCGAGCGGCGGGTTTCCCGCTCGAGTGGACCTCAATTTTCTTGGTTTTCCAGATTGTGTTCTTGAGCTCCAATTCAACTCTTAAACAACATTTCTTGCACGCAATGGCTCAAATATCACATATACACATACTAACATGATACCAATACCAAATTACAACATTAGGAAGCTCAATTTCTTGAATTATCAACATGCATGCCCCAAATTATCTCAACTCATCACCAACATGCTCAAATTCAAACATTCAAGACTTACACTCCCATGATTTGTACATGCATGTGGGAGATGTTCATCATTCCCAACTTAATTGGTGAGGAGGTGGCCAGATACATAGATTTCAAACAAGATTCAACATAGACTATACACAATGTGTTCAAATATGGAAATTCATGGCAATTTCCTACATACATGCCTCTATTGACTTCAAATACAACAAAATCCAGTCAATTCATGCTCTTTATCACCATTCAACTTTGAATTTACAAATTGCAAACAAAAACCCATGATTCAAGGGATGATTACTCACCTAGGAGCCTTAGTCTTCCCACTCTAGTCAATTCTTGGACTTAATCTTCAAGATTCCCAAGTCTTGAGCCAAAACCACACAACTCTCTCCCTTCTCTCTCTAAGGCCGACCCTCTCTCTCTCTCTCTATTCTTGAGTTCAATATCAGCCAAAGTGTTAAAAAGGGGAGGAATTGAAGTGTAATGGCCCTTATGTATAAGCCCACTAGTCAAGTTTAATAATAATAAATAATATGGCGTTAATTCATTAACTAATCAATTTAATCTGGCCCGAATCAATTTTTCAATTAAATTTCACCGTAGGCTCTAAAAATTATGCCAATCACAATGGCGCAATCAATTTCGGGTTCTGTGGTCGATAAGGCCTTCAATTTAATTTCCAAAGCAGATAATCAAACAGATATTCCTATGGCGAACAGATAGAAATTCAAAATCACATATTTATCGCATGATGCCACCCAAAATCATATCAAAATGGATAATCACATCCGTATTAAGGACCAATTAACGTATTACGGAACAGGGTATCACAAATGTAGACACCCCATTTTTGACCGTCCTCAAGACTTGGACGTCACCGTTTGAACGCTCGGTGATCATCCATGTTCGTGTTCATTTTGAGTTCCCGGAGGCCTCGGCCGTGCGCCTTGCCTCAGGATCTCTTAACTTGCCTGTTCTGTGCTTGGTTTTGCATCAAGGACTTGTGTTTTGTGCTTCTGAGGATGGGAAGAGGCTTGTTAGCCATCCCTGAAACCCACCAGCCGTGGCATGATGCCACCGGCCTTGTTTTTTTTTCTACCGACCAAATGTTTGGTCGGTCGGTATTCTCTTAGGTGTATCGGCTTTTTTGTGTGGTCAGCCGACCATTTATTTGGCCGGTTGTCTCTTTTTTTGGTTGATACCTCCTTTTTGCCTTTTTCAAGCATTGTGCATGCCAGCTGGAGTGCACGGACCTGTCCTCCATACACGTGTATGGAGGAATTTGCACCTTTTGCACCCTTTTGGTCTAGCTTCTTGAGGAAGCTTGGACCTTTGTCTTAGCTTCCTTAAGAAACTTAGACCCCTGTCTCAGCTTCCTCAGGAAGCTTTGGCCCCTTAGCCTTAGCTTCTTTAAGAAGCCTTGACCTCTTTTGTTTAGCTTCTCTTGGAAGCTTAGGCCTTTGCCTTGTCTATATAAGAGGGCCCTCCCTCTCCTTTGTGGAGGTTCAGCAAATCAGAGTTATATAGCATATATACACCACTCTCTCTCTACATCTCCCTCTCTCTCTTCATTTGTGTGTGTTAGAGGGTCTAAAAGGGTGTTTTGTTCTTAGTTTTGCACTAAGACACCTAGTATTACACCATACTTCGGTTTTGGAGGTGTTGAGAGTTTGTTCTTGGAGTTTTGAGTTGGTTTTGATCAGAAAAAAGGGGTTGGACTTGCTGTTCTTGAAGTGTTCTTCAAGGGTAAACACTATTGCTTTATATTCCCCAATCTTGCACTAGCTTTTAACCTACTTTGCATGCTATTTTGAGCTTTATGTATAACTGATAAAAACTCTGATTTTTCATGCTTAAGATGTTTCATTAAGGTCTTTTTTGTGTTTGGGGTCGACCTCCTCCTCTTAGGCCTTGTTTGGCCCCTTTTGTGCCTTCTTTGGTTGAGCTTTGAATACTTTTGTGCATTGGCCTTCTCACCACTGAAATCCAAAGGATTTTCAGTGGTGAAGAAGGGGTTTTGAAGTCTTGCATAGGGAAGGGACACCCCTCTCCCTTTGTGTCTCATTTGTTCATGTTTTTGGCTCATAAAGGTAGCATGCATGCATAGTTTTGTTTGCTCTTGTTTCAGAGGTTATTTGGAGTTTATTTAGCATGTTTTCCCTCTGTTCTATGTTGGTTTATTGACCCTTTGTATGCATAATATACTTGCCTTGTATTACTCCATTTTGCCTAGAAATGCATCTTGCCTTTAGACCTCCATGCTTGCATGTTCTAGCTTGACTTCATGAAGCTTTTGGTCATATTTCATCATGCTTAAGGTCTGTTGAATGCTTATTTGATCATGTTTGCCATGTTTGGTATAGCCTCTTTGCATTTTCGCTTGTGAGCCTTGAGTGTGTGAGTCATTAGCTTGCATTACCTAGGCTATTTCAGTGATTTGGAATCACTTATTATGCCATTTCAGTCCATGTTTTGTGCTTACATGCTTGCATTTGCTACCCTTTCATTGCCTTGAATAGATGTGATCTTATGCTCCATGTTAGGGCCTTGGTGTATGCCTATGTGTTTAAGGCTTTGGGCTGCCATATCAGTGGGTTTTGGGGTGCATTTTGATGTATTGAAACCCTGTTTTTGGTTGTCTAGTCCATGCCATGAGCAGTTGAGGTGGTTGTAGTAGAGTTCCCTCATTGTGGCTTTGAATGCCCTTTGTTTTGGGCTCATTTCTTGGCATGCTTTGACCATATTCCATGCATGTTCTATTCTTTTTTTGGAATGCCCTAAGACTGTTTTTAGTCATTTTGGTCCTTTGGGGTTTGGTTGTCATAGCTATGGTTTGAACCCCCTTGTTGGCCTCAAGTTTGGAGCCCTATTGCATGCCTTACTTGCATGTTTTGTTTGAGTTGGCATCACTCCTCATGAGATTTCAGAGTTTATTATAATGCCATATCCTCATATTCATCGCATTTCACTCATGCTTGAAGGTTGTGCATTGCGGTCTAAGTAATGGACCAATTAGTAATCTTGTTTGCTTTGCATTTTTGTTGCCTTCACCCATCATTTTGGCCACTGTTTTGGGATGGGCTAAGGTCTCCCAATTGCGGTTTAAGTCCACCATTGCATGTTTTGACATGTTGCATTGTCTCACCTTTGCGCGTTTGCATGTTGTTTAGCTAGTTGCATTCCATATCCTAGTTTGCATGATAGGTTGCATTGCATTGTATCTTGCATGTTTGGCACATTGCACTTGGCATGTTTGTTACCTTAGCCCCATATTGCAAGCTTGAGACATGTTGCATACTTGAGTCACATTGCATACTTGCATTACATTTTGCTTGGTTTGGGGTGTCAAACCAAGCATAAGGAATGAAGGGCGTTCGTACTCAAAGTGATGTAACGTGCCTCAATCCTCGGTCGCCGATGTCCTTGATCTCAACATGATAGGGCGTGTAGCACTTATGTGTCTTGTTGCATTCATTCACATTGAAATGCATACTTGACTTCTTGGACCATCACGCATTGAAATGCGCGATTGGTGGTCCGAGGGTCGAGTACCAAACTCCCTTGAGCCCATAGCATGATAGGGAGAGTGGCCATGCACACATTGCTTTGAGAATTCCATGCCATGCATTGTCTGTCCTCTACTGCTGTCAAAACAAGGCTCTGCAGGAAGAAATGGCCGGCCGACCACTTTTGGTGCCGACCGACCATGACTGTTCAGCCGGTGGTTCAATATTTGGTCGATAAGCCTATTCCCATGGCCGGTGGATTTGAATTGTGGCCGGTGATATTCCATAACACTCAGGGAGTGATTCAGAAGGATTCTGGAAACTTTCATAAATTTCAGAGGAGCAAGGCAGTGTAAACAGAGGCAACAGTGACATCGTACCGGGTTTCTAGGCGAGGCGAACCGAGCATGCATTATCCCATCATTCCGAGGTGGGGCTGCGGCCACTTTCTTTTTGTATTTAATTTGTTAATTAATTAGAAGCTTTGTAATATTTAATTAGCTAGAGTAGTTAATCATTTGTTTAATTTGTATTATTCTTTTGGTCCCTTCGGGCGAGGGCAATTCTGTAATAAGTGTGTGTGAGGGTGTGTATGTTTTCCAACCCCCACTTCTTTCTCCCTTTTATTTACCTGCTTTCAATGGTTAGTATTAGGGCATATTTAAATTAACATACCTTATACTATGCATGTGTGCATCCATACATTTGTCTTGCATGCACCGGACTCGGCTTATCATACTAACTGCATTGTATTTCAATTCCAAGTTAAATACGTGTTAGTTGTAGCATCATCATATGCCATCTTAGAATAGCCGAGCCTATTGTAGTTGCATCTTGCATGTGTTGCATTAGCCATCTTAACATGAATTAGGATCATGCATATGATTATTAACTAGTTTCTATTTTGGCTTGGAGTACTCAGTAAGCATTTGTGTTTTAGCATCCTTGCATGAGTGTAAGTGTTGCCATGATAGCATGCTTACCATGAGGCTATGTGCTTATGTGTTATAACTGCCTGAATGCCTGTGGGTGAAGGTTGGGTTGCTTGAGTTGGAATAATTCGTCGAAACTCGTGTTTTAGCCTACTTGCGAGTAGCAAATTTCAATCCATTTTCAAAACAAACGGATATGCGATGTTTTGTTCCAATTCAGGGAATTCAGTCTATACTTGTATGTTGTGCGCATCATGTAGTAAATCTAGGCTAATAACCAGTTTAAGAATGCATAATGTTTTCAAAACAAGATATCATGGTTAGTAAAGGCCGATCTTCGGATCGGGTGAGCGGGGGTGCTCATAACTGACCTTCCCCAATCGTACCCAAGTTCCCGTGCCGAGGCAACTTTGGTGATGACGAGCACGTGGCCTTAGGCAAACGAGTCAGGGTTTCCTAAATTCCCCCATAAAAATATTTAGGTGGCGACTCTGTATCTGGCAAAGCAGTCCATGTTTGGCACTTCTTTACAAAAAATCTGTTTTCCAAAACGATTTGCTGGATTTGGACTCTTTGGTTCAAATTTAGAACCGTGACAATTTGAGTCCTGAACTTTAGTGAGCCCAAATGAACGAAATGGGATTCCCTCTCGGGGCGTTCGAGGGACATCTACACCATGATATAACACTATATGCTCAAAAATGTTGATTTTGCATTTACATAATCAAAATACCACAAATCTATCTATTAATGCAAGTATTGAAGAAGAACTAGGACCCCTACCTCAAGAATCAAGCAAAAGAGCAAAGCTCCAAGAAGAATCCCTCGCAATTCCAAATTCCAATCGGTTGAAACGTGAGATCTTTAAGCATTCTTCACTTTTTTGTAAGGGATCTTGCCCAAATCTTTGAAAAATTGGAGGTATTTGAGCCAAAATCTCTAGGATTTTCGGACTAAGGGTGAGAGGGATGAAGAGAGGAGATGAAGGTGTGAAGAATGATCTCAAAAAGTGCCTTTAAACTTGTTGAATTCGCATAGTCCGCTCGAGCGCCGCTTTTCCTGCTCGAGCATACCTGCTACCAGCACAGATTCCAAAACTTCAAACGGGCATAACTCTCTCATCCGGACTCCGTTCTAGGTCGTTCTTGTGTCCAAATTGAAGCCCCAGAAACAAGATTTCCAATGGTTCTAGCCTCATACCCAAATTTAAAGTGTAGAAAAAGAAAAGGACAAAAGAGTGATGGCTGCTTGTAGGAAAAATTATCCGAATTAAATTCTTTGTTCACTCTTACTTTACCATTATGTTGCCACTTCAATCAATACCCCAAAATAAAATAAGGAGGTTCCAAATACACTAATAAAAATGTCATGGGCAATCTCACTTTCCACGCTCGAGCATCGCTTTCCACGCTCGAGTGCGCGCAGACCAACAAAGTCGTCCGCTCGAGCGACCACTCCTACGCTCTAGCGGGAATTCACAACTCTCAGAATTTCGGACCGTCTGCAAAAATGCTGGGAACCTCTCAAGTCCACTCGAGCGTCAACTCCCCCGCTCGAGCAGAGGGAAAAATTCCGAATCGTTACATAGATTACCCAGCCTCAAAAACAAAATAGATAATTAATAATAGTAAACGAGGCACTGCGGAAACAATATTAAAACATAACTATGTCCATCAAGCAGTGAATACATGCAAAATTTACAAGTATTTGCAACTTCAACCTCCTTACATAAATGTAAGCACATAGATACATCACAACATCGTTAGACACTTATACAAACATCCATACATAATAAGTTTCCGAATAACAAAATAAATCAAAACAAAAGGGTTGACAAAGCTCGGCTCCTCTTGAGTCCAAGCACGCCCCATCACGGAGGCACTTCAAGCAGCTTTACAGAGGGTAGATTTTCGAGGTTGCTCTAAACTCGACTCTCCATTCGCTCACCTACATATATATATAGGGGAAGGGGGCAAGGTAAACCCAATGAGTAATATCACTATAAAGAGGTCTAATGATGATGTTTATCATAATTCAAAACATATCTCATGAGTTTCAAAATGAACCATAATTAAGTACTTGACAAATGAAAGTTCATAATTCATATCTCATATGTGGTACATCCAATAGTGCAAAGTAAATGGTCCAAAGGCATATCAAATGAACCACATGGGTCTAACAAAGGGACTATATAGGTCAAGCAAAGGGACCACTCAGGTCAATATCAAAGATTTCTGTGCACATATAACGAAGGGCCACTGTATTGTTTCCCCCGGGCGAGGATCTCATTAACAGAGGTCCACAGTATTGTTTTTCATATCTCATATGTGGTACATCCAATAGTGCAAAGCAAATGACCCGAAGGCATATCAAAGGGACCACGTGTATCTAACAAAGGGACTATATAGGTTAAGCAAAGGGACCGCTCAGATCAATATTAGATATCTCTATGCACATATAACGAAGGGCCACTGTATTGTTTTCCCGGACAAGGACCTCATTAACTGAGGGTCGCGGTATTGTTTTCCCCGTGTGAGGGCCTTATAGTAAAGGGCCATGGTATTGTTACCCCCAAGTGAGGGATTCACTAAAAGATGCCACAATTACTTTTCAAAAGAGACAGTCATTCATTATTATCAAAATTACATTCTTGCAGTAAATTGAAAATACATTTCAACATATCTTTACAAAAATACTACTCACAGTGGGTTGGCACATGTGTTGGACCTCAGATAACCACCAACACAAAGCACACAACAAAGATACACATTGAAACGTTTGTTTTATAACAAATAGCGTGTCTTAATTCAATTCTGTTATGTGTGTTTCTATCTTTTTCCATGGCTAAGAATGTTTAAACGATGCTTAAGAATGTCTAAGAGGGCATGAGGATGCAAATATGCACTTATGAATGTTTGCCAAAAATTGCTGAAAACAAGGTCTTCGCTCGAGCGCACCTTTGGTGGCTTAAGCAGTGTAGCTTGACTACAAAAGTACTGGATCCTGTCAAAGTAGGCTGAAGCCATCACTTGGTCACTCGAGCTAAGTGCAATGAAAAGTCGAGTTCGCTTGAGTACACACTTGTGTCACGACTCAAACCCGCCTCTATAAGTTTAGCATCGTAACCGACCAGTAACCCTTGGATTACCGAAGGCCTCTTAACAAAATAACACGAAATTAGGGGCTACAGAAGCTATAAACAAAAATATACATAGTCCATTGAGCTGTGAAGACATAAATGAGACAGATATTCTTAAACTTTGATAAAGATACATGTGACGTCAAAAGATACAGTTGATATACGTCATTCCATGTACTATACATATAAGTAGAAATTTTTCCATAATCAAAACAAACAAAGTCTTAAACATTCACAAAAACATAGCCACTAAACGTGACTTAAACTAGAACCTCCTCGAGAGACACAAAAGCTGGCTGACAAAAACTGAGACGCTAGGTCCTCAACTCCGAGCCTGGTCACATGCCTGATCACCTACATACATAATATAAATTCTTAGCGGGAGCCCAGTGAATAATAACAGAGTAAAGAGTTTGAATGAATGAAGTCCATACCAGATTCAGAAATCAAAATTCATAAACAGATTCATATTCATATTCATATTTGTAGACACCCCATTTTTGACCGACCTTAAGACTCAGACGTCACCAGTTGAGCGCTCAGTAATGTTGCATATTGTGCTCGTTCTGAGGTTTCAGAGTCTCGGCTGCGAGCCTTGCCTCCGAACTTCGGGGCTCTTTTGTGCTTTGCCTCGGTTTGCGAACCAGGTCCTATTTTCTCTATTTTCTCTTCCCGAAGGGAGGGAGAGGTCCCGTAGACCATCTCTCAGTGGCTGTAGGCTACGTTTCGCGGTCGTAGGCCATTTTTCCCGTTTGGAGGCCAGTTTCCGGTTTTTAGAGCCGTTGGCCGTGCGCCTCGGTTCGGGACTGCTTAATTACCTACGATTGCTCCGATTTTTGGCACACACCTTATTTCCTCCTTTAGAGGGACACTGTGGCCCGGCAGACCACTTTCGTGGTCATACGCCACTTCCGGTGCCTAACAGCCTATTTTCGGGGGCCCAGACTGCACGTTTTGGCCCCCGAACCCTCGTTTTGCATCAGTCTTGTTCCATTTTTGGTAGGGGCCCTATTTTCATTGCTAGAGAGGTGGTAGGATGGTGGGAGGCCACCTTTTCCCCTAAAAAACTAGTTTTTTCTTTTTCTCTCTCCAAAAGCCGATTTTTCTGATAAAAAGCTGGTTTTTCTCACTTCTGAGCCACAATTTCTAGCTTTTCATACCACCATTGTGTTGTGCTCATCTGGGAGGCCACCAATATGGGTAGGCCGACCAGTAATTCATCTTGACCCTTTTGAACCTTGCTAAAAAGCTGGTTTTTCTCTCTCCTGGGTCACATTTTCTGGTTTTTCACTATACAGCTATGTTGCACTCATCTGGGAGGCCACCTTTTTGGGGTGGCCGGCCAAAAATTCTTCTTGAACCTTTTGACCCCTGGTCGGCTAACCAGGGAGAGTGGCCGGCCAGCCACTTGAACTGGGCAGCCTGCTTCTTGCTTTTTGCCCTCTCTAAATGCATCACAGTTGTGCCAGCTGTGAGGCAATTGGACCATCCTCCATACACGTGTATGGAGGATATGTGAAGCCCTTTTGGGATATTTTAGAGCCTCTCCTCTATAAAGGGGAGGCTGATCTTCTATGACAAAGGTTGAACAACTTTGAAGGCTTACAACTCTCTCTCTCTCTATATACTCTACACTTGAGCCTCCAAACCCTAGTTTTCTTGGACCATTTGCACTACAGCCCTTAGCACCACACCTCCTCCATCCATTCTAGCACTTTGGGACTGATTTGCAAGGGTTGAAGGTTCACCAACTTGGTCCAAAAGCTCCAGCTTTGCTGCTCTTCAAGGGTAAGCACCTATTCCCTTAAACTTGCATTTTTTTGCTCCATTGATTAGCCTTACTTGTAAGTATTTTTGGACTTTGTCATAAACGAAAAAGTGTCATATTTTGAGCTCTTCTTGAATATTGATTCAGGACACTTTTCTATTTGAGGTCTCCTATACCCTTGTATGCTTTGTCCCTCTTTGTAGGCTTATTTTGCATCATATCTTAGCTCTACTTGTGAGCATTTTCGAGATTTGTCATAAACTTGAAAAAGTTTCCTTTTGATCTTATAAACATATTTGTTTAAGATACTTTCTATGTTTGGGGTCATCTACCCGCTTTCATGCCTTATTTCCTCATGTTTTGAGCTATGCATGTGAGCACTTGCATTGGCCTTGATTTGGCCTTTTAGCCACTGAAATTCAGTGGATTTTCAGTAGATTTTCAGTGGCTTAGATGTGCCTTTGAGCTTCAAAATCATAGAGGGGTGACCCTTTCACCCCTCATTCTCTTTACTAGCTTTGTTGGCCTCCCAAAGAGACCCTCACTTGCATGTTGTGAAGTCACTTTTTGGGCTCAATTTGGTGAGTTTCAATGCCTGCCTTAGCTCTGTCCAAAGCCTCTTTGGTCTTATTTTGTGTTCGTAATGCATGTGCAGAGCAATTCCATTCAAGGCCTTTTGAGGGGGCCTTTCATTGTATGCTTCATTGACCCATTTCAGGGCCAATTTGGTCAGTTTTAGGCTTGTAATATTTGATTTCCAGAGTTAGTTTTTCCATGCTAAGTGTCCTTTTTGTATATGTTGAGTAACCCCTTGCATGGCCCTCCAAAGAAGCTCATCATTTTGGCATGCATTGGATGCATTTCAGTGGTTATTTGGGGTTTATTTGGCATGAAATACTTCTATTTTTGGCTGGTTGGCTGAGCCCTCATATGCTTCATATAGCTGTAGAACAACTCATGGTTCACTAGCCTATGTTGCATGTTGTTTTGGCCCTTCATGTTGGCACTTTTTAGCCCTGCTTTGAACTAACATTGTGCTTATTTTGGACTACCCTAGCTCTATTTTTGGGCCTCGTGGTCAAATGATGTCTATTTTGCATACTTGTAGTTCAATGCATTTGCCTAGCTTCGAGTTTTGAGTTTCATTGCATGCATATACTAAGGTGTGTTCATGTTTTGAGCCTATTATTCATCACATTTCAGAGCTTGTTTTCATGCCATTTTGTCATGTTTTCATCTCTTTAAGTGCGTTTGAGAGTCGGGCTTGTATGCCCCATTTACCGACCATTGAATGAGCTCCATTTCGTCGCATTCCGAGCCATCATTTTAGGTCAATTTCCCACCATTTCAGACCTGCCTAGGGTCTATTTGGGGTTGGTTTTGCTTTTGGTGCATTGCTTCGGGTACCTCTAGTGTAATGCACTTCACTAGTTTCGGTACCCAGCCCCCCCTAGCTTGCATTGTGTGCAATGTTTGCATGTTTCAGGACCATTCTGTATCATGTTTCAGTGCTGAAAATTGCATGTTTGTATGCCATATTTCATCCTTTTCCATGCCTTAGTAGAGTGGCATTTGATGCCTTAGGTTCGATCCTTGGTATTCGTGCATGTGTACACGCATTTCGGTTGTCTCATTTTCATCTAATGGCCACTGATTTAGGTGTGGCTAAGGTTCACCCACTTTGGTTTAAGTCCATCTTGCATTTGTATATGCCATTTAGTTCATGTGCACATGATAGTCTTCGTAAGTGCATTGTGTATGCCATATTATGTCACGTGCATTGTGTATGCCATTTTAGTCCACAGCATTGCGTATGCTAGGTTGCATGATTAGTCGCATTGTGTATGCCATCTCATTGCATTGTGTTTGGAGGAGGGTTTAGTCCAAACACGGGAAACGAGGAACGTTTCGTACTCCAAGTGACAAACGTGTCTCAATTTCCGGTCGCCGACACTCCAGATTACCCATGATGGAGTTTAGGCCTTGTTGTGTTTTCATGTGCATTCATTTCACATTGAGTCGTGCAATTCAACTCCTCGGCCATCATGCATCGAGATGCATGATTGGTGGCACGAGGATCGAGGTGTGCATATATATGTGAAAATACTTTGTTGTGCCCCTTTCTTGCTCTCTATTGCAGCAAATCAGAAATCAGCAGCTTTCTAAAGCCTTGCATAGCATTCTGGGATTAATTGCAAACAGGGGTGAATCAGGGCATCGCAATGGATTTCCGCGCTAGGCAACTCGAGCATGCATCTTTTATCATTCGGAACAGAGCTGAGGCGGTCCATGAGCTTGCATGCTAATTTACTTGCCTTCCTAGTTAAATTGTTAATTAATTAGGGATTTGTACTTATTCGAACTGTATTATTTATTCGGACCATCCGAGTGAGGGCACAATTGTAATAAGTGTGCGTGCGTGCGATGTATGTCTTCCAACCCCACATCTTTCTCCCTTTTATTTACCAGCTTATGATGGTTAGATTAGGGCATGTTTCAATTAGCATACCTATGCTTGCATATTTGCACCATTCATCTGTCTTGCATGCACCGGGCTCGGCGCATCATGCTAACTGCATTGTATTTCAATTCCGAGTTGAATACGTGTTAATTGTAGCATTTCACATGCCATTGTAGAATAGCCGAGCCTATTGTAGCAGCATTTTGCATGTGTTGCATTAGGCATTTCTGTATAGTTAGGATCATGCATTGATTTTTAACTAGTTTCTGTTTTGGCTTGGAGTACTCGGTAAGTGTTTATGCTTTAGCATCCCCGCATGTTTGTGAGTGACTGCCATGATAGCATACTTACCATGAGGCTAATTGCTTATGTGATATAACTGCCTGAATGCCTGTGGGTGAAGGTTAGGTTATTTGGATTGGAACAATTCATTAAATGCGAGTTCTAAGCCCACTTGAGAGTGGCAAAATCATTTTTTCTAAGCCCACCCGAGGGTGGCAAATCCGTGTCTTAGCCTACTTACGAGTAGCACCATCAAACCATTTTCAAATAAACAAACATGAGATGTTTTGTTCCAATTCAGGCGATCAGTCTATACTTGTATGCTGTACGCATCACATAGTAAATCTAGGCTAATAACCGGAATAAGAACGCATAATGTTTTCAAAACTAGATATCATGGTTAGTAGAGGCCGATCTTTGATCGGGCAAGCGGGGGTGCTCACGAAGTGACCTTCTCTAATCGTACCTAAGTTCCCAAGTCGAGGCAACTTTGGTGATGACGGACACGTGGCCTTAGGCAACGAGTCAGGGTTTCCTAAATTCCCTCAAATAAAATATTTAGGTGGCGACTCTGTATCTGGCAAAGCAGTCCATGTTTGGCACTTCTTTCAAAAAATCTGTTTTCAAAAACGATTTGCCGGGTTTGGACACTTTGATGATTCATTGGTCTTGCATTACACTCTGCGAGATTAGATACAAGACCGTGACTTTTGAGTTTGAACTATAGTGAGCCCATATGAACAAAACGGGATTTCCCTCCCGGGACGTTCGGGGACGTTTACAGTATTCGTATTTGTATTCTTGTTCAAATCATATACAGAAATCAGAGTTCATGCTTGATCATACATGGTGTATCCATTAGCGTTAACAGAACAGATACAGAACAGATGCAGAACATATGGTGGCTATGAGTAACCAATTCCATAAAAGAACCTCCAGATTCAGGTAATAGAGAATAAGCATGCTGAACCCCATCATGGAGCCTCCAGTATGGGTAACAGTTTGCAGACATATTAAGTTCTACGATGGAACCTCCGATATCGGGTAATAGCTAACAGATATCACATGATGTTAAGGATGCCGCGAATACATTATTAGAAATTAGACAATCATTTATTGTACAGAACATATCATTTCAAAAAACAGATCTTAATTCATCATGCAAAAAATAAATAAAGTTGAACATAATTTTACTAAGTTATTACTCACAGATGACTCCTGATGCAGATAAAGTAAGCAGACCAATCAAACGGTTTACAGCACGTGACATACATTAACACATAACGAATACACATATAAAACACACATTGGAATATACTTGACTCATTAAATTTTGTTCTTAGTGTGTTTTTACATTTTACCCTCATTATTATGTCTTAATATAGGCCTAGGAATGCCTAGGATGGAATGAGGATGCGAAAATACATGTGTAAACATTTAACAAAAATTGTTGAAAACAGGGGTCTCGCTCAAGCGCAGCTTTCTTCGCTCAAGCGGTCGGTAAACTTTGCAAAAGTGCTGGTTGCTTGATTTTTTCACTTGATGCTCGCTCGACACTCGTTCGTGCTTGAGCATGAGACTCATACCCTCGCTCGAGCCCAACTTTTGTCGCTCAAGCGGTCTGCAAAACACGCAGACTTCTGGGAGTATGCATTTTATGCTCGAGCAGGCTTTTGGTCGCTCGAGTGGAAGTGTAAAAATAAAGGTGGTTGCTCGAGCGCAGGATTTGTCGCTCGACCGTAGAGGTTGAATTGTGGAATTTCCAGATTCACCTCCAAGCTTCCAAACTCAATTCAAACACTACAAAACTCTTCCTTTTGGGCCAAAAACTTGAGAAATTATATGTAAACTTAAGAAACATGAGAATTCTAAATCATTTGGTAAAATCTATTCCTGAAAACTTGTCAATTATACAAAACCCAAACTTGAAATGTTGAAAATAAGACTTCCAAACCATAATCAAATGAGGTAAAAACATGTGAAATGTGATGAACTTCCAAAATCAAGCCACGATCAATGCATGCATGTGAGACTTCCTCAAAATCAAGCTCTAAATGACAAAGAATTTGCATGCAAGTATGATTATCTTCTTAATTCTTCTCCCTAAGCTTAATTCTTAGCTTAATTAGCTAACTCTCTTGAATTCATGCATTAAAGACTACAAATATACAACTAAATGAGTGAATTTCTACCTCAAGTCTTGAATTCTCAAGTGTAAGAGTTTAGTTTTCCAAGTTCTCTCCAAAGCCTTTTCTTTTCTAGCAATTCCTTTTAATTGAGCTCAAGTCTGACAAAATTCTCAAGCTTAGTACCAAAACTTCCTACTCTCTCTCTCTCTCTCTCTCTCTCTCTCTCTCTCTCGCGTTTGTGTGTTTGTGAGCTCAAACATATATATAGAATGAAAGAAAAAGAATTAGTAGATGTATAAAAAGTGCCTTATATAGGCTTAGATCAAAATTTCATTAGTTAAGCTTAATTGGGCATTAATTATTCTAATTTAATCGTTCCGAATCGAATTTAAATTAAACCTACCATAAAATTCTAGAAATTCCAATTAACACATAAATCAAATCAATTTCTGAATCAGATGCCGATAAGACCTTCAATTTGCAACCCAAAATGAAAACATGAACAGATCTTTTTGCGTTAAACAGATATAAACGCACATAAGGCAACATAAGATGCAAAATTTCACTTTAATTACTTATTAGGCATAATGAATCATGGATTAACATTGATCGTGGGTCGGGGTTGTTACAGTCTTCCCCCCTTTAAGAGTTTGATCCTCCAAACTCGAGTTACTTTCATTTTGAAAGAATACTAGATTCAAAGGAAACAATTCAGGGTATCTTCTCATCATAGCTTTCTCCGTTTTTCGAGTTGCATAGGTTCCTCTATGGTTTTTCCAATCAACTTTCACCAACGGTATTTCCTTGTTCCTTAGCTTTTTAATTCGTCGGTTACCAATCTGTATTGGTCTCTCTTCGTACATATAATCATCCTTCAGAAGCACATGAGTCAGTTCTATCACATGGAGCGGATCTCATAAGTAATTTTGAAGCATTGAGGCATGAAAAACATTGTGCATATGCTCCATCATCGAAGGTAAGGCTACTTGGTATGTTACTGAATTGATCTTCTCGAGAATTTCATATGGCCCAACATATCTTGGTGCCAACTTGCCTCTCACCCCAAATCGCGTTTGCCCTTTCATTGGAGTTACTTTTATAAACGCATAATCCCCGACTTCATATTCTCTATCTCGCCTTCGAACATCTGCATAACTCTTTTGGTGGCTCTATGTAATTTTCAACGTCTATTGAATTAATTTCACATTTTCAGTTGTTTCTTGTACCAATTCCGGTCCTAATAAAGGTCTATCACCTACTTCGGAACAAATCAGAGAACGACATTTCCTATCGTACAGAGCTTCATAAAGAGCCATCCCAATACTTGAATGATAGTTGTTGTTATACACAAATTCGGCCAGAGTAAGGTAAGTCTCCCAATTGCCTTGAAAGTTAATGCACACATCCGTAACATGTCCTCCAACGTTTGAATGGTCCGTTCAGATTGACCATCTATTTGTGGGTGATAAGCACTACTTAATCTCAATTCCGTCTCCAAAGCTTGTTGCAAACTTTGCCAGAATCTCGAAGTAAACTTGGGGCCTCTGTCAGATACTATGGGCATTGGAACTCCATGTAATTTCACAACCTCATTGACATACAAATTAGCCAACTTATCCGCATTATACAAAGATTTGACAGGCAGAAAATGGGCAAACTTAGTTAAACAATCAACAATGACTCGGATAGAATCCATACCTCGAGGGGAGCGAGGCAATCCCACAATCAAGTCCATGGTAATGTGCTCCCATTTCCATTCCGGTATTGGAAACGGCTGTAACAAACCAGCAGGTCGTTGATGTTCAGCTTTAACTTGTTGGCAGTGTAAACATCTAGCCACAAAATCTACAATACACTTTTTCATTCCCGGCCACCAGAAATTTTGTTTCAAGTCGTGACACATCTTCGTATTTCCTAGATGCATAGTAAATTTTGAGTTGTAAGCTTCAGTCATGATGCGTTTCCTCAAGTCAAAACAGTCTGGTACACAAAAGCAATTCTGAAATTTCAACACATCATTGTCAAGCATAAATCCCAGTTTCGGTTTTGATTTAATCTCATCAACAATTTTCTTCAAAAACTCATCGTCGCGTTGTTTCCCTTTAATTTCTTTAATGATTGCAGGCTGAGAAGAAATGTGGGCTAAGATTCTGCCCTATTCACGTAACACAACTTCAATCTCATTCTTCTCCAAGTCACATAACAACTCTCTCTGGTCGGTGTGCAAACATGACAAATTAGCAATAGATTTTCGACTCAATGCATTTGCAATGATATTTGCCTTCCTTGGATGATATAAAATTTGTAATCATAGTCTTTGATGAATTCTAGCCACCTTCTCTATCTCATGTTCAATTCTTTTTGGCTAAAGAAGTATTATAAACTTTTGTGATCGGTATATACTTCACAAGTTACACCATACAAATAGTGCCACCAAATTTTTAAGGCAAGCACTATAGCTGCTATGGTAGAGGACTACCCCATTTCCAGTAAAAATAAATTCAGGCATACCAAGTGGTCTAAACACAACAGATTTACTTGCACAATCAATGGTGACACAATATTTAGTCAACCAGTCCATATCCAGAATACAATCAAAATGATCAATGCTCAAGGGCAACAAGTCAACATGCAGTGTCATATCACCAATCATAATATTACATGCCGGATAAACATAAGCACATATCATAAAACCCCTAGATGGTGTAGATACAGATAGTAAACAGCTCATAGGTTCTAATGGTCTAGTTAGTTTCCGAGAAAATGCATGTGACACAAATGAATGAGTAGAACTAGAATCTATCAGCATGTATGCATTTTGAGCATAGATGGAAATTATACCTGACACCACAGCTTCAGTATTCTATACATCACCAAGCACTAAAGCAAATACTTGACCTTGTCTTAGAGTTTATTTCCCGATATTAGCTCTTGCATTTGTTTTAGTTGTAGAAGCAGATCCAGCTGAACTTATTGTAAGGTGGTTGACATTGGTAGACCCAAGCGGGCAATCTTTCACTACATAACCTGTCTTGCCACATCGGAAACAAGCGCCCGATGCTTGGTAATACATGCTTCTATGCCTCCTTCAACAATCAGGGCAAACTGGGATAGACCCATTGCTCTAACTTGAGCTACTTGTAGACCCCGTGTTCTGCTTCTTACTCACATAAGAAAGCCCCTTTCTTAAACCGTACCCAGACCTTTTTCCTCTCCATTCTGTTGTTGTTGTTGGGGCCTTACTTTGTTTCATAACGGCTAGGATAGCTTTAGCCATTAAGGATCTGTCAAGGACTTCTACGTATGTTGGCAACTTCAATACGCCTACTCGATCGAATATGTCTAAATCCAATCCTCCTTCAAATTTGTGGACTTTCTTATAGTCTGTATCCACCATGTGAGGAGCAAAACGAGCTAATTCAGTAAACTTGGCCTCATATTCGGCCACTAACATCCTGTCTTGTTTGAATTCTTGGAATTCTGACACTTTTTGGTCTCTGAAGCATTGGGAAAAGTATTTGTTGTAGAATATCTCATTAAATTGAGTCCATGTCATGTCCCCATTGTTGTTTCGGACCAACAGCCACCATCTTTGGGCTTAATCCTTTAGAGTGTAGGTAGTCAAGAGTACTTTCTGGGTTACGGAGCAAGGGAATACTTCAAATAACTTTTCCATTTCTAGCAACCAGGTTTCTGCCTTCAATGGTTCAATACCATCCAAGAAGGTCGGCGGTTTCATTTTCATAAATTTCTGAGTCAAATTGATAATGTCACTATTGTCTGGTTAACTAGTATTGGCGGAGGTGGAAGAGGCAAAGGTTGTCATCTTAATTGCTACGCCATGGCATCAGTCAAAGCCTCAAGCATCTGTTTCATTCTACTCATTCAAGCCTCGGAAGATTCACTTATATCATTTCTCCTTGCATTCTACATTTTGCTATAGAGAGACAAGGTAACAGCAAATGTCTTGTTCATTTCTTTTATTTTTTATTTTTTTTAAAATTTAAATTCAAATTCAGTTTTCACATGTATAAAGATTAACACAAATTCGCACATACATATGAAATGTCCTTAATTCTTTTCTAGGGCATCCTATAGCTCACATGGACTTGTGTGTGTGGTATAACTCATGCTCTGATACCACTCTGTCACGACCTAAACCCACCCTTATAGGTTTAACATCGTAACCGGCTAGTAACCTTTGGATTACCGAAGGCCTCTTAACAAAATAACAAGAAATTAGGAGCTACGGAAGCTATAAACAGAAATATACATAGTCCATTGAGCTGTGAAGACATATATGAGACAGATATTCTTAAACTTTGATAAAGATGCGTATAACGTCAAAAGATACAGTTGATACACGTCACTCCATGCACTATACATATAAGTAGAAATTTGCCCATAATCAAAACAAACAAAGTGTTATACATTCACAAAAACGTAGCCACTAAACTTGACTTAAATTGGAACCTCCTCGGGAGGTACAAAGGCTGGCTGACAAAAACTTGGACGCCAGGTCCTCAACTCTGAGCCTAGTCACGTGCCTGATCACCTACATACATAATATAAATAGTTAACAGGAGCCCAGTGAATAATAATAGAGTAAAGAGTTTGAATGAATGAAGTTCATACCAGATTCAGAAATCAGAATTCATAAACAGATTCATATTCATATTCATATTTGTATTCGTATTCTTGTTCAAATCATATACAGAAATCAGAGTTCATGCTTGATCATATGTGGTACATCCATTAGTGCTAATAGAATAGATACAGAACAAATGCAGAACATATGGTGGTTATGCGTAACCAGTTCCATAAAGCAACCTCTAGATCTGGATAACAGAGAATAAGCATGCTGAACCCCATGAGGGAGCCTCCGGTGCGGGTAACAGATTGCAGACATATTAAGTTCCATAATGGAACCTCCGATACCGAGTAATAGCTAACAGATATCACATGATACTAAGGATACCAGAAATACATTATTAGAAATTAGACAATCATTTATTGTACAGAACACATCATTTTAGAAAATAGATCTTAATTCATCATACAGAAAATAAATAAAGTTGAACATAACTTTACTAAGTTATTACTCACAGATGGCTCCGGGTGCAGACAGATAGAGCAGACTAATCAAACAGTTTACGGCACATGACCTACATTAACACAGAACGAATACACATTTGAAACACACGTTGAAATATACTTAACTCATTACCTTTTGTTCTTAGTGTGTTTCTATATTTTACCCTCATTATTATGTCTTAATATAGGCCTAGGAATGCCTAGGATAGAATGAGGATGCGAAAATGCATGTGTAAACACTTAACAAAAATTGCTGAAAACAGGGGTCTCGCTCGAGTGGACACGCAAAATGTGAGTGGTCGCTCGAGCGTACATTCCTTCGCTCGAGCGGTCTGTAAACTTTGCAAAAGTGCTGGTTGCTTGATTTTTTCACTCAATACTCGCTCAATGCTCACTTGAGCGTGAGACTCATACCCTTGCTCAAGCGCAACTTTTGTCGCTCGAGTGGTCTGCAAAATACACAAACTTCTGGAAGTATGCATTTTACGCTTAAGCAGACTTTTGGTCGCTCGAATGGAAGTGTAAAAATAAAGGTGGTCGCTCGAGCGTGGAGGTCAAATTCTCGAATTTCCATATTCACCTCCAAGCTTTCAAACTCAATCAAACACTACAAAACTCTTCCTTTTGGGCCAAAAACTTGAGAAATCATATGTAAACTTGAGAAACATGAGAATTCTAAATCATTTCGTAAAATCTATGCCTGAAAACTTGTCAATTATACAAAACCCAAACTTGAAATGTTGAAAATAAGACTTGCATGCAATGGTATGAGTTTTAACCTTCCAAACCATAATCAGATGAGGTAAAAACATGTGAAATGTGATGAACTTCCAAAATCAAGCCACGATCAATGCATGCATGTGAGACTTCCTCAAAATCAAGCTCTAAATGACAAAGAATTTGCATGCAAGTATGATTATCTTCTTAATTCTTCTTCCTAAGCTTAATTCTTGGCTTAATTAGCTAACTCTCTTGAATTCATGCATTAAAGGCTACAAATATACAACTAAATGAGTGAATTTTTACCTCAAATCTTGAATTCTCAAGTGTAAGAGCTTAGTTTTCCAAGTTCTCTCCAAATCCTTCTCTTTTCTAGCAATTCCTTTTAATTGAGCTCAAGTCTCACAAAATTCTCAAGCTAAGAATCAAAACTTCCTACTCTCTCTCTCTCTCTCTCTCTCTCTCTCTCTCTCTCGTTTGTGTGCTTGTGCGCTCAAAGATATATATAGAATGAAAGAAAAAGAATGAATGGAGGTATAAAAGGTGCCTTATATGGGCTTAGATCAAAATTTCATTAGTTAAGCTTAATTGAACATTAATTATTCTAATTTAATCGTTCTGAATCGGATTTAAATTAAACTTACCATAAAATTCTAAAAATTCCAATTAACACATAAATCAAATCAATTTTTGAATCGAATGCCGATAAGACCTTCAATTTGCTACCCAAAACGAAAACATGAACAGATCTTTCTACATTAAACTGATACAAACACACATAAGGCAACATATGATGCAAAATTTCACTTTAATTACTTATTAGGCATAATGAAGCATGGAATAATGTTGATCATGGGTCGGGGTTATTACAACTTGGTTACTGGAGCCAACTGCAAATGTCTGCAAAAATACTGGATGCATTCTAAGTTCACTCAAGCCACAAATCCTTCACTCGAGCGAAGTAGATGAATTTTGGGTTGTCCATAACAGAATTCAAGTTCAAAAAATGTGGTTTCGAGTCTTAAAAGCTTGTATGGCTAACAACGACATGAAGAATTTCTTCATAATTCTTAGATAAATAATTTATTTCAAACGAAAGCTTCAAAACCTCTTTTACTTTTTAAAATAAAACTCAAAACACATAATTTTGCCATGCATGTGTTGAATTCAACTCTTTTCTTTCAAATTACCAATGTATAAGATGATGAGTGTAAAAAAAAAATGTGAAGAATTTTAAGAAGCAAGTGTAAGTCCCATGCATGTATGAATTTGGAGAAAATTGAGCTCAAAGATGGCGAATTATGCATGCATGTACACAATTAGCTCATTTCTACCATATTCAAGTTGTTTCTAACATTTTTCTTTCCAATTACATGCAAATGATCCTACAATTTAGTGAATTAAATCTCTACATGAATTATCTATAAGAATTATGGGTGAATTTCATACCTAGAGTTTGAATTTTTGGTGTTGATAGATAATGTTCTTCAAATCTTCTTCAATTCTCTACAATTCTTCCTCTCTCTCTCTCTCTAGAAGTGTTGTTCTTACACTCACTCTAAAATTTCAACTCAATTGATGTAAAATGAACTCATAAACATAATTAAGACATATATATAGATAGATTAAGTTCGATTAATTACGTAGGATTAAGACTAATCAATTAAGCTTAGTTCTAATCAAGTCTAATTAATTTATTCTAATTGTTTTGATCCGAATTAAATTTTAATTAAATTTCTCATATGATTCTAAATATTTCAATTAGCTCATTAAACTAGTCAATTTTGATTTTTGAATCTGTTTGGGCTTTCAATTTCGAATTCTAAGTCGATATTCTAACAGATATTCCAAAGATAGACAGATAAACACAAATTAAACATATAATCATGTAATTATGCTCACTAAAATAATATATAAAAATAATACGTATGTCAAGGTTATCACAAAATAATATATAAAAATAATACGTATGTCAGGTCATCACAAAATGAGTAGTGAATATGGGTTTTTTTTTGGTGGGTAATAGTGAATATGAGTTGTTTTTGATGAGTCGAGTTTCATAAAATTCAAGGCGTTACAACCACCCTCTACTCCCATAGAGTATCTTATTTTCCTTATATCTATAAAAAAAAATTAATAATTTATGTTTAAAAGGATTTATGATGCTTTGAAGAAGCATCGCAATATGCCACCAATAGGATGCTGTACTACACCATCTGTATGAGCGCGAAATAATCTTATCGTATAATCCTATTGATCAAGTTTGCACTCCTCCAAACAACGTTGCTTTGCCACCTGAAAATACAAACGTGAGCTAACCGGCAGGTGTGTGCCGGAAACCCCTCTAATGCCTAAGTTAGCAACTAGACAATAGACAATAAGCTCTATGTATTCTTGAGTAAAAACTGGGATACCTGTACATAGGTCTGGTCATGAGCTTTTATAGATTCTGCTTGGCACAATCCTAGAAGGATTCCAACTTTCCTTATAAGAGTCCTCCTAGGAATCACACACCCTACTCACTACCAACCAAGTGAGATGTTTTGCACAATCCTAGTAGGACTCTACTCTCCTTAGCAGAGTCCTCTTAGGAGTCTCATTACTGCAAGCCAAGTGAGATGGCTGAACCCTTTACCTCGGTTATACATTCCTGACCGAACTGTCTTATCTCGGTCCCCTGTCATTCGGACCGTGTGATCAAAAGCCGATCTATCGAATGCCACACTGCCGAGCTATACACAGCTCGGCCCTCGCCATTGATGTTACCTCGGCTCCGTGCTCAACATGGGCGAGCTGTGATGACCATGCTACAGGTTGGTATCCTGTTGAGCTACACCTAGCTCGACCCATTGCCCTGCCATCATCCCGGTCAAAAGGTAAATAGGTCTCAATCCCAGTAACATATCCAACCGTCCTGGTACTTATCCCGACCCAAAGCCGAAATACAAAATATCTCATTGGCCCATTGCGCGGCCCAGCTTCCAAAGAAGACTCGTCCTAGCTTGGCCCAATTTGCTCACAAATTACTCTCTTAATTTCCCCTTAATTCCATCTGCGTAGCATGATTGGGATTATTTTTCCTCCAGTCGAGCTAAGAACACCCCACTCTGCCGAGCTAAAAAATTGCTCGGTTTCAGAACTTGTTCGACCCCAATAAGCATTGTCAGTTGCTCAACACGTCCTTCCATTAATCTGGCATGTTTGATACGACGTCATTCCCAAGATACGTGACGTGCCCCCATTATTCTCGTTCTCCTGCTACAACCGTTATGAACCTTCAAAAATTTGAACAGCCAGCCCGCATTTTTGCCTTCAACATCTATATCCTTCAAGTTTGCAATCGCACTAGAAGACGTTCTTTTTGTGTAACCAGGCTATATGTCTCACCTTTTGTAATGAAAAATTTCGATCTCTTTGCTCAGTTACTGTCTTTTTCAATGTTTTGCATCATTCCGACTACATGCCTAGCCAAACTAATTAGCTTGGCCTTACCTAATCCCGCCAACCTTTTTTGGCCGAGATACGCATCTCGGCTGAAGAATCCAAAAAACTTGTTGGTCAAACCTACCAATCTACTTTGGCCGAGGTAACTGTCATTCCGGCCAAAGAGTGAAAATGTTTTGTTGGTCATACCTGCCAACCGCCTTTAGCCTAGATCCTGATCTCGGCTAAAGGGTACAAAAAAGTTTTATTGGTCATACCTGCCAACCTCTTGCAGCCTAGATCCTTATCTCGGCTTAGGAAAGTGTTGGTTTTTCCAGCCAACCACTCTTCAACCTAGATCCTTATCTCGACTGAAGAGAGCTAAATGTTGGTCATACCTACCAACTTCCTACAGCCTAGATCCTTATCTCGGCTTAGGAAAGTGTTGATTTTTCCAGCCAACCACTCTTCAGCCTAGATCCTTATCTTGGCTGTAGAGAGCTAAATGTTTGGTTATTCCTGCCAAACTTCTCCAGCCTAGATCCTGATCTCGGCTGAAGAGAGCTCAAAGTTGGTTATTCCTACCAACTTAGAGCGAGGTGTTGGTTATTCCGGCCAACCTCTTCAGTCTAGATCCTGATCTCGGCTGAAGAGAGCTCAAAGTTGGTTATTCCAGCCAATGTTCTTCAGCCTAGATCCTGATCTCGGATGAAAACAGCTAAATGTTTGGTTATTTCGGCCAAACTTCTTAATTGCCCCCTAGTCGGGCAAAGACTCTTGCACGGTCGCTCTTACTTGTCAACCGTGTTAACTCTCGCCAAAGGCTTTTTGTCTGGTATCGCTGTTGTGCCGGACTCTTCCTTGGTGCGCACCCTATCTTCCTCTACCCGGATATATTGGTGCACTCTCCCCATTAGGGCTTCCATAGTAAGGTGCGACGTCATTGTCATTGAATCCCTCAACTTATTGCCAGCCGGCAAACCTCGTTTGTACTGTGCGATAGCTAGGTTTGTAGGGCAATCTCCAATCTGATTAAAAGTCTCCTAATACCGGTTATTGTAAGACCTTAATGTTTCTTTTTCGTCCATGTCTATGGAGAGAAGCTGGTCAATCTCCACTGGTGTCTTGGTGTTTGCTCTGAATCTGGTCACAAATGTCTCCACTAGTTGCGCCCACGAAGCTATGCTACCTTCTGGCGACCTTTCAAACCACGTTAAACTCAGGTTACCAAGGTTGGAAGGAAACAGGATACACATTAGAGCCTCGTTTCCCCGATACATGGCCATAACCTGGTAAAAGTGGCTCAAGTGTATGTAGGGGTCCGACTTCCCCTCATAAGTAGTGAATTTGGGCTGGTGGAAGCTTGAGGGTAGTGGTGCGTTCTCTATTGTCGGAATGAACAGTGAGCTCTGCAACCTTGCTAACGCTTTGTCTGCTAGTTCATAGGCAAGGCGTGGCTCTAGAATTCCAACCTCGACACTCCCATATGTTCTAAGAGCCAATTATTGTTGTGCGGAGACTCTGTGGGGGTCGCGAGCTTGAGTGTCTTCTCTCCTTCGAGCCCTTTCAGTCCTCATTTTCTCAGGCCTAGAGTAGCGTGTCCTGGAAGTCTTTGATTGTGTATCGCCTGACCTGAGGTTTCTACTTTCAGTTTGTGATGGTATGACTTGTCTGTCACGATCTTCTAAGTGGCAAGAGTGTGTGTTGTCTTTGTGCCTCTCTTTTGCTGCCACCCTTTTGCCTTTTATTTGGCTCTTCATAGACTCTATGTCAGCCGCCATTCTTCTTATTACTTTGTCTTGCTCCCTTACGTGATCTTCGAGAACCTGAGGATCCATCTTCCGTCTCTGTCTATCAGGGCTTTAAGAGCGGTGTGGACTTGAGCCCCGTCTTTCTCTCGCTTTTCTCCGCAGATTCCTTCGCTGTGGATCTAATTCCGCCATGGGTGGGATAGAAGGTAAACCTTCGCACCTCCCACTCCCTTCCGGTGTTTGCCCATCAATAACAGATTACGGCAAGTCTTCATTGTGCGCCTTTGATTTCAACTAGAGAGGAAAACTTGATCATGAGGTTTTGCTCTATGTGTAATTCCCACAGACGGCGCCAATTGTACAAGCACGATTTAATCTTCTCGTATAATCTGTTGATCAAGTCTGCACTCCTCTAAACAACGTTGCTTTGCCACCTGAAAATACAAACATGAGCTAACTGGCGGGTGTGTGTCAGAAAGCCCTCCGATGCCTAAGTCAGCAACTAGACAATAGACAATAAGCTCTATGTATTCTAGAGTAAAAATTGGGATACCTGTACATAGGTCTGGTCATGAGCTTTTTATAGATTCTGCTTCGAACAATCCTAAAAGGATTCCAACTCTCCTTATAAGAGTCCTCCTAGGAATCACGCACCCTACTCACTACCAACCAAGTGAGATGGTTTGCACAATCTTAGTAGGACTCTACTCTCCTTAACAGAGTCCTCCTAGGAGTCTCATTACTGCAAGCCAAGTGAGATGACTGAACCCTTTACCTCGGTTATACATTCCTGACCGAACTGCCTTATCTCGGTTCCCTGTCATTCGGACCGTGTGATCGAAAGCCGATCTATCGAATGTCATCCTGCCGAGCTATACACAACTCGGCCCTCGCCATTGATGTTACCTCGGCTCTGTGTTCAACATGGGTGAGCCGTGATGACCATGCTACAGGTTGGTATCCTGCCGAGCTACACCTAACTTGGCCCATCGCCCTGCCATCATCCTGGTCAGAAGGTAAATAAGTCCCAATCCCAGCAACACATCCAACCGTCCTGGTACCTACCTCGGCCCAAAGCCAAAATACAAAATATCTCCTTGACCCATTGCGCGGCCTAACTTCCAAAGAAGACTTGTCCTAGCTCGGCCCAATTTGCTCACAAATTATAATTAACAAACATCTTATAATGCTAACCATTAATTATTTAAGATTTGCATGATTCAGACATTTAGAAGAGTGATTGTTTAAAGGAGTTGGGAGTAGTTCATATAACAAAGCCAATTGAAGCAAGGGCTCGAGGATTATTCTTGATCTTTCAAATAACTATGGATTGGATTTAAATTAGTTCATTACAGGACAACAACCTTTTTTGATAACTCCTCATTGGGTTGAGGAAATATTTGTACGAGGATTACCTTATAAACCAATATATGATTATTTAGAAATAGTAAACTTTGGAACGTATTTATCATAGAGATGATGTTATTTTCTGGAATATATATATTGGAGCAAGATCTAGACAACATGGATGACATGATGGAGATTATGATCTTGTTAATGTCATGGGTGACGAATGCAAGTGAAATCTTGCTAATGCAATAGACTGATGAGACCACATCACTAGCTTCTCACCCTTTATCTTTAATAGTACTATCAAAAGAAAATTGAAGTCTGCATTTCAAGTCTAGATCCGTTATGTAAATTATTGTATTATATTAGAGTATTTTGAAATCTGAAATTGAAATCTGAAGGTGCCTATATAAAGGCCCTCTAGTTGTATGTAAGAGGGCATGAATTCCTCAGAGTATTCTTGAGCTGAGAAATAAGTGGACCTCACGTTTTCTTAGAGCAATAAATATTATGTCAATCTAGCAACCTATCTATATCAAACTTAATTTTGACCTTCATTCTTCGTTACAGTTGAGACACAAAATGTGTCATAATTAAAAAATAAATAAAAAAAAAAAAGGATCAAATTGACGTAAGAGATAAATTGGAAGACTTCTAGTGTAACATAAAGAAAAGTTAGGAAACATGAAATTTTTTTTATAAAAATGATCATGAAAGAGTTATGATCCTTGGATTACCTTAGTTAGTGTGTGGTGCTTTATTCTAAGTATAATCCAAGGGTCCTAAAGCTTTTATGATTATTTTCATGAAAAAATTTTCATGATACCTAGCATTGTTGGTATAACATATCCTCCACAAATTGTTTGCTGTGATATGAACCTCTATTTGAACCCAAGAATAGAACAAACACCAAAGTTCCAACAGAAACGACCATGAAGGTGTGGCCCGTGGTAGCGGATGTTTTATGTACATATATATTTCATTTTATATACACGTGGAGGGAGGAGAGAGTTATTGCAATGGCACGAGTTTTGTTCTTTCTCTATATACGGAAAGAAAGAGAAGAAGAAGAAGAATTGACCGCAACAGAGGCAGAGGTTTAGAGCATCTCTAGCATTTTCACCTTTAAATAAAAAGAAAACAAAAAAAAGTTCACTTTTTTTTCTTTTTTGATTTAGTTATTTATTTTTGGAGTTCTAGACCACCTTGGAATAGATTTATAGTTTGATTTTCATTAGGGTTTCTTCTTTTTTTCTTTTTTTTTTTAATTAATTTGATCTTCAAATTTTATAAAGAGAAAAGTCTGTTGATTAGTTAGAGAGAGAGAGAGAGATGTGGCTTCCAAAGGCAAGCACTACAGAAAGGAAGCCAGGAGGAAATGGGTTGGTTGCCGTTGCTATAGACAAGGACAAAGGAAGCCAACACGCTTTGAAATGGGCCATTGAAAACCTTCTCTCCAGAGGCCGAACTGTAATACTCATCCATGTCGTGCACAAATTATCATGTAACATTCTCTCTCTCTCTCTCTCACCCACACGCACACACGCACGGACACAACAAATTTGTAATAGTATTAGTTCAGAATTATTATTTTTTAAAAAATTATATAAGTTTGCCCATCTAATATTTTTTGAGAATACTTGCCCTTAACGCTGTGTTTGGTTGCAGGATTTGAGGAGGGATTTAGAAAGGGAAAGGGAAAAGTTAGGTAAAATGTAAATAAAAAATACCTACATTTCACCTAATTTCACACTCCTTTTCCCTTTTCCTTTCCAAATCCCTCCTCAAATCCCCCAACCAAACACAGTATTAGAGGTTCCTTTTTTATATGAAAAATTAAGATTATTGCACCTTTTACTTTTCTGGTAACATTTGGTTTAGACACTTCAACCTTTTCATGTTTTAAAAAAAAAAAAAAAAACAATGAACATAATATTCTTAAATAAATAAGTGACTCATTATAAGTATGTCGCCAACATTTCATTGAACCTCCACTCTCTTCTGCAGAAAAATAAAAAATAAAAAAAATAAGACTACTGTTATGCCTCTACTTAGTCATTGAAAGATCATATTAAAGGCTAGAGACAAAGAGAACCTTTTCGTATAAGCAGCATAGCTACAAAGCTTTTTGAAACCCCTTGATCTTGTAGGAGAGGAAAGAAATGTTTTTACTCCGCTACCCGTTCCGCCTCTACTAGTAAAGTGGCTTTCGCACATTTTTTTATCCATTTTTGTCATAGTTGTAGCCCAAACCCCATGGTTACCCATGAGAAAATTAACTTAGGACAAACATTGGGGGGAAAAGATTGGGAAAGCAACTTGTGACAACTTTGATCTTTAACCCAATCTCCATTTCCAAGTTTCAATCTTCTGTTTCCTTGTTCTGATTCTTCTTCTTCTCTTGTTTTTTTTATTGTTTCAATTTTTTTTTTTTCAATTTTTCGTCAGTCCTTACAAAATAAAATATATTTGCAAGAATCGAACAATCAATTTAAGAAAGCTGCGATTGAGTTACTTGTTTTTAGGTCACCTTCATATCATAGGGATGGTTATCGGTCTTTCAAAATTGAAAATATTTACAGGCTTGCAAATAAATTTTAGGGAAAATTACACAATAGTGTATTTCTAAAAAATTAATTATAGATTAGTAGTAAAAATTATTAATATTTATAATTAAAGTCATGATTTTTCAATGAATCTGTGAGTATTTTTGTAGATGTACACTGAATGCTAATTTTTCCTAAGTTTTACCCTAATGACTTCACAAAGCAAGAAAGTTGTATTTCAAATTTTAATTGCAAAACTATGATATTAATGTCCTTAAACATCACGAATTTGTTGTCAATAATATCTAAGTTATTTCAACTGTTGGTGAAAACATGTTGTACGACGATCTTCTAGCAAGTTATTTGGTCATATGTCATATTGTACTTTGATTATATTTTCTTTTCTTTTTTATATTTTATTTTTTTAACTATAAGCGTTGGATAAAAACTCTAATGATATAGTTTTGTGACATTTTCGGTATTTTTGTGTTGAATAGAAATTAAAATTGCATCTCACACATTCATTATAAGTTTTTAGTGACACATACGTTCCCTCAAGGTTAGAATTTTGTGTATGTCCTCGTATTTGTCATGCACATCCTTTCACAAAGTTTTGAAAAATAATACATTCAAAATTACAACCCCAAAAGCCGAATACATCATATGTAATAACTTTTTTAAAAAAATAAAATAAAATAAAATGCACGCACGGAGATGCCACACTTCTTTTTTTTTATCCAAAATGAATAATAAAAATAACAATACAATCGACAATATAAAATACTACTGTTACGTACATTTAGATAACATACATAGCATACGTTAGTCATTAAAATAGAAAATAACCATAAGCAGATATATGGTCCAAAAATAATCATAAGAAATATGTACGAATGTGCCTGTGGCACATTAATCACATCATGATAAATATCACAATTGGAATTCGAACTACTATTAAGTATAAAATTTGAAGAATAAAAGTGGCATACGTGACCTTACGAAAAGTTCGAAATCATTAAATTCTTTTATAAAAATATTCTATTTACTAATTTAATAAATAAATTATCAAAGAAAAAGGATTGAGACCTATAAAAAAAAATCTCCAAATTTTACCTACGATAACATGAAAGGTTATGTGCCAACTTCTTCATCCGGTGAATTGTGGACTTTAAATTATATGTCTCCATCATTCTTCTATTGTTACACTTTAGCCCTATTTCTTTATTTATTTATTTTTTAAAAAAAAATCTCGAGACCCTCTTTATGAGATTTTCTTATTTATCTCTCTAGAAGATATTTTATATCAGTTTGTCATGCCCCAGATTCCCAAGACCCAAAACCAATAAAGTAAACTCAGACAATTAATAAAGAGTAATAATTAATATACTCAAAAGTCCCTCCCGCATATATATATGTGTGTGAGTGAATGTCATCCAGTATATGCAGTTGGTTCATAACATGCACCCTATATTCAACTCTAGGTGGAGGGAATATGCAACATGTTATACAAAATAAAGCATCCAATAATAAAGAAAATGTCCTCAAGCTTACATCAATTACAAAGAGATTAACCCTTATAAAATGCAATTTAACACCCCAAGTTTTATTATCCAATTCACATTATCATATCCGTTATTATTAATTATTTTCATAAAGAAACATGTGGAAGTTACAATCATTAAATTACCCAAAAAAAAAAAAGCTACAATCATTAACTCCATCAAACCATAAAAGTTCCCGCTTGTCTATACATACATGCGATGCAATAAAAAATTACATTTGATGGAAATGCTCTTAGGCTTTCAATTACATAAATAAAAGTGATTGACCTTTAATATAATACAATGACATTCCGCTTATACATAAAAGCCCTCGTGGCTATAAAACAAGAAAAACTTCTCTAATCCAAAGAAATCTTTCGTGCCTGCACCTAAAAAATATCCAACAATGTGGGATGAACATATAGTCTAGTAGAGATCCTAATAATTCTAATTAATATAGCCTATACATATATACAATCATCAATACTCTGTATACTACTCAAATAAATGACGTACTCATTTTCATTATCCAAAATATATGTACATAAATGTACTTTTCCTCAAGATCATTCTTTAACATTTCAAAAGGCAAAAAAAAAATCTTTAACTTTCGATTTCATCATTAATGACTTAAAAGATTTCGTCATTTTCAGATATTTAAAAAAAAAAAGAAAAAAAATCTCGGCAAGTACTCTCAATTCCACTAAAGTAAATCAACTAAAGCAACCCAATAACCATACTACAAATTGATAACTACGATATTACATAAATTGCAAGCAACTCCCAATGGCCTATGACATCATGTAACCTCCCAATAACTATTTCCGATTCAAAGTACTCTCGAAAACATTCCCACATTTTCTAGCCATAAGCATAGCGGAACAATTGGGCACCCATTACAACACATCAAGACATTTACACAACCGAAGCATTACCATCTCAAAACACAAACCGGGTTTCATCAAGCCAAATACCACCACTTTACTAGGAGCTACGTGAAGGGAACTTGGGATCTATCATTAGAAGCGCAATTTGCTTTACCAGGTGCTAGCTATAAGGAACTTGAAACCTTTCATTTGAAGCACAATCCACTTTACTATGCGATAGTTGGAAGGAAATTGGTACCTATCATTCGAAGCACAATTCACATTACCAGCTCCTAATTGGAAGGACATTGGAACCTCTTTATAGCATTTTCATCACATATCTCAATACAAACCATAACATTTCCATTTTCTTAATTATCGACAAAATTACATAACACATAAAGTTTTTTTTATTTTTTTATTTTTTAGTTTTATGGGATGGAGTCATAAATTATAAGTAAAGAATATACACATTTAGAAGGGACATACCCCAAGTAATATAATAAATCTAACATTGCCACCCCCCCCCCCCCCCCAAACAAGGGAAAAGAAAACACAAAAAACAAACTATCAAAGATAATAAAAAAAACCCCACATATATAACCCAAATTTGCCATATATCCTTTGATTTTTCCCCAAGTTACCCCTACCATAAAAGATAATAGATAAGAACTTGGGAAAGACAAGTATGTAAAATGAAATGATATAAAACACATAAGTACCTAACAGGTACACTTACTAAAACAGAAGTAAACAAGCTAGAGCAACCACCAAGCAAGACAAATAAAAATTATGATAACCACGAACAAAACATGGAATCCATTAAGCATCTTGCACCTCACAACTGTGACATTCATAGTCACTCACCAAAGCCATGACAGAGGAAAAAATCTACCTCATGAAAGATCTTGATGGAGTCACATGAAGTTCGCACGGTCAATTAACATAATTACCGGTCTTATAGATGGGTTCACTCAAAGAATTTAAACTACATAAATTTTATTTAAAAAAAATTAAGTTAATTAACATTTGAATTTCTCCATCTCCACCTTCAAGTAAAATACATTTTTAATAAAATATTATCGTCTTAACAAATCAAAAAAAAAAAAAAAGCATAAATTTTTGCAATCATGTTTGACGAGTTGTCATTTTTTGAACTATTGGATGATAATTTCATTTTCAATAGTGTCAAACAAATCCTCTTTTTATATAGATGATCAAGCAACTATTTAACCATTCGTCTCTCATTTGGTTTAAGCATTGAAAACATAAACACAATAAAAAAAGAACAAGGTCTGGTTTCTAATGATGGGGCTTCTTATTTTTTTAAGAGCGAATTATATTTTAGTGGGAGAAAAAAAAATTTACACAAATACGGAGCGGTGCAAGTGTCTTGCACTCCTACAACATTTCACTTGCACCTCATACAAAATCACTTGTATCTCACATACTTTTGTAATTATTTTTATCTGTCCCACTATTTTGAAATTCTTCCCCCCCCCCTCCCCGTTCCTTTTATGGAATCAATTAGTTATCAAATAAAATTTTATCATAATAATAATAATAATAATAATCTAAGATTTTTTTGGTAAGATGATTTCCATTACAACTCTAAAACAAGCAATGCATTTTTTCACCGATTGCTAAAACAAATATCTATAAATAATACATTTCACTCCCTCAAATTTTCAATCTCATTTCTGTCAACAACATCAACACTAACCTCATCATTTAAGCATCACTAATACCATATTAATCTTCATTCCATTATTCAATTACTAATGGGGCTTTCAAATCACCCTAAATTAACATATTTTCCACCACAATGAAATTCTTCACGATTAACAATAACAACGATCTCTATCAAATATTCTAATTAGGCAATATCATAGCATAACTAAAAGCAATATGTTATATCATTCTTAATGAATTCGGTAAATGTATAACATAGAAGATATCTCAAATCATTACCAATCTCATCAATTGTTCAAAACATGTACTCCCTATACTTATCATCCCTCAAATTTTATAAAAAAAAAAAAAAAATGAATAAAGTCCAATATCCCAAAATGATTAAAATTTCAATTTTTTTTTTAAATCACATAATGTTAAGAAAATTAGGGTTTTCTTTGAATAATTAGGACTTTTCCATTTCAAGATTTCCATGAACTCTAAAATCGTCCAAACATAAATTAGATACAGAAAATCTCAAGAAATACCATACACAACACAAACCATAACTCTTTTGATTCATGCTTTGAAAATCTCTACCAAGTCTCCAAAATTTATGCAATGAAAATACCACATATCCATGTATAAAAACTACATTAAGAAGAAGTAAAGAAACCTTACCTCTTGATGAGAAGAGGAGAACCAAGAACAAAAAACCCCAAATTCAGATTTGCTGGAAATTGATTTCTAGCGATCAAAACATAGCCCTCGGCAAGCTCGACACTTTGGTTTTCTAGTGGTCAAAACATAACTCTCAACAAGCTCGACACTTCAATCTAAAAAACTAGGGTCAAAATATTGCTTTATTTGTTTAGACTGAGAGAGATGTAAAGTTCTAGTGGTAGTTCTAGAGAAAGAAGAAGAAAAGAGAGAGAAGAGATCAAAGAGTTGTGAGGGAAAACAGGAAGAGACATCAAATTTGATAAAAAGAGGCTCAAAATTTTAGGTTGGATGCATGTTGCATCATGTACAGGGTCCTTGGTTGAGCATACGACGACTCTCTTTGCACATGCGGTGACCGAAGGTTGCACATGCAGTTCCGAGAAGATCCAAAACTCCCAAGTTCACTCTTTGGCCGCAAGTGCAAGCACTCTCCACTGTACGTGAAACTGCGCACGTGTGGACCCTTTTACCGCACGTGCAGGAATGGTTGTTATTTCAAAATTTTCTGTAGGGAATTCCCACTCTTCCCGATTTGATCCTTGCGCTCAAAATTTAAAAGAGTCATGCTAGGAATCCCAAATGAATTATCAAATATTCTACCAAACCTCTCACATGGGTGTGAGATTTACACAAATCACATATGTGTGGGTCCTACACCCATGTGAGAGGTTTGGTAAATATTTGATAATTCATTTAAGATCTATAGCATTTTCCAATTTAAAAAGTCTATCTCATTTAATAGTCAAGAAGGGTAATCAAGTTCAATTTCTCAAACATTGACACAAAAGGCGACTCTCAAGGTTCCAAAGGTAAAACAATAAGTCTGAAAGGCACTCCGAAATCAGATCATTAACCTAAGACATCAAATGTAAAGGCATTCATCCCATGAAACAAAAAGGCCAAGATGTGTTAAAAAGAAAGGAGATGAAAGTCGGGAGATTCTCTCTCTAAAATCTAGAGAGAAAAAGCTTCCCTCTGGTTACAATCTATAGATTTCCACCAGATGGATAACTTTTCTAATGGTTATCTCATTCTTGTGGCTGATTCAAGTATTGATGGTGTTTTGATCTTGGCTGAGGGAGTTTCTAGGGATTTTGCACTTAGTTGACTGGTTTTGATTAATGGCTACTGTTAGAATAGTAGAGAGAGAGAAAAAAAAAATGTATTGTATTGAATAAATTGTCATATACAATAGAAGGCATGTATATATAGGCTGAGAAAGAGTATCCTACTAGAAATCTAACTACGAGAAAGAGTATCCTATAAAAGACCTAATTATGGCAATACCTAATATATTTAGGAAATCAATACCTAATATATGTAGGAATATATACCATATATACATTAAGAGTATAAGTATAATAAATTTATTCATGGGCATATGCTCGTAAAAACCCATGTGGGGTTGGTACCCATAGTCTTTTGACTACTACCCTATAAATTTGGTTTGATTAAAGAACTATGAAAGCCACCACATATTCGTACACAACTTGTGGTTTTAAAGCTCGGCAAAGTCAGATTTGGACCTAGATTTGGGAATCGTGTTATTCTTGAGTTTTAATTAATGAGTCTTGATGACTTCATTGATTTATGGAATATTTTGAATACTTGAGTTTGTGTGAGTTAAAGTTTCATAGAAAATAAATAGTTATGTTCACTTCATTATACAAGAGAATGAATTAAAAATGGTTAAATGACATATTGCGTACTTGAACATGTAAACTTGCATATATACATGAAGAGTAGGCCAAGTGATTAAAAATGTATACATTAAAAATGTAGACTTGAACATGGCTCACAAGTCCAAGTGATTAAACAAACTCAAAAATAACAAAAGGCTTCAACCTGTCACAACCCGAACCAATCCCTAAAGGTCTAGGCCATGACCGGCCAGTAATTATAGATTACCTATGGCCTCAATGACTAAACCAAATCGTCAAATAAATTACGGGGCTTAGCAGAAGCAAGAATCAAATAAAACAAGTCCATTGAGCCGTACTTAGATGTTAAACTTCAATATATATACCATTACATCCCAAACTTATATTACACACAAAAAGTTTAAACTTTAATTGCCATACATACAAACTCGTTCATCACATAACAAAATAAAAAACTTAACAAAAGAACAAAAGGTTTCTTAAAAGCTTGACTCCACTTGAGATCAAGCAAATGCCCCATCACAGAGGCACTTCACAGCTGACTTCACAAAAGAGGGTGGACTCCAAAAGCAACTCTATATTTGATCCTCCAAATGCTCACCTACATATATGTAAGAGAATGGGGTGAGCTAAAATCCAATGAGTAACATCAATATAAAAGGTTGATGAATAAAGTCCAACATGTCATAAAACCTATCTTTCAATTTCTAAAAACAATTCATATATCTAATCATATCAATCCTTTGTGTTAACAATATCCATTCAAAACATTATATGTGGCACATCCAATAGAGTAACAAGATATCAATCTATCAAAGCCAATAGGACCATTAAAGACAATTTAATAGGACCATATAGGTCAAACAGTAGAATCACGATGGGTAATTCGATGTGGACTACTAGGATCTAACATCAGATATCTCTGTGTTTCAATTGATCTGTAGGCAATGGTATTACATCCCCCAGGCGTGGACTACTAGGGTCTAACATTAGATATCTCTGTGTTTCAATTGATCCATGGGCAATGGTATTACGTCCCCCAAGCAAGTGCCCCACTAAAGGATGTCACGAATACATTTTCAAAAGGACATTCATTTATAGATAAATAAAATAAGATTCCAAAATATTATTTTTGAACAATTCAAATACATTTTGAATATATCTTTCATTAAAATATTACTCCCAATGAGCTTGAACAAACGTTAGGCTTCGGGTGACCAACCTACACAAAACACATAACCAGTACACATGAAACACAAAATTCAAACAATCATTCTATCTTAATTCAATTCCTTAAATGGGTTTCTAACTTATTCCTTCTTTAATGAAACCTAAACAATGCTTAAGAATGCCTAAAATAATGTGGAAGTGAAAATATGCAAATTAAAGTGTATTTTAAAAGTTGTTGAAAATAAAGTGTTCGCTCGAGCTCACGTTTGGTCGCTTGAGTGGTCTGGTTAGTCTGAAAAAGTAGTGGATGCTCAAAATCAAGGCTCGACGGCTGCTCGAGACAAGTGTAATGAAAACTGAGTTCGCTCGAGCGGTCTGCAAAACTCTAGAAAACTACTGGATCATCACAAAGTGCGCTTGAGCAGTAACTTTATCACTCGAGCGATGAGGTCGAATTCTGGATTTTCTAAACAAAATTTTGAGCTTCAAAACAAGAGTCCATGATTCAAAGGCTTGCATGGCTTGTCCAAACACTTAAAAATACTTAGAAAAACATGAATATATGTCACGACCCCAACCCGTCCCTAGTAGTTTGGTGCGGTGATGGCCAGTAATCCGAGATTACCGAAGGCCAACTTTCAAAATTCACACACAATCAGAGTATAAATATGTAGGGCTCACAAGTGCAGAAGCAATAATCTAAAATACAAGTGGTCCATAAGAGTAGTGCATAAGTCAAATGGAATGGTATACATCTTTACATAGCTTTACAACTTAAATACAAATAGAAACGAAGTACAAAAATACATTTTTACATCCTAATCAAAAGGCTTCTCCAGCCGACATGTGTAAATTATAAGCATTATAAGCCGAGAAGCATAATTTTCAAGACTGCCGACATGAATACAAGTTAGGCTGACATAACAAAAACCCAAAACAAGCTTGCGAGTCACACCTAGGCGTCACCGCCTTCCTGCTCATCACCTACATATATATATATATAGAGAGAGTGAGCTTGGATACTCAGTGAATGGTACAAGTAATAAAGGGTTTGCATGTATGACATCCGAGATCTTTAACAAAACAATACATAATCATAGCTTATGACAAACGTGGGATAAATCGAGTTCATTTAACAAGTCTGTCGAGCCTCATCAATCAAAGTCTTTCAAGTTTCATGGGTGACATTAACAAGGATTGTGGTACAAACGCTTATAGTCCCCTAGCACGTACGGACTTCCAAGATTGTGCTACAAGTGCTTATAGTCCCCTAGCACGTACGGACTTTCAAGATTGTGCTACAAATGCTTATAGTCCCCTAGCACGTACGAACTTTCAAGAATGTGCTACAAATGCTTATAGTCCCTTAGCACGTACAGACTTTCAAGATTGTGCTACAAATGCTTATAATCCCCTAGCACGTACGGACTTTCAAGATTGTGCTACAAATGCTTATAGTCCCCTAGCACGTACGAACTTTCAAGATTGTGCTACAAAACAAGGCTTACTTGATACATTGCCATCCAAAACAGAGTTTAAACTTGGTACATAAAATAGAGATATCATTCATGCTTAACAAATACTTTTATCAAAACAAGGCAAGCTTTATCAAAACTTTATAGCATAACTTTATTAAAAATACCACTCACCTAGTTCTTCAACGTCGGGGTCAAGCGAGAGTCCAAGTCCTACAAACACATGGCAAGGTCTATTGAATGCACTTTCAAACAAGCTTTTCATGGATGCAAACGTTCTCGGCATCTTTCAAAACCAAGCTAAGTCAAAACAAGGCACTGTTTCTCATCTCGGGAAAACATGTTGGGCGACTACCAGGTCTAGGCCGAGGTCCCACACCTCCTCACTGAGGTGTTGCCTCGATGGCCATATTCAAGGAAATGAAGTCGGGAAAATCTGGGTTTCCCTCTCTTGAGGAACATGACGAACATGAAGAACATGAACATGAGGAAGATGAATGCTAAGATCATAATTTGCTATTACAATCTTAATGCAAACTTTCGGATCAAACAAGGCTTTTATTCAAGAACACATGAACACCACTTTCTATTTCTAAAACCAAACTTTCAATCAATGCATGGCTTGCAAAACAGGTTCGATCATGCAATGCAGCTAGATGATTAACAAGAACTGCAAGAGTAGGTCAAGAATCTAACCTTAATACACGAATCTAACGGTTAGATCTCTAAGAATCAAGCTCGAAGATCCACTCCTTCACTCTAAAACTCCTTCTAGAGCTTCTCTCTCTCAAGGCAAAGATATGATACAAAATGATAGGTTCTACTCACTGCCGGCTGATTTAACACTCAGCTCGGACACGTGGCAACGGCTGGTTGGTTCTCGCCGAAAAGGTAGCTGACAGGCCAGACAGAGTATGGCGAAAGGGTGTTTAACAAGTAAAGTGGCATGGCATTCTGACAAGGTACTGACATCGGGTGAAAACATCGGCTCCGATAGGTGAGGTATCAATGATCCCGGCTAGGACGGATGACACTTGGCCTAGCTGTGCCACACCTCGGCCTAGATGTGCCACACCTCGGTCTAGGTCGCACCAATCCGGAACAAGATCACTTGGGTTCAAGGATAACATCTCGACCCAGATGGTACACCTCTCGGCCTTGATGATACACCTCGGCCTAGAAAATGACATCTTGGCCAATATGCCAGGACGAAGGTAGAGGTCAACCAAAGTGGTTTCAAGGTAGTTCTGGCTTTAAGGTGACCTCGGCTAGACTCACCAGAAAGAACAAGACTCAACAAGTAAATTTCACATAAGTACAAACCAAGATAAAAATCTCATTCTAGTTAAGACAAGTCAAGAAAATTCACTACTGCAACTTAGCAAAACAAGATTATACAAATGCTCATGCCCGAGGCTAAGGTGAGAAATGAGGGTCACTACAGTCTACCCTCCTTAGAGAAGTTTGGTCCCCAAACTTGAGTTATCTAGCTCTGCAAATAACTCCGGATAACAGGTTTTTATTTCCTCTTCCTTTTCCCAAGTAGCCTCTTTGCCATAATACCCCTCCCATTCGATCTTTACCATTGTTATCGATTTGTTTCTCAACTGCCATTCTTGCCTGTCAATAATTCTCAGCAGCTTTTCCTCGTAGCCTAAATCTTCATTAACCACAATCTCAAAATAATCAATCACATGTAGTGGATCTCGGATATATTTCCTCAACATCGAAACATGAAACATGTTGTGAACTTGGCTTAATTCTAGCGGTAGGGCAAGCCTGTAGGCAACAGGGTTAACCTTCTCAAGAATTTCAAATGGGCCAATATATCGAGGTGCTAATTTACCCTTCTTCCCAAATCTTGAAACCCCTGGCTTCGACGAGATCTTCAAAAATACATGATCCCCAGTCTCAAATTCTAATTCCCTCATTCTCTGGTCGGCATAACTCTTCTGCCAGCTCTGTGGTTTTAATCCTTTGTTGAATGAGCTTAATTTTCTCGGTTGTAACTCGAACGAGTTTGGGACCAATCAAGGCTTTATCTCCCACTTCAGTCCAACATATCGGCGACCTACACTTCCTTCCATACAAAGCTTCGTACGGTGCCATGCCAATGCTGGCTTGATAACTGTTGTTATAAGCGAATTCTACTAACGGTAGATGTGCTTCCCATTTTTCCTTGAAATCTAGCACACATAGTCTGAGCATATCTTCGAGTGTCTGGATCGTTCTTTCTGTTTGTCCATCGGTCTGGGGATGAAATGCTGTGCTAAACTTCAACTCGGTTCCCAAAGCCTTTTGTAAACTCTGCCAAAATCTAGAAACAAACTTCGAATTTCGGTCTGACACTATGGACATCAGCACTCCATGAAGCTTCACAATCTCATTCATATACAGTCCAACAAGTCGGTCGGCATTGAATGTAGTCTTGACAGGCAAAAAGTGGGCTGACTTAGTAAATCTGTCAACTATAACCCAAATTGAGTTCATACCTTTTTGCGTCCTCGGCAAACCAATCACAAAATCCATGGAGATATGTTCCCATTTCCATTCAGGGATTGACAAGGGTTGAAGAAGTCCTGCTGGCCTCTGGTGTTCTGCTTTCACTTGCTGACAACATAGACATTGGGATACAAACTCGGCTATTTCTTTTTTCATATTTGACCACCAGAAAGTCTGTTTCACATCTTGGTACATCTTGGTGCTTCCCGGATGAATGGCAAATTTGGAGCTATGGGCTTCACGCAAAATCTTCCTTTTCAACTCTGGGACGTCGGCCACGCACAATCTCCCTTCAAACTTAAGCACTCGATTTTCAATGGTGTATCCTGGCCTTGGCTTGGTGACGAATTCATCAATTACCTTATTGAGGAACTTATCCTTCATCTGTCTGGTCTTCACTTCCTCAATTATGGTCGGCTCTACTGAAATCATTGCCAGGCACGCCAAACTTCCAACTAAGTTCCTGCTCAACGCGTCGGTTACGAAGTTTGCCTTACCTGGATGGTACTGAATCTGCATGTCGTAGTCCTTTAATAGTTCAAGCCATCTTCTCTGTCTCATATTCAATTCTTTTTGAGTGAACAAGTACTTTAGACTTTTGTGGTCTGTGAAAACTTGACAAGAAGTTCCATACAAGTAATGGTGCCATATCTGTAAAGCAAAGACCACGGCTGCCAGTTCCAAGTCATGGGTAGGATAATTCTTTTCATTGGGTTTTAACTGATGAGATGCGTATGTTATAACCTTACCTCTTTGCATTAACACACAGCCCAATCCCTTATGTGAAGCATCACTATAAATCTAAAATTCTTCTTTGTCTGATGGTAAAGCAAGTATCGGCACTGTAACCAACCTCGTCTTTAACTCTTGGAAAGCGGACTCCCTATTCATACGCCACTCCTTTTTGAGTTAGTTGTGTCAGCGGTACTGCAATCCTTGAAAAATCCTTTACAAATTTCCTGTAATAGCCGGCCAAACCCAGAAAACTACGAACCTCGGATACATTATTTGGTGTCGGCCAATTCACAATGGCTTCAATCTTACTTGGATCGATTGAAATACCTTCTTCGTTAATCACATGCCCTAGGAACGAGATACTAGAGAGCCAAAATTCACACTTGCTAAGCTTGGCATATAATTTCTTGTCTCTTAGGACTTGTAAGGCTAGCCCCAAGTGCTTCTCATGCTTAACTTCATTCTTGGAATAGATCAATATGTCGTCGATGAAAACAACCACGAACTCGTCTAGGTACAGCTTGAAGACCCTATTCATTAAATCCATGAATGCTGCAGGAGCATTGGTCACTCCGAAAGGCATTACCAAAAATTCGTAGTGACCATACCTTGTCCGGAAAGCAGTCTTCTCGACATCCTCGGCCTTAACCTTCAGCTGGTGGTAGCCCGACCTGAGGTCAATCTTAGAAAAGACTCGTGCCCCTTGTAGTTGGTCAAGCAAATCATCGATCCTCGGCAACAGATACTTGTTCTTAATGGTCACCTTGTTCAGTTCTCGGTAGTCGATACAAAGACGAAGTGTGCCATCCTTTTTCTTAACAAACAGAACGGGTGCTCCTCATGGTGAAGTACTCGGTCTGATAAATCCCTTACCCAACAATTTTTGTAATTGCAGTTTCAGTTCTTTAAGTTCGGCTGGGGCCATTCTGTAGGGTGTTTTGGAGATAGGTTGGGTTCCCGGCGTAATATCAACCGTAAATTCTGTTTCTCTATCGACAAAACAGCCAGGCAAGTCATTTGGAAAGACGTCGGGGAATTCCTTGACAACTGCTATGTTGGCTAACTCAACACTCCCATTCGAATCACTTAGTATACTGCACAAATAACCCTGACACCCTTTTTGGATCAACTTATAGGCTTTCATGAATGAGATTAAGTAAGGTGGGGGTACTACTCCTTTACCTTGGAAAATAACCTCGGCTTGGTTTGGGGGTTTCAATATGACACTCTTTGAATCCAGTTAACCAATCTATTCCCAATATGACATCGAAGTGAGTCATGGTTAACGACATTAAATCGACCAACAATTCTACACCCTCAATTGCAACAACACACGCCCTAAAAATGGATGCAACAATCATAGTTCTTCCAGATGGAGTAGACACATATAACACATAGTCAAGGGATTCTTGTTCCCTATTTAACTTCTCGGCAAACTTAGCAGATACAAATGAATGCGTAGATCCCGAATCAATTAATATATATGCATCTTGAGAGCAAATTGGGAGTATACCTGACACTACTGTCTCAGCATTCTGAGTGTCTCCTGGCACCAATGCAAAAACTCTGCCCTGTCTCGTTTGTGCCCTCCCGATGTTATTCCTCTGTGCATAGCCCGAGGTATTCCCATTCTTCTTACCATCATCAGTCTTTGCCTTTGGGTAGTCTTTCACGCGATGACCCATTTCACCACATTCAAAACAAGCTCCCGATGCCCAACGACAAACTCCGGAATGCGGCTTCCCACAGCTTGCACACGTCGGCCTAGTATTACCTTATTGGTTCGAGTTGCTGGAGCTGCCCACATTCGCTTTCTTCTTAGCGTTAAACGGAGCTCAGCGATTGTCATAGTTCTGCCTCTTCTTCTGATTTTCTCCTGAGTTCTGATATCGGTTCAAGTTAGCCTCTGCCAGGATGGCCTTGTCCAACACTCCGGCGTAGGTCGGCATATTGAGCATGTTAACTCGATCCTGAATTGGTCCACGCAATCCACTTTCGAACTTTCTAGCTTTTTTGTATTCATCATCGACCATGTGAGGCGCATATCTCGCCAACTCGGTAAAAGCACGGTCGTATTCTGCGACTGTCTTGTTACCCTGTGTCAGAGTCTGAAATTCCGTGGTCTTGCAATCTCGGACACTAAGCGGAAAATGCTTGTCGTAGAACAGTTCCAAAAATCTGGCCCAAGTCAGACCTGGGTTGCTTTCTCGGGTCATCATCCACCATCTTCGTGCATCGTCGTCTAGGGTGAATGTTGCTAATGACACCTTCTGGGCGTCGGTGCTGGAAAAAATCTCGAACAGCTACTCCATTTCCAAGACCTATGCTTCAGCCTTCATTAGTTCAATACCCCCAGAGAACCTCGACGGCTTCATCTTTTTAAACTCTCTGATCAAGGCTATGGTGTCGTCCCCATATAAAGCTTGTTGTGGTGGCACTTGCGGCACTGGAGAAGGCGGAGGTGGAACTGCATGCCGGCCATTTGTCTACTCGGACTGGGTAGAAGTAGTACTAGCGTCCTGTGGCCGAGGTTGCCTTAACTCACGGACCAAACCTTCGACCAATCTCTCCAATCTATCCAATCTGTCCTCAGGATGATCTCGACCAACGGGTGGTCTACCTCTTCTCATGATGCTAAGAGTGTGCAAAATGTGACTTTAAAACAAGATGATCAAACAATATGCATGCAACAGCAAATAGTCACGCCGAAATGATGCACACATTGTCAAGTAGCAAGCATAATGATGCAATCCTAATATCAATCCTACGGAAAGTCCTACGCTTTTTAGGACTCAAAGTGTGTGAATAACATACTATAAGAAACTTGTGCTCTGATACCAATCTGTCACGACCCCAACCCGCCCCTAGCAGTTTGGTGCCGTGATGGCCAGTAATCCGAGATTACCGAAGGCCAACTTTCAAAATTCACACACAATCAGAGTATAAATATGTAAGGCTCACAAGTGCGGAAGCAATAATCTAAAATACAAGTGGTCCATAAGAGCAGTGCATAAGTCAAACGGAATGGTATACATCTTTACATAGCTTTACAACTTGAATACAAATAGAAATGAAGTACAAAAATACATTTTTACATCCTGATCAAAAGGCTTCTCCAGCCGACATGTGTAAATTATAAGCATTATAAGTCGAGAAGCATAATTTTCAAGACTGCCGACATGAATACAAGTTAGGCAGACATAACAAAAACCCAAAACAAGCTTGCGAGTCACACCTAAGCATCACCGCCTTCCTGCTCATCACCTACAAATATATATATAGAGAGGGTGAGCTTGGATACTCAGTGAATGGTACAAGTAATAAAGGGTTTGCATGTATGACATCCGAGATCTTTAACAAAACAATACATAATCATAGCTTATGACAAATGTGGGATAAATCGAGTTCATTTAACAAGTCTGTCGAGCCTCATCAATCAAAGTCTTTCAAGTTTCATGGGTGACATTAACAAGGATTGTGGTACAAACGCTTATAGTCCCCTAGCACGTACGGACTTCCAAGATTGTGCTACAAATGCTTATAGTCCCCTAGCATGTACGGACTTTCTAGAATGTGCTACAAATGCTTATAGTCCCCTAGCACGTACGGACTTTCAAGATTGTGCTACAAATGCTTATAGTCCCCTAGCACGTACGGACTTTCAAGATTGTGCTACAAAACAAGGCTTACTTGATACATTTCCATCCAAAACAGAGTTTAAACTTGGTACATAAAATAGAGATATCATTCATGCTTAACAAATACTTTTATCAAAATAAGGCAAGTTTTATCAAAACATTATAACATAACTTTATTAAAAATACAACTCACCTAGTTCTTCAACGTCGGGGTCAAGCGAGAGTCTAAGTCCTACAAACACATGGCAAGGTCTATTGAATGCACTTTCAAACAAGCTTTTCATGGATGCAAACGTTCTCGGCATCTTTCAAAACCAAGCTAAGTCAAAACAAGGCACTGTTTCTCATCTCGGGAAAACATGCTGGGCGACTACCAGGTCTAGGCCGAGGTCCCACACCTCCTCACCGAGGTGTTGCCTCGATGGCCATATTCAAGGAAATGAAGTCGGGAAAATCTGGGTTTCCCTCTCTTGAAGAACATGACGAACATGAAGAACATGAACATGAGGAAGATGAATGCTAAGATCATAATTTACTATTACAAAGTCTAAGATTTCATGCTATGAATTCAAAAACGTGGACCTAGGTACCCATACTCGAAGATCTTATGAAAACAAACACAAAAGTATGAATCTTAATGCAAACTTTCGGATCAAACAAGGCTTTTATTCAAGAACACATGAACACCACTTTCTCTTTCTAAAACCAAACTTTCAATCAATGCATGGCTTGCAAATCAGGTTCGATCATGCAATGCAGCTAGATGATTAACAAGAACTACAAGAGTAGGTCAAGAATCTAACCTTAATATACGAATCTAACGGTTAGATCTCTAAGAATCAAGCTCGAAGATCCACTCCTTCACTCTAAAACTCCTTCTAGAGCTTCTCTCTCTCAAGGCAAAGATATGATACAAAATGATAGGTTCTACTCACTGCCGGCTGATTTAACACTCAGCTCGGACACATGGCAGCGACTGGTTGGTTCTCGCCGAAAAGGTAGCTGACAGGCCAGATAGAGTATGGCGAAAGGGTGTTTAACAAGTAAAGTGGCATGGCATTCTGACAAGGTACTGACATCGGGTGAAAACATCGGCTCCGGTAGGTGAGGTATCAATGATCCCGGCTAGGACGGACGACACTTGGCCTAGCTGTGCCACACCTCGGCCTAGATGTGCCACACCTCGGTCTAGGTCGCACCAATCCGGAACAAGATCACTTGGGTTCAAGGATAACATCTCGACCCAGATGGTACACCTCTCGGCCTTGATGATACACCTCGGCCTAGAAAATGACATCTCGGCCAATATGTCAGGACGAAGGTAGAGGTCAACCAAAGTGGTTTCAAGGTGGTTCTGGCTTTAAGGTGACCTCGGCTAGACTCACCAAAAAGAACAAGACTCAACAAGTAAATTTCACATAAGTACAAACCAAGATAAAAATCTCATTCTAGTTAAGACAAGTCAAGAAAATTCACTACTGCAACTTAGCAAAACAAGATTATACAAATGCTCATGCCCGAGGCTAAGGTGAGGAATGAGGGTCACTACAATATATAACCAAGTTGAAGTCAACAACTCAAAACTTCATGAATTTGTCAAAATTAAAATCAAAACCTCCATGCATAAGGAGTTCCAAACTCTTTTGTTCAAAATTCTCAAAATATGAACTTGGTCCTTTAAATTCACGAACTCAAACATTCAAACTTCTCAAAATCAAAAATATAGATGCATATTAACTTCCAATCCAACAAAGATGATAGAATTCATGCTCAAAATAGTAAAACATGATGGAATTATGAATGCATGCCCATTCTAAGCCAATTTTTCATTTTCTTAAGTTAATTCCTTCAAATTCCTTTTATATCATCTTAATTCTTTCATGAACTCAACTTCTAGGTGATTTGTCTACAAGAATTAAGGATCAAATACATACCTAAAGTTTGAATTCAAGATTTCTAGCACAAATCTTTGAGTTCTACAAATCCCTCACAAACTACAAGCTTGAGCCTACTCTCTCACTAGGATTAGGTTTCCTCTCTTCCTCTCAAAAATTCCAAAACAAAAGTTGTATAGAAAATGGGCTCCCCTTCATTGCTTAGTCTTATATACATAGGATTAGTTTAGACTAATTAGGTATACTTAGGGTTAATTAACCTAACTTTATTCTAATTAATTTTAATCTGAATCAAAATTTTAATTAAATTCTCAAAAGGTTCTAAATATTCGAATTAACCTATTAAACTTATCAATTTTAGTTTCTGAATTCATTAAGGCCTTTAATTTCCGATTCGAAACAAGTATTCTAACAGATATTCCATAATTCAAATAGATATATTCAAATTAAGCACATAACACACTTTTAAGCATTCAAATTTCACATAATAAGACAAATGCAATAATGATATGCATGTTGGTGTCATCACACACCCTTGAACTTTAATAGTAATAACGTAAAAACTCAAAATTAAACTGTCTTAACTTCAATGAAATTTCTCTTTCTCATTATTAAATTCATGCCAACACGTCAACCATTTACTGGGTTCATTTACTTCCAATATCATTTTCTTTTAAAATCCTCTCTATACCTAGCTAATTGACGTAGTGTTCAATGTATTCCAAGAAGACTCAGAAACCAAAATATCATAAAACAAATATGTACGCAAATCATACTATACTAAATATCATCCAAACATCAATCGTAGTATACAAAGACACATACTTGCAAAATAGGTTGTAACTTAAAACTCATTTACTCTTTTAAGCTTATGAAAAATACTTTCAATACTAATAAATTTTATTACATGTAAATCGCCAAAACAATCATTCATAGACTCTGTTACCATTGCTAGAAAATATAAGGGATATCTAAGAACACCTGATGTAGATTAAGAACCATACATAGGATCGAAAGCTTGCTTTACAAGCTCCTTTTTCTACATGATTTTTGCAAACCCCTCTCGCAGGGGCTACTAGAGTGCTCTATGTGGATACCTCAAGCTCTAAGATTGTTCCATAAAGAGAAAAAGAAGAGAGAGGATATCAAAAGAAGAGAAAATGATAAAAGAAGAGAGAGGATATCAAAAGAAGAGAAAATGATATATGAGAGAGTGAAAATATTTAGTTGTCATCTTTTTATTTTTTTTTTTTTGATTGGCAAAGAAAAAATTTCATTAAAAATATGAAATTTAAAGGTACAAGGAAAAAAGAACGCATTGAGAGAGATTCGAAGAGTAAAACACTCTCCTACTACTGCTACTCGCGTATTTACAGCCTCATCTGATTTGCTATATGTGTTGATTTATACAATAGAACACATAACAAAAAAAATTTTGGAGTAAATCAGCATATAATATTTATCTCTATCACTTATTTAGTGTAAAATCATTTAAGACTTATCAACTTGTTACCTTCTTAAAATTGGTGAAATAGGTCTAACCAAAACTCATGCTCATATGAACCCACCTCAAAAGTGAGAAATATTGTTCTATCTACCAAATCACCATAGATGGTATACTTAAAAATATGCTAATGGGACTCGCAAAAATAATTAGTTATACTTATGGGAAGATTTAATTTTACAAATATAACATAAAAAGCATAAACTATTAAATAATATGGAGTATTGCTTCAGGAACACCTAATATTTTTTCTGCTAAAAGGGTTGTATTGAAGGTCAACTTGTGGCTTTTATTATGAAAAATAGAAAGTTCGTTACGTTTTGTTGAATATAAAATTAGATACGCAAAACCACCTGATAAAAGAAGAGGAGGTTGTTTCAGAATTTCGGAGTTAATTGATTCTGCTGGGGGCTAATCCACCTGAGGGTTGTGCTGTGTGGAGTAACTAGGTGTATGTTACTAGTTTTGTTTTTCTGCTGTTTTTTTTTCCATCTCTTTCTCCTCTTGATCTTTTTTGGTTGGTTCCTCGCCAATGCTCCAAGCTCCTCTTTATTGATGTTCTATTCCATACTTTATATGTTGTAATCAATAAAGATTTTTTTGCCGATCAAAAAAAAAAAAGAAGAAGAAACAAAATCCTCATGCATACTTCCTTGCAATGTCACTTAAACTAGACATACCAGATTTGGAAAATTTTTTAAATTGATTTGAATATTTGAGTTGGACAAGACATTATTTGATTAATCTAATTAAATCAAAATTGAACAATTTGAAATATAAAGTATCTTTAATTAGGATTAGATGACACATGAAAGCCAAGTAAGGGAGTTTGAAATCAATTAGAATCCACTATATTGTGGTCCTCTCTGGATTGTTTGAGTTATTTGAATTAAGTTTTTTGAAATTTGAATTTTTTGGTTTTCGTGTTTTTTTGTTTTTAGTAAATATTTTTAAAATTTTAAACATTTTTTTTACTTTTTTTGATACACCTTACTTAGAGGTATCTAAAAAGTAAAAAATTTGTGAAAAAATATTTTAAAAAATTAATAAATACATAAAAATATAAAAAATGTACTGAATTCTTGTATTTTTTTGTATTTTTGATATTTAGTGAATTTTTAAAAGATTTTTTTTTACAAATTTTTTACTTTTTAGGTATATTTATGTTAGGTGTGTCTAAAAAGTAAAAAAATTACTTAAAATATTAAAAAAAATTAATAAAAAAAATACAAAAAATAAGAAAGTAGAATTTTCTGAAAACTGTTTTTTAAAAAATGAAAACAAGCATAGTGTAGCTAACAATTGTAATTATTTTTATTTTTATTTTTATTTATTTATTTGGATGGTGCAAATACATATTTTGCAGCTGCGAGCCATTCTTCCGTTTGTGATGTGAACAGCGTGGTTGGATCTGCACACAGGCAGCAACTTGAGAAGCAAACCAAGGACTTGTTCCTTACCTTCCATTGCTTTTGTACCCGCAAAGATGTATGTTCTCTCTCTATATGTGTCTCTCTATATGTGTGTGTGTGTGCACGCTATCTTGTTTCTTCTTCAAGCTAGTAGAAATTATTTAGTCTTTCGAGAACCACGTGGTTATGTGCTCAACCAAGTGTTATGTAGTTTTTCATATGAGAAAAGTTAGGAATCATGAAAATTTTTTCATGAAAATGATCATGAAATATTTATGATCTTTCGATTACCTTGATTAGTGTATGGTGCTTTATTCTAAGTATAATTCAAGGGTCACAAAACTTTCATGATTATTTTCATGAAAGGTTTTTCATGATGCCTAGCATTGCTGTTTTCATATATGCCTATATTTTGGGGGTATGTAATTATATAGTTCTTTCTTATTGGGTGGACACACTACCATCATCAAATTCTCAAAATGCTAGATAATTACATGTTTGGCATAGTTTCCTATAAAAGGATGTCCTTCAACCAGAAGCCCTCTATAATGTCTATTAGAGAAGGACTTTGAAAAAAAGATGGATGTTTGGTGAATGTTTTTTTAAAGTCCTTTGAAATAAAAAAAAAATACATTTGGTGGTTACATTTTAGTAGTACCAAATAGATTTCTATGGATAATATTATCATTAGCCTACATAATTTTACAAAAATTTAGAATTTTTTTTTTATTATAACACTAAAAAAGAAAAAAAGTTCCATAAAAAATCACTAATATTGTTCCGGAATATATATTTTATAGGCTAGGGTATGTAAATTTCGTAAGTTAATAGGTCAGTAATGGAAATTCGTTATCATATATGAGCATAGAGAATAAGTGAATGCCATTAAAGTACTGCACGACTTCGCGAGAAGTTATTTCTAATGGAATTTTGTAAGTCAACCTTATTTGTAACGCCCCCAAGATTTTAAACAATAAATTAGATAAGATAAATATATATACCCAACTCACAATCTTACCTTGATCAACCAATACATATTCACCCTCCTAAAAGATGAATCCGTAGCATGTGTAACTATATAAAAGGGAAAGGAATGAATAACAAAGTAGATGCCCTGATGCTACAAGTTCTAAGGCTTAAGCTGGTCACACAAAAAGGTTGTCAAACCCAAACATATTAAACCCTGGTCTTGCAACAAAATCATACAAAAAGAGAGAACCTCTTGCCCTCAATACACTCCACACCTTCAACTAGGCGGGATCACTGCATCCTTTCGTGCACAAATCCAGTAGGGGTGTGCACAAGGCCCAGTAGAGATATCTTAAAAAAGTATATATATTTTAAGCAATCTCATTTATATGAATACAATGCCATGCCATGTTCAAATGTCAAAATTCTTCATTTCCTTTGAAGTTCAAGCAATATGTTATTCAACTTCATTTTCTTCATAAAAACCAAATTTAGACAATAGGGTGGTAAATATGACTCAGGTAATCTCTAGACTGGTGTTTCCAAGTAGGCATAACAAGCACTACCATTTCCCCCACTTTACCAGCTCCTAACCGGAAGGCACGTGGTATCTCCTCCGCGCATGTTATCAGTCTTTCACCCTGAACACTTAGGCCAATTTAACAATAGCAGTAACACCCCCTAACTGGACTTATCAAACGTATTTATCCCAAAACATTTCAATAACAACAGTTGTTTTTTCAAAACAATGAATTAATTTCCGAGTCGACATCATGAATGAATAACATTCAAGATAATGCAAATGAATGAAATGAGAAATAATTACATATAAATTTCTTCTTTGTACAATATCTCCATAATTTTCACATTTGTTCAAATAAAGTTTCCATGATTCAATAGTTCTCTGAAAATCATAGTAAGGTACGAATCCATGTGCCATATGGTATTTCCTCATATTCACAATCAACATCCATTTTCATTTTTTCCAAAATTCAAACTTATACATCACATATTACCATAATTGTTCAACCAAAATTCTTATTCCTTTCATGTGTGCTTCAACAACATAACCACCTAAGGAAGATTTCTTCGATTTCTCAAGAGATTTAACATCAATTTCATGAATATTACACCCATTTCAATTTCCCCAAATTACCCCAAAACCTAGAGTTTGATCAAAAGAGGGGTTTTTCTTCGTTTTCAAAATGATTACGAGTATGCATCCCCAAATGGTTCATAGTTCACAAAATAATTTATCTTGGACTGAATCATGAGAAAAAGATCATTTCTCTAACATTCTCTAGGTTCAACATCTCAAAACCCCAAACCCAAAGTAGAAATTTTAGTGAAATAAACAAGATATACTAAAAATCATATATATAACTCAAAGAAAATTCCTACCTCAAGCCCTTGGAAAGAAAAAATGAAAAGCTCCAAAACCAATGGTGTTAAAATCCGATCTCCTTTGTACAAAACATAGCCCTTGATGAGCTCTCCAAATTTAAGGAAGACACTAAGGTCAAGTTCTCAATAGATAATGAGAGATAAAGGAGTAATTGGAGTGGGTGGGGGGTTTTCTAGAGGGAGATGAGAGAAAAGAGAGTGAGGGTTAATGTAGAGAGAGAGTGTGAAGTGAAAAGTGATGAAAAAGTGTGTATGGGTCAACTTTTAAAGTGATTTGACGCAATTTCAGAACAGACTGCAAACAAACCACTTGAACGATCAAACCCGTGCTCGAGCGAAGAATTCAAATTAGAGATACCGCTCAAGCGACCAAACTTGAGCTCGAACGAAGAATACCAACTCCTAGAATCTCTACTTCTCCTTTATAAAAGACCGCTCGAGCTATGGAAGCTTCGCTCGAGCAAAGAACACTTGCTCCCAGAAGTTCAGACTGCAAAACAAGAACTGGAAGATCCATTTCACCACTCGAGCAACAAAAAAGACCGCTCGAGCGGTCTCAACTTGAAGTGAGACAAAGCATCCTCAAAACATAACCCACCACCCCTGTTTCACTCCAACACCCAAAAGTATAACAAGACATCTTGGAACTCACAAAAATATACCTACTAGAACAACAACAAGGAAGAATGGATAACCACACAAAACTGAAAAGGTTCAACGATGACGAAGACCATGGTTTTAAAAATCGGACCGGACCGGCCGGTTCAACCGGTGACCGGATGGCGTTCGGGTCCGGTCAACCCTCTTAAACCGGCCAATTGAAAAAACTGGGCTATTTTTTGAAAACCGGTGAACCCACCAGTTAAACCGGTGAAGTGGTCGACCCGGTCACGGGTTGATCGAACCGGTCCGGCCCTTTTTTTTTTCCTGTTTTTTTATTTTCTTTCTTTCTTTCTTATTATATATATATATATATATATATTATATTATATTATATATATAATAAAAATTTAATTGGAAACTCTCTTTTAAGGGTCTCCTCTTGTGAGGAATCCCATTGAGAGCTTGAAATTATTGTGAAAGCTTCCATCTATTTATAAGAAAAAAATTCTACCAAAAAAACTCAAAAAATCTATGTAGGATTCAATCAAATTCATTGGAGGGAAACTTAAAATTTGATATCTCTCCAAAAATTTTGCTCTTCTTTCAATCAAAGTGTTTGAATTAAAATCATATGGAAGAAATATTAAATATTTGATTTCTTCTTCCAAAATGAAAATTAATAATATTTTTAAATATATTTTTATATTTTTTAATAAAAAAAGTATTAAGAGAAATATTTAAGATTATTAAAATTTTTAATTTATAATTTTATTACTTATATTTTTATTTAAATATAATTTTAATATATTTATGACGTCACGGTTCGATTCCGGTTCAACCCGACGGTTGAACCGGTGACCCGTCCACCCGATCATTTTTCCGGTTCATTCACCGGTCCGATTTTTAAAACATTGACGAAGACAACACAAGAGATAGAATTTACCGATTAGTACACTCGATTTGCTTTAAAAGGATTCGGAACATCACATTATTGGTTCTATTTCTGTGAATTTTGATTAAAGGGCTTTAAAAATCTCAATTTTCTATTCTTAATTAAACAAAAGTAGTTCCTTCGGTAGACGGGCACCTTGCATGGAAAATATATCTATTTTTATATATTAGAGAATCAAGAGAGAGAGAGAGAGAGAGAGAGAGAGAGAGAACTAAATGGAAAATCCAAAATATTTGTGGAGTTATCTCAAAACATTCTAAATACAATTTTTCATGTGAAAAATATAAATTAGGAGGCATCCTATAATTCCTCCCTTGAGGCTAAGTTCATAACAAAACATTTACATTAACATTTATTTTCTGGTTAAATTAATTACAGCAGTTTATTAATTCGACTTTATGTAACAGATACAGTGTCTTGATGTCATACTTGAAGATACAGATATAGTGAAAGCATTATTAGAGTATGTTACTTATACTGCCATCGAGAACTTGGTTCTTGGTGCCTCATCAAGACATGGCTTTATCAGGTGAGACAAATGTGTCCTCCGTTCTTTCTTTCTAATAATCAATTGCTTGTCCTCATTCATTAATTACCAACACTTGTGTTATGCTACATCAGAGAACATATATACAACATGAACTCAAATATTTCAATAGGAAGTTTTGTTTTTTTTTTTTTTTTTTGGTCAACAATATATATATGTATTGATGTAATTAAAAATCTACACACATGAGATCCCAAACTACAACACTCACGACTAAAAAATATATCACAACCAATTTGGCACAAGAATAAATCATATGCAAGGATCAAAATCATAATAATAAAAAAAGTTTCCAGAGTTAGTAAGGACCAACCTTAAAAAAAAAAATGGGTCGTGCTATGTCCCCCGAAATCCCCCCCCCCCTCAATCCCCCAAATTTTCAAACCAAGGCAAAAAAAAAAAAAAAAAAAAGGTTCTCCAAAACGACGTCGTTTTGGGAATTAGGGGGATTAGGGGGGGACTTTTTTAGGGCTCCAAATCATTTTTCAAAAAAAACACCCTAGCTCTAGTAAACAAAAGAATGTTTCCAACAAACAAAATGAAAATGAACTCCAAATAAGATAACGAAAGTCAACATAGTTGAATATTCATCGTCAATAAATGCATTTTGTCATGAAGCTCAATCAACTATAAAAGAATTTACTTTTCTGATTTCAATGGGCAAATGTTTCCATCCCATTTGAGATGCACTAAAATATCAATGTTACAGTGTGGACACATCCTTTTAAAACCTCTTTTTCTTTTTCTCAGAAGGTCATAATATTACTAGTTTTTTTTTTTTTTTCTTTTTTTTTTTCTTTCTGTTATAGAGATTATTTAAAGTTTGACCCATATATTTTCATAATATAAATTGAGATGTACAAACATTTATTTTCTTTAATTTCCTCAGCTAAGATGAGAATGTATGCTTGATTTCAACAATTAATTCAATAGGTAAAGAGAACACACAATTCCTTACAAGGAATAAAATTAATGATTCCTTGTAAAACTAATACTAATTTGAATTGGATTCGATGATATATAAAACATGTTCATGTAGAATCTAACCAACACAAATGGGGCAAATAAGAAGCAAATTTGTTGCACATTCCCATGCAGGGAGAGGGAGAGGGAGAGGGAGAGAAAAAAGGAGGCTATGAAACATTCATGAATCTATTCTATATAGAAAATGAAATACAAGCCCACTTTCTAGACCCACTATCTAGAATCAATGATGTGTAAATGAGATGATTAGTTGATAATTAGAGAAGATATGATAAACAGACACTACAACAAAAAACACAAATGGCGACTAAAAAAAAAAAATTCGTCGCTGAAAGTGCATGAAATGGCGACTAAAATTGAATTAGTCGCCGAAAAGCAGGGTTTTAGCGACTAAAAGAGTTTAGTCGCCGAAAAGCAGGGTTTTAGCGACTAAAATGAAGTTTAGTCGCCGAATATAGGGTTTTTAGCGACTAAAGTTTGTTTCGTAGCCAAAAGTCACGGTTTTTGGCGACTAAAATACTTTAGTAGCGAAAAGTTATGGTTTTGGTGACAAAAAACAGGTTTAGTCGCTGATTATAGCAGTTTTGCCTACTAAAAACAATTTAGTCACTGAAAGTGACGTTTTTTGGCTACAAAAAAAAAAAAATAGTAGCTAAAGGTCAAGAATTGCCGACTAAAATGAATTTTAGTCGCCCAAAGTAGAGGTTTTGGCGACCAAAATTGAGTTTAGTCGCCAAATGTGCTAGCCTTAGGCGGGTTGTAACTGTTTTAGCGACAGAAAAGAAATTAGTAGCCAAAAAATGGAGTATTGGCGACTAAAATTCAGATTTAGTCGCCAAAAGTGCTTACCCTATTTTTTTTGTAAATATTTTATTTTTTACATAAAATATTATTAAATAAAAAAAATTATTTTCATATATACAATTTTGTATTAATACCAGTGAATATAGTATATAAATAATATTTGTTGCAATAACATTCATGTGATTTGGGAGTGGCGTAGTGGGGGGAGCAAGTGTTGCTAAAGGCATAGTGGGGTGCAAGTGTTGGGAACAGAGGTTCGAACCTTGGGACATCCAACAGAGGCAATTTTTTTTTTTTGTGAAATATGGTTTTGGCGACTAAAGGAGTTGGTCGCCGAAAGGTATACCTTTTGGTGATGAAAAGCTTAGTCGGGAAATGTTTAAATAATAAATAAAAAAAAATCACTATTGGCGACTAAAAATTTAGTCGCTAAATGTATAATTTCAAAAAATGAAATTGCATTTGGCGACAATTTGTTTCGTCGCTGAAGACCTGTGAATTGGCGACTAACAGGTTTTTAGTCGCCAAAGGAATGGGCGACCATGATTTCGCGACAACAGTGGCGACTAAAATTTTTTGTCGGGAAAAGTGAAAATCGGACCTTTGGCGACTAAAAATTTAGTCGCCAAAGGTGTATTTTCTTGTAGTGAGAGAAAGAGAGTTGCCTCAACATTCTAATAGATTGTCACATCAATGGGTTTGAAAAGTGAGTTTAATTTTTGGGCTAGAATAGCACAACCCATTCTATAACATACATAACTTGAGTAGTAAATCATGGCATGAATATCATATGAATACATGTGATGATAAACTTTCTATCACAGAAGATTCAAGATTTCAGACATTCCAAGCAATGTATCAAAAGGGGCACCAGATTTCTGTACTGTTTATGTCATCTCTAAAGGAAAGATCTCTTCTGTGCGAAATGCTTGCCGCTCAGCCCCGTTCACTTCTCCTCTTCACAACCAAATATTCCAAACACACAAAAATGTTACTTCTAATGCTAGTTCTACTACTACATCTTTCGTTGATTCACGCTCAAGCTGCAGCTCCAGGCATAGTTGTAGTATGAAAGGTTTGTAAACTTCCCAAATGCAAATTATGCTATTCAATGTAATGTTGTTTATATTTTTATTAAATATGATATGACAACAATCGCTAACAACAAAAGAAAAGATATAATTAATTGATGTTCAACTTGTGTCAATAGGAGAAAGGACACCACGTAGACCTCGCAACTTGCAAGAAGACTACGAATCTGTCAAGTGAGTCACAATTACTTACATAGTTTAATTTAATTTATTTTTATTTTTATATGTATTTTTGGGGTTGGGTGGTGAATATTTTTCATTGATTCCTTTTTTGGGTAAGTATTTGTCATTTGATTCCGATGATAAGTGAAATACAAGTGAAAATTTTAGTTAGTTTTAATATGAAAACTAGAATGAAATTGAAATAAACACACATATAATCATGTGTGTGTGTGTGTGTGTGTGTGTGTGTGTGTGTGTGTGTGAAGGTGTGCACAAGTGTGACATGAAAGTCTACAAATTGAATGTAGGTGGTAGACATTTCATTCATTGAAAAAAGATAAAAAAATGTAGATGGAGGAAGAAATTGAAGTAGTTATCAAAATTTGATAATTGGAATTTAAAATTGAAGCAATTATACAAGTGTAATATATGTGGATCAAAATAATCATGGAATGCTTGAACAGGCTTGAGGGCTTCATCCATTCTTGCTGCTAAGGTTCAAGTTTTCTATTTTGGTTTGTTTGTTTGGTCTTGCTTGTTTAGTTTGTTAGGTGCCTGGGGTACTTCCCTTGTAAATCTGTACATTTTCCGTCTTTAATCTATGACTTAATTACCAAAAAAAAAAAAGAATCGTGACAAGGAGTGTTCATACAAGTGACTTGACCAGTTTATATAGTAGTACAGATTTATATTAACTAAAATGTACTAAAAAAATTGTTTACCTACAAGTAACATGCTTAAAATAAATTAAAATTCACAAAACAAAACAAAAAAAAAATTCAAATTGTGGCTTTGTTGGTTATTCAAATTGAACTTTTAGCTAATTAATTGTCACCTGCTGATGGAACTGAAGACAAAGATGATAATGATAAGATATTCAAATCAAATTTTAATCCATCATTCACCATTGTTATTATTTTATTAATGTGGGAAAATAGGTTACCATTTGATAGAGGAGAAGACTTATTCCATGGAAAGTTGGGCGGCGAGCTATTAGAATCCGATACTGACATATCATTTGTAAGCTCTTCTGATAGACCAAGCACAAGCAGTACTACTGATCGCATGTCTATTTACATGGAATCGGGACAAGGAGCCTATCAAAATTCAACAAGCTCAGAACATAGCAGCTTTGGGTCACTAGGAGCAGCCTCATCTAAGCTGTTGCAGGGGGGTTTTGAATCTACCTGCTCTCCGCTTGAATTTTCATCATCCTCAATAGAGTTAGAGAGTAATAGAACATCATGTTCATCACAAAGCATGGTAAAAATCTTCTAACTACTCTTAATATCTACAACTCACAATTAAATATTCTTTTTATTCATATATACTAAGTATAGTACTACACTACTACTATGTACGCCAATCCAATCTTGTTTGTTTCATATGCAATATTTCAAGTTTGAGCATCAATTTTTGGATTATGTGTATATATACTTTACTAAATCTATTTTACCTTACATATAACTTAATACTACCTACCTTACTGGTTGTTGCATTGGCACTCACAGACCTCATTTGACAATGATATCAACAATACCCATACTTAATTAAGATACATAAATTACATAAAACAAACATTATTATGCATGATCTTGAGGGGTTTCTAATTGAGTAAGTAATAATATAAACACCATTTTACTTTTGAAATTTTCACAAGAACTTAAAAACGGAACATAGTAGTAATATGATGGGTATGTTTAACCAAGGATCAACTTAACGCATCAATATTCTTCTCCCAAAATAGTCCCCCTCCTTCCCACTATAAATTATTCTTATGATTGCCTCTCATCTTACTAAAAACATGCAGGATGAGGTGGAAGCTGAAATGAGGCGACTAAAGTTAGAGCTTAAACAAACAATGGAGATGTATAGTACAGCTTGCAAAGAAGCACTTTGTGCAAAACAAAAGGTAGCCACTAAAACAACCCACAAGTAATCATTCAGTATTTCCAAATTACTAACAAAGCGCGTTGATGTGGTACTCCTAAATCAACAAGAGCACTAGTAATAAGATGAGTGAAGCCGATCTGACCCACCTTGTTGGTTGGGTAAGAGACAAAGGTTGGCTTCATTTATCTTATTTTGTGTGCCTTTATTGATCAGGAGTACCATGTGTACATATCACAGTGGTACCCCAAGAGTACTGGATAATTTCTAAAAATACATGTATATTTTTTATGCATTTTAAAATTTTAAAAATCACAGTTGCTAGTGTTAATGCTAATGAAATAAGAATCTAACATAGGCAATGGAGCTCCAACGTTGGCGACTTGAGGAAGAACGAAGATTAGAAGAGGCTCGGCTTTCTGAGGAAGCTGCATTGGCAATTGTAGAGAAGGAGAAAGCGAAGTGTACGGCAGCCATGGAGACAACTGAAACAGCTCAAAGGATTGCAGAATTGGAATCACAACGAAGAATAAATGTTGAAATGAATATCATTGGGGAAGCAGAGTATAAGAAGAATGTATTTGATAGATTGGTCCCAAATGATGTTAGGTATAGGAAATACACTATTGAGGAGATTGAAGTAGCAACAGATTTTTTTGATGAATCTCGCAAGATTGGGGAAGGAGGCTATGGCCCAGTTTTTAAATGTTATCTTGATCATACACCTGTTGCAGTAAAGGTTTTACGTCCAGACGCTGCTCAAGGGAGAGAGCAATTTCAACAAGAGGTGATGATAAGAAAAACAAAACTTAGTAATTTATACATAAAATGAACTCCAAAATAAAATTGATCAGATACTTTCATGATAGAAATCCAAACACGGCTTAAATTAATGAGTGGAAAATCAAGCAACAAGCTCTACTTTAGAATTAATGTGTTCTTTCTTTTTCCTTGTCAAATTAAATTAATATTAATATTGTAGGTTGAAGTACTAAGCTGCATGCGACATCCCAACATGGTACTACTCCTAGGAGCTTGTCCAGAATATGGTTGTCTAGTCTATGAGTACATGGCTAATGGTAGTTTAGAAGACCGTATCTTCAGACGGGGGAACACCCCTTCTTTGTCTTGGCAACTTAGGTTTCGAATTGCAGCAGAGATTGCCACAGGCATGCTATTTCTCCACCAGACCAAGCCAGAGCCATTGGTGCACCGTGACCTCAAACCTGCCAATATTTTGTTGGATCACAACTACGTTAGTAAGATTAGTGATGTTGGATTAGCTAGGCTTGTTCCTCCCTCTGTAGCTGACGATGTAACACAGTATCGAATGACATCAACTGCTGGAACCTTTTGCTACATTGATCCAGAGTATCAACAAACTGGAATGCTTGGTATTAAATCTGATGTATATTCACTAGGGGTCATGCTTTTACAACTGATAACAGCAAAGCCAGCTATGGGCTTGGCTCACCAAGTTGGACGGTCTATAGAGAATGGAACATTTGTTGAGATGTTAGACCCTACTGTCCCAGATTGGCCTATCAAAGAGGTCCTATGTTTTGCAAAGATAGCAGTTCAATGTGCAGAGTTAAGGCGGAAAGACAGACCAGATCTTGGCAAGGTTGTTATGCCAGAGCTTGATAGATTAAGAGACTTTGGTGAAGAACAGATGAGCCATTTCTTGTTGGGTGCTAGTGGGACTGCTAGTGCAATCCTATCCCCCAAACATAACGATGTTTCCATGGCACAGGTTAGTGTTAGTGCAACTAAAGAAAGTTCATAATTATTTAGAATTTGGAAATTTAGTAGACAATCTCATATATATGAAGCAGCATTGTCCATATATACTTTCCTATATATATATATCATATTGTCATTTATTTAGCACTTTAATGGAATTTTTCTCCATTATTAAAAATCATAAGTGAAAAATCTTTTAGAATTCTTTGAAAATACAAGGAAAGAACCTATCAAAAGAATCATTGATGTCAGTAGTGTTAGAGACATATCAGTTGATTGTTGGTTCACAACTGACAACATAATTCTGCAGTGGCGTTTAACCTGGATCCTTGGACTTCCTTAATGGAAAGAAAACTAAACAACCATGCATGCCAAACTCTTAAGATTGAGGTTCACAATATAGATAGTTAGGGATATAGAAGGTTTAACATAATAATAACAGTGTTTATATATGCAGGAGGTGATGAGCGACCCTCTGCTTATACAATCAGGATGTGAGAGCTCAAAAAGTTACTCAAGCACATCATCAATGACTGAAAACTTGTCAGGTATATATTTGGAAAAACTATGGACCTAATTCAAATAGACAATGTGATTATAATTATAATGTATTTTCTTTTTGTGTGTTTTCCTTGGATTAACAGGAACATACTAAATTCAATAGAAGGTTGGGACAAGATTAGTTGTTCGAGAAAGTCTAAAGTAACAAACTAGAGAGGGCTGTTGAGAACATTTTTGTAAATGTTGTTTTGATTGATGGTCTTCTTTTTTTTCTTCAAAATTCTTGTTCATTTTGCTTATAAATATACAAGATGATGACAGATTAGGATCTTTGAATATGGTCTTGGACTTTGGTTTCTTCGATAACCCTTATTGGCATTAGACTTGTCAGAGGATTGATTTTATCTGAATCGGATCCGAATTTTCGCTAAAAATCTAAATTCGTTAAAGAAAAGATCTGATAATTTGTTTAATCTAATTATTAAATGGATCGGATATGAAAAAATCTGATCTGATCTAATTATCAATTTTTATAACTTTTTTTTCAATAAAATAAGAGTTAAAGTTTTGTTTCTTTTACGTACTTGGTTTTTACCTTCAGAAATTCATAGCCCATTTGATTAGAATGAAAAATAATATTGGAAAGTGAAATGACATGCCCCAATTTTGACAACTGTAATTGTAGGCTCCAGTAGTTCCTCCATCACATCCTCTTACTCCTATAAGAGAGGAGACTCCTCCAATCGATGACAAGGTTGACGATGGTAAGACTGATGATGGTGGGAATGGAGATGCAAGCAACTGAGACTAGCCTTCTCCTGACATCCCGACTCTTCTTCTGCACCACCGAAGAGGTGTAGAGTGATTTCAGAGGACTCTCTCTCTCTCTCTCTCTCTCTGTTGCTTTAGCAGTTAGGAGAACCATTGTACAACACTTGCTTATCTTCTTTTTCAAAACTTTTTGTAAAGAAAAAACTGATTGGGTTTAAACAGTTTTGCACGTGATGCATTCATTAGCACATCACTTCAAACGAACATAGAAAGCATTTTGATTTTATTGAAAAAAGAAAGGGTTCACATTTCACAGGCTTTTGAATAAGATGATAAGTCAACAAAACAAACAACAAACGGAAAACAACTCTATAAATGCAAAAATACAATGAAATCAAGACACACATAAAAACACTAACAGAAAAGAGAAAAAAGGACTCTCTAAGATACTAAAAACAAACCAAAACTATCATGACCCCAACCTGCCCTTAGAGGTTAGAATGGTGACCAGCCAGTAATCATATATTATGTACGACCTTCCTGACAATTCACAAAAATATTTAATTATAATGGGGCATAAAGCGGAAGCTGTCAGAAAATAAACATGTCCAATGAGCAGTGCATAAATGATATAGAAATGACAAATACATATTATTACACACACGTAACTTTATTTACATTAGGCAAACATTCTCATTCACAAGTTCTCAATTCTTGACTTCTCAAACTTTCCAATAGTAGGCAAACAAAAGCCTCGGATCAAAGTGACATCTCCAAAAGTTTCACAAAGGGATAACGCAAGCAAAACTCCAAGCTGGAACCTCTTGCTGAATACCTATGTACATATAGGGGAATGGGGTGAGCTAAGGCCCAATGAGTAACATTAAAGTAAGGTGGTTAAATAAATGAAGTTCAAACATATAATTAGAAACACATATCTTATTTACAAAGCATGGTATTTATCATGAACAAATTCCATTCTTAAAACATGATACGTGGTACATCCAAAATAAGAATTTCTTAATAAGAAATGGACATTCATTCATTTAACAAAATGCCACGAATACATTTAACAAAAATGACATTCATTCATTATACAAAATAAGAATTTCTTAATACATCATTCTCAAAGAAATTTTCAAATTATACTTTCAAACGTAACTTTACAAAGAGATTACTCTAACAGCTCGGGTCAAGACCTAGCCCCTATTTCTTTTCGTATAAAGATAGTGTATTAAAAAGGGTTCCTGTCGAAAATTTGACTTAACTTGAAACTTTTCTAAGTTCTCTGGCCTCCAAGCACGGTAAGGGCATTTGCGCACCTCAACACACATAACATATACTAAGATTACACACGCCCAATTACATAACCCAACACTTGATCCATCACCCTGTAGATGCAATAGAATGCAAGAGTTCACAATATTGTAACTTAACTGAAGTCCAATTCAATCACACACAAAATCAACAAATAATTATGATATGAAATACATATATATTTCCATATCTCCAAGTCATTCCCCACCATTAATTTTAATTATATACCAATTCACATTAAGCCTTTCAACATTTCCGGATTTCCACCCAAAACAACTTTCTTGAATCCTCCATTAACATCGTCAGAACACAAATTTTATTCCACATACGGATACTCAAGAAGATTAATTGAAATTTCAACATAAAGTACCAATTTAATTCAAACCCTCATTTAAAATCAAAATCTCAAATCTAGGGTTTCAAGAAAATTTGGAATTTTCGTCATTTCATCATCAAATCCAGTAATCATCAAATATTTCTCATCAATATCTCGAAACATTCAAAATACTTCAAAAATTTGAGTGAAAACCCCAGTTTTGAATGTAACCCATCTTTTAATCAAAGATTTCAAACTCAAATTAACCTATACTTCCCATAATACAACATAATGAAACAAAATCATACATAATTAGAGTTAAGAGAACTCCCTATCTCAAAGATGAGAGCTACATAGGAAGACCTAAGAAAAACCCCTACGAAACTGCGATTCAATCGGTTAAAAGAAAGATCTCCACTTCTCCTTCACTAATCTTTCATGATCTATGGTGGATCCTTGGTGTAATGAGGTGAAATCAAGGGTTTAGTGTCTAGGGTTTTGGACATAAATAGGTGAGGGAGAGTAAAGGGAGAAAAGTGAGAAAATGAACAAAAGGTGGGTTTTATACTTGCTAATCTCTAACAGATTGCTCGAGCGACCATTTTTACACTTGAGCATCAAAGACATCACATCGCTCGAGCAATAAAACGTTCGCTCGAGTGCAAAATGCACGCTCCTAGAACTTCAGATCAAACAAGGAAAACCACTCGGGCTACCAAACTTGCCCTCTAGCGAACTTCAACATCTCGCAGAATCTCAGACCTGCAAAAGTACTGGATGACCCGCTAGACCACTTGAGCGAACAATCCATCGATCGAGCGAAAAAGAAGAAACAAAATATTTTTTTTCCCAGAGTGCTACAACCTCTCCATCTTAGGCAATTTTGATCCCAAAATTACAGAAAAAGTTAACACAAAGACAACTCAATCACCAATAGAAAGACAACCATAAACTCAAAACTAGACCCAGATTTGGGATAACTTCCCGAATCTTGGTCAAACATATCGGAGCCGCAAAGACTTTCGAACAACAACTATAACTTGCATCCCAAGAACGTTTACCACGCCTCAACCACCAACAACACGCACAACACCGCTGAGTGTTCAACACTCGAATACAGAATAAAGCCCTTGTAATAACCCCATCATGCATATCATAATTATATTAGTTTAATTATATACTTCCAAGTGGTTGAGATTTTTATTCCCAAATAGTGTTCATAATCAAAACAATCCGCTACTAACAAATCTCATAACATCGAATTGCAAAAGTTAATAACACCTAAGCAACCAATAACTAGCAATATATACTCCCAATCAGTCAAAGGTAAATGTTTTAATACTGTTCACAATCAAATCAATCTGTTGTTGATAGCCCACATAAAGTTTTGAAGATAGAGTAAGTGTTCAAATCAGACTCAAGTTCTCGGTCTATCAATCCCATTAGCAAACATAACCCGATCAGCTATTCGTAAGCAATTCATAATCCCCCCATAAACATAATCAGATCAGATAATGGTTCTATCAGATCAAAGCATATAAAGGTTCCACTCCATCATCATCAAACAAAGCACATTTGGTTCTACAGGTCTCATTCCATTCGCTTAGGTACATAGTCAATAATTTCACAATTGTTCTAAGTTCATTAGTTCTCAAAGTCATGTTAAGGTAGTTCATACCAGGAGGCATCATGTCATGTTCAATATAGTAGTTCCCAAATAAGTCGCATATGTAGGTATATAGGTACATAGTAACACATCATACATGGTTCCTCAGTTGTACATAGCATAGGGTTCGTCATGTGAGAGTTCCAAACAAGTGATAGAATCATAAAATCCTAGTTCCCATAGTGTAGTCAAATAGTCTAGTCAATCTTTAAATAAGTAAGGTACACAGTCACACATAATATAGAGTTCGCTATCCAAGGTATTCAAACAAATCACATAATCATAAAATCATGGTTTCGATAGTCTAATCGATAGGAACAAGTAATAAAACAATCATTCCGAGCAATGGTGTATATATAAGTCCAAAGTCAATTAACGCATAGGTATTCATTCACAACAGTAAAGGTACCTGGGATAGCAGCCCTAGTGTTCCGAGTATTTTTTGGGACGAGTGCAAATACTCTACATTGATTAGCATTTTCCTTTATCAAAGAAGATCTCATCATCGGCATTGAACCAGCCCCAACTTAGATTTATTAGTGCACCCACATAGATTTCTCAGCATGTACTCACTCAAGGATATTAATCCTCGACACCCAACATTACAAAATGCCTTAGCACATCATACACTTAATCACATTGTGGATCATGAATATGATTAGATTAGGTACTAATCATTCATCATTTTAATCAAACACAAGTAGCCTTAACTAATCAAGGTTAGCACAAAACTCAATTAATCCAAAATTGTCATGACTCGAACCTGCCCCTAGAAGTTAGGATCATAACCGACTAGTAATCAAGAGATTACCTTCGGCCTTAGACAGAAAATCAAGCGGAAGCAAAAACACAAAGCCTGCGTTTGGTTGTGTTTTGTAAATGTAATTTGAGAGTATGAGTTTTATTTTGAGTTTGTGTGTTGTAGAATTATGATTTTAGTGTAGAAAATTTGTTTAGTAAAGAGTTTAGAAAATAGTTTTGGAAAAGAGGTTTGATTTGAGTGGGGAATTGTTGATGTGACATTTGATATGTGATACAAAAATTTACAACTCATAACTAAACATACAACTCAAAATTATTTTAAAACACATAAAAAATTTAAAAAAATTCAGAAAATATTTTTCCCGAGTATGTAAATCAATTGCCAAAAAAAAAAAAAAAATCTGGAATTCAGAGGACATCCGGGTGGACGTCCCCAAGGTCATCCGGGTGGACTTCCTCAGGCAAAATTTTGACAAAAAACGCAGCCTGTGCATCAGAGTTCTCTGCAGAGAGTGTGGAAAATTGATTTCAAAACCATAACCAAACATCATACTGAAACACACGTGTAGAAAATTGATTACAAATCACAACCAAACAGAGCCAAAGATTGTCCAATAAGTTGTGCGTACGTGGCAAAATAAAAACCTTTCACACATATATAATAACTCATATATCATATAATAATCAATTCATACATGACTAGGAACATTTAGAAATTGTCATGTCATAAACCAAAAAAATAGTCTTAGAAAAAATCAAGGTTATATACAAACTTGGTCATACATGATCACAAAAGAAAACAAAAAGGAAAATCAAAAGCCTCATACATGAGGCAAACTTGGCTGACTTCAAAAACTCAGTACTCTTTCACAATTTCACTAGGGCTAAGGCTGGACATCTCGTTGCTCACCTACATACATATAAATATAGAGTGAGCTAATTCCCAGTGAATAATATCAAAGTAAAGAGGTTAATAAATGAGATTCGGATAAACACAAATAATACTAGTACTAAATACGTATGAAGCACAATTCTCATTCATAACAGACTTAAACAAATCATAACGGAACGACCTCGACTCCAATCCATTATACTCAGAATGTATCAAAAGGACGAAACGATTTTGAGTACAACATATTCATATACAAAACGACCTTTGGTCCAATACATGCATATTCAAACTGACCTTCGATCCAATACATTTATAATTAAAACAACCCTCGGTCCAAAACATTCATTCATAATCAAAACGACCTTCAGTCCAACATATTCATACGCTCATTGATAATCAAGATCATGTTGACATTCGTATTCACATTCAAGCTACCTTTGGTCCACTCAATTCCTTATTCAAAATGACCTTTGGTGTATCTAACAAACATACAAATTGACTTTCGGTCAAATACATATACAAGATGACCTTACGTCTATCTTGTCAAACATTCTAAATGTTCTTAGGCCCATTCTGTGTCCTTATCAAGTATACCAAACGGCCTTGGGCCCATTTCATATTCTCATCAAACATAGAAAACGACCATGGGCCCATTCTGTATTCGTACAAAATGACCTATGGTCCAATCTTATAATTTTGTGTACATCAGTTACGTTTCAAGTCTTTTACAAATCATACAGGTATAATACTCATTCATAATACAAATTCATGAGTTCAAAAAAACTTATCACATAGGTAGTATTTAGAAAATAACATAACTGAAAATATCTTTACTAAGATATTACTCACAGTGCTAAGATGGTTGATTCGTCCTCGCGATTGACCCTACACAATTCATAACACATACGAAAATCGGGTCACACAATATAATTCAATCCGTTCTTTAATTTATTTCTCTTTCTTAGGCTTCTTTTTAACTCTTTAGTTCATTTATCATGCTCAATGTATGTCTAAGAGTGCTTAGAAATGCAAAAGAATGGAAACTGAGACACAAAACAACTTTTCAAAGTTTCCTAAAATAGGGCACTTCACTCGAGCGCAATATTGGTCGCTCGAGAAAACCCCTTGGTTTGCAAAAGTGTTGAATGCTCTCATTTTATGGTCAAGCCAACTTTTTAGTCACTCGAGCCAAGACTAAAAATAAACGGTCGTCGCTCGAGCGGTCTTTTGGTCGCTCAAGCTAACCTCCAATGTTTGTAAAAGTACTGGGAGCTCGAAATGTACGCTCGAGCCACAGTTCCATTGCTCGAGCAAACGGCTCGAATTTTGAAATTTCCAAAATGTTGTTTGAGTTTCAAAACATGTTTTTAAAAGATACAACTTGCATGTTATTTTCTACATTTCAACCATACAACTACTAATATGAATACAAGAGCCAATTTACAAGATTGATGCTCAAAACATTATGAATTCATCATGCAAGACTCATTTTGTTTCATATTCTTTTTCAAGACATCTAATTCATGCAATTGAGCTCCAAAGCTTTGTCAATCATGCATGCATATGAAAGGTAGTCTCTAATTTCATCTCAAATGGTATAAATGATACTCATATTCATGAGACTCGCCATAATTACGCATGCTTGTGTGATTCAGTACCAAATTCTTCGTGTTAAGTTCATATCTCACACTAAGTCACCAATTCTTCTTGAATTCTCACATTATATGGTTTCAATTTACAATTTGAGGTTCAATTACTAACCTAGAGCCTTCAACTATACCAAAGTTAGCTAGAACTTGAGTGAATCTTCCTAATCTCCAAGCTTTGAGTTCAATCTCTCAAGCTTTCCCCTCATTTCCCTTCATTTCTCACACACACGCACTCTCTCTCTCTCTCTCTCTCTCTCTCTCTCTCTAAATGGTATAATCTCAACCAAGACTTGAAGATGAGCTCAAATATATGAGCTCAAACATTAATTAGTCCTATATATAGTAGGTGATTAGCTTAGACTAATTAATCTTGATTAAGGTTAAGCAATTACACTTATGTTAATCACTTTATTCTAATTATTTTGATTCGAATAAATTTTTAATCAAATTTCACCGTAGGCTCTAAAAATTATGCTAATCGTAACAGTGGTCAATTTTGGTTTCTGTCGCCTTTACAGTCCTCAATTTCAGTTTATTACAAAACACATAACAGATTTTCCTATGATGAACTGATATAAATTCAAAAAAGCATATAATCACTTACTTAGCATCCAAATTCATATTAAGCACATAATCACAAGTGTAATTAAGTCTTTCTTAAAGGCTAATCTTTTCCTTAATTAAAACTCTATGAAATGATATACTATATTTTTTAGTTAAGAATTTCCATTTTAACAAAGTTAATTGAAATTAATTATTCTTCCTTGGTCTATATCTTCCCTCCCCTTCCCATTTAATTGCATTAGTTATTCGTAGTTAGTTCATGCTATCATTTTGAATTAAGTGAATTGACTTCATTACAAACCTTGTATTGTCACATTTGTTTCTATTTTAAGTTAAAGGGTTGCTAAAGTAGTGCCACTAACTTTGTTTATTTGTTTTCTTTTCTAGCTCACCTTATATTCAGATAAACTTCTGAAGACTATATGTTATTCTTACACGTAATTATTAAAACTGGCATCTAAGATGTATTATTTTTCTGTTGCCATTATAGGATAAACAGAAAATAAAAGATTATAAATCTTTTCTAGAGTTGACTTTTAATACTCTCTTTGGTTCTAAGAAAGTTCTTTCAATGTTGACAATTGTAATTCTATAGAAGTTTAGTTCGTTGATTCATATCAAGTACTAAGTTATGATGACAATGCTATAAGTGAGTTTTTTCATAAAGGGCATGCTATTTAGATTGGAATTTGAAATTTGAATTCAGATTGTACTTATGTGGTTTTTTCATCATTCTTCTCCTAATAATTGCTAATGTCATGTAGTTAAAGTAAGGTAAAGGGGCTACTGTAGACACCCCATTTTTGACCGACCTTAAGACTCAGACGTCACCAGTTGAACGCTCGGTGATATTGCATATTGTGCTCGTTCAGAAGTTTTAGAGTCTCGGCTGCGAGCCTTGCCTCCGGACTTCCGGACTCTTTTGTGCTTTGCCTCGGTTTGCGAACCAGGCTCCGTTTTCTCTGTTTTCTCTTCCCAAAGGGGGGGAGAGGTCTCGTAGATCATCTCTCAGTGGCCGTAGGCTACGTTTCGTGGTCGTAGGCCGTTTTGCCCGTTTGGAGTCCGGTTTCCGGTTTTTCGGAGCCGTTGGCCGTGTGCCTCGGTTCGGGACCGCTTAACCACCTCCGTTTGCTCCAATTTTTGGCATGCATCTTATATACTCCCTTTTGAGGGACACTGCGGTCTGAGAGACCAACTTCGTGGTCGGACACCACTTCCGGTGCCTAACAGCCCACTTTCGGGGCCCCGAACTGCGTGTTTTGGCTCCCGAACCTTCATTCTACATTTTTGGGCTCCGACCCGAACTTGAGATAGTCATATTTTGAGGTCCTTTTCATATTTGATTAAGGACCTTTTGCTGTTTGAGGTCTCCTTCTATCACTTACTTCTTTAACGCTCTTTTAGGCCTATTTTTGCACAGTATTTTAGGCTTACTTGTGAGCTGTTTCAGACTTGGTCATAAACTATAAAGTGTCTTGTTTTGAGCCCCTCTTCAACTTTGTTGAAGGGCTCTCGGCCATTTGGATCCAGAAGCTACCACTTGCCTTTATATCCCACTTTTTGGCCTTTTTGGGGGGAAACTTGAATTGTTTTCCCCCCCTTTTTTTCCCCCCTCTTTTCCAACTTTTTTGCTTATAAAACCAGCAGCTCCTAGCTGTGTTTGAGGGATATAGATTTTTGTATAAGCCTCTCACATTAAATTTCTCTCTCTCTCTCTACTCTAAACCTCAAAACCCCTTAAGTTCTTAACCATTTTTACACACCATCACCTAGCACCACACCACCACTTCCATTTCCAGCAGCTTGGAGGTCTTCTCAGAGGCTAGGAGGCAGCAAATTTGGTCCAAGAAGTTGCTAAAGATTGGTCTACAAGGGTGAGTTACCATTTTCCTCTTTCTAGCTCATTTTTTGCAACATTTCTTAGCATCTCTTTCTTGTATATCTGAGCTCCGGCCATAACTGAAAGTAGTTTTTTTTTGAGCTCTATTTCATGTTTCATTAAGGGAGTTTTGTCATTTGAGGTCCCCATCTTGCACTTGCTTCATTATCCCTCTTGTATGCCTATTTCTTGCGTAGTATTTTGGCTTATGTATAATCTGTTTTGAGGCATGTCATAAACTGAAGAGTTTCTTATTTTGGGCCCTTCTTCAATATTGTTGAAGGGCTCATTGCTTTTTGTGGCCTCCATTTACTACTTGCCATTATATCTCTCTTTTGGCCATATTTTTGCATGATTTGTTAGCCTCGGATGCTTCTATTTTTGGGCTCTTTTCAGAACTAAAAACAGTCTTATTTTGACCACCTCTTCATGTTTCATTGAGGGTCTTTCATGGTTTGAGGCATCCTTTATACACTTTGTGTTATATCTCTCATTTTGGCCCTATTTTGCATAGCATTTTGAGCATTCTTGCATACTGTTTTGGGTCCGGCCATCAACTGTAAAGTGAAATATTTTTGGCCCCTCTTCAACATTGTTCAAGGGCCTCTTTGTGTTGAAGGCCAAAAACCACTACTTGCTTCTTTGTCCATCTTTTGGCCCATTTCTTGCATGAGAGCTTAGCCATACTTGTGTTTGTTTTTGGGCTCTTTTCAGAACTGTAAAATATCATATTTTGGGTCCCTCTTCAACATTGTAGAAGGACCCTAAGCTGTTTGTGGCCAGCAGCTGTGACTTGCTTCATAATCTCACATTTAGGGCCATTTTTGCATGCTAGTTTTGCCCTATTTGTGTTTGCTGTTTGACCTCGCTTAGAACTGAAAACATGCTTTTTTTGGGGCTGCCTTGAATCTGTATTCACATGTCATGATCAAATAATACATGTTTTGTATAGCTATAGGCCAATGCATAGGCCTAGTTTTGCATTTCGGTTTCATTTCATGCATCGGGAGCCATGCTTTTATGATTCGGGACTGTTTTGGGTCATATTTCAGCGCTGAAATTTGCATGCTAGCATATCATATTCCATGCCTTGCCATGTCTGGTTAGAGTGGCATTCCGTGCCGTAAGTTCGGTCCTCGGTTTGCGTACACGCGTGCACGCATTTCCAGTTGTCTTGTTTTCATCTGATGGCCTCCTATGTGAGTGTAGCTGAGGCTCTCTCATGTTGGTGTAAGCCCATTATTGCATTGCGTATGCCATTTCATCCATAGCATTGTGTATGCTCGGTTGTGTATTATCTCGTGCAGCTTGTATGCCATTCCATAACATTGTGTATGTTAGGATTGTATCTTAGTTGCATTTCATGCATGTCATGCATATTGCATTGTGCTTGGGATAGGAGTTAGCCTGAGCACGGCAAACGAGGTACGTTCCATGCTCCGAGTGACGGAACGTGTCTCAATTCCCTAGTCACCGACACTCCGGATCGTCCATGATAGAGTTAGGTCTTGTTGTGTTTTCATGTGCATTCATTTCATATTAAATTGTGCAAGTCGACTCCTCGGCCATCATGCATCGAGATGCGTGATTGGTGGCACGAGGATCAAGATATGCATACATTTGTGAAAATACATTGCTATGCCCCTTTCCTGCTCTCTGTTGCAGCAAATCAAGAATCAGCGGTCTCCCGAGACTTGGCACGCATTTCAAGAACAGGTGCAAACAGAGGCTAATTGTAGACACCCCATTTTTGACCGTCCTCAAGACTTGGACGTCACCGTTTGAACACTCGGTGATTATCCATGTTTGTGTTCGTTTGGAGTTCCCGGAGGCCTCGGCTCGCGCGCCTTGCCTCAGGATCTCCGAACTTGACCGTTTAGTGTCTGGTTTTGCACCAAACACTTGTGTTTTGCCTTGGAGGGGCAGGGAATGCCTTGTGAGACATCCCCACTCATCACCGGCAGTGGCTAGAGGCCACCGGCTGGTTTTTGCTGCCACCGGCAATCCGGCACTATTTGTTGCCGGTCAGCACTATTTAGTGCCGGTCGGCACTCTTTTTTGCCAAAATAGCATTTTTGGCCGGCCGACTACTGTGCATCTGCTTTTGCAGATATTTTAAGACAGCTGTCTTGCTTTTGGCTCCCCTCCATGTATGGAGGGATCTCTCTCTTGGAAGCTTGTCTTGTAAGCTTTACAAGACAATAAGCCTCTATAAGAGAGAGCCTTGTCTCTTGGCCTTAAGGTTAGAGACTGGAGAGACTTAGGATATTATTAGACAGCCATTTTTAGGGTTTTGAGTTCTAGGGTTAGAAACCATACACTTTCTATCTCTATTTCCCCCTCTTGTGTGTGTTTTAGTGCACTTGTGTCTTACTATTGCACACAAACACCTAGTGTTTCACCTTCCTTTGGCTCTTGAGGGTCTAAGGGACTGGTTTTGAAGTTTTGGTGTTGGATTCAAGCTAAGGAGGGCCATTGGAGTACTATTGTTGAAGAGGTCTTCAAGGGTAAGAATCTCACCCCTTTATTCCCCATTTTTGTACCTTATTTCTACCTATCTTAGAACTGTTTTTGTGCTTAGTGTATAATACAAAAAAGTTCTGTTTTTTAGCCCTCTTGATTGTTTATTAAGAGTGTTTTATGGTTTGAGGGTGTTTGACCCCTCTTAGGCCTTGAAAGGCCTCATTTTGTGCTATTTTGTGCTAGTTTCGGGACTTTGGTGTTTGGGCCTCTTCACCACTGAAATCTTGAGGGATTTCAGTGGTGGAGATGGTTCCTTGAAGTCCCCAAAAGGAGAGGGCCACCTCCTCTCCTTGTTGTCCTTGAAAAGGACCATTTTTGGCCTCTTGAGAGAGCATCATGTTAAAGTGTGTGTTGACCATGCCTTAGTTGTTTTTTGTTCTTAATATGTCATGTTATGCCTCTGTTTTTCGTTGGTTTTGGTACACCATGCATGCTTAGCATAACTACCACGTAATGCCATGTTATTGCCTCAATGTGCCTTAGGTTGTTAGCCCTTGTTAGAGCATGTTTTAGGCTTAGTCTTGTGAAGCATTTGTGCATATTTTGCCATGTTTTAGGTCTGTCCATGGTTGTTTGGGTCAGATTTGGCATGCATCATATAGCCCCTTTGCATTTTGGCTTGTTGGCCTTAAGTGTGTGAATGTATAGCATGACATTTTTGCATTGATTTGGTGATTTGGAACCATATACCATGTCATTTCAGTCCCATTTGCATGCCTATATGTTTACCTTGGACGCATCTTTAATGCTTTGAAAGCTTGTCTTGCATGCTCCTTGTTTTGGCACTTGTGCATGCCTTTGAATTTGAGTCATTTAGATGCCATCTAAGTGGTCTTTTGGGCTTTATTTTATGTGCTAAAACTCTATTTTTAGTCATTTAGTTCATCCCATGTTTCGTCTTGCTAAGTGTAGTTCAATGTTCCATTGGTTTGCTTTGAATGTTTGGACCATTTGTTGCATGTTTAGCATGATTTGTTGCTTGGTTTGGCACCATCCTAACATGGTTTTCAATGCTTATGTTGCATGTTAGTTGTCCATGATTACCTCCTTTCAAATGTGTTTGAGAGTTGCCTTTTCATGCTTAAGTGTTGGTCCTTGTGTGCATGTGTGTTTGCATGCCATTTAGCCCTCATTTTATAGCACTTTGGCCCTTGTTTTAGGCCTAATTAGAGCTGCCTAAATCATGTTTAAGTCCATCTTCGCATCCATTTGCATGGCCCCATGTTTGCTTGTATGCTTGCATAAGTTTGTTGCCATGCCATGTTGCATCCTTAGCTTGCATGCCTAGGTTGCATTGCATCTTGCATGCATGCCCTGTTCCTTGACTTGATGATAGGAATTGGGTCTTAGTTTGTTTGATTGGTTTGCATTTCATTTGACATGAAAGATGCATACTTGATTCCTTGGGCCATCATGCATGGAAATGCGTGATTGGTGGTCCGAGAATCGAGGCACATGCCCCTTTGAGTCATTACCATGATAAGGGACATAGTTGGTGCATATATGCCTTGAATTGTGCTGCCATGCTTTGTCTTGCCCTCTGTTGCTGTGAGTTGCAGGTTCTGCAGACTTTCCTTGCCGACCGGCAATATATATTGACGACCGGCAGTAAATCACCAGCCGATAGCTTTGTTTTGTGCCGGTGACAACACCACACTGCCGGTGGCAATTCCATTCAGCCGGTGGTGATCCCCATTGTCCAAGGAAGCAGTCCTGGGATTTTGGCAGCCTCCAGAGGAGTAAAGGAAGGAAAACAGAGGCAGCCTATGCATGGCGGTGCATTTCCGAGCAAGATCCGGGCATGCGCTGCATTTGGCTCTCCTCTCGAGGCGGTTTATTGCTTTTCCTAGATTAATTAATTTGCTTAGTTGATTAGGCAATTTGTAATCTTTAATTAGCTTACGTAGTTAATTATTTGTTATATTTATTCGGTCCCTCCGAGTGAGGGCAAATCTGTAATAAGTGTGCGTAAGTGGTGTGTATGTCTTCCAATCCCCACTTCTTTCTTCCCTTTTACTTACCTGCTTTGATGGTTAGTATTAGGGCACGTTTAATTTAGCATACTTTATGCTATGCATGCGTGCATTCATGCATTTGTATTGCATACATTAGGCTCGGTACATCATGCTAACTGCATTTGCACTTCAATCCCAAATTGAATACGTGCATCGATTAATCGTATTTCACATGCCATGTTTAGGGTTAGCCGAGCCTGCCTAGATTGCAGTTTTGCATGTGATGCATTAGCCATTTTTAACATGAACTAGGACATGCGTGTTTGCTAACTAGTTTGTTGTTTTGGCACGGAGTACGATGTAAGTATTTATGCTTTAGCATCCCGCATGCGTGTGAGTGTTGCCATGACAGTATGCCTGCCATGCGGCTAAGTGCTTATGTGTTAAATTGTTTTAATGCCTGTGGGTGGAGGTTGGATTGTTTGAGTTGGAAAAACTCGTTGAAATCCGTATTTTAGCCTACTCGCGAGTAGCAAATTCCAAAGCGCTTTTCAAAATCAAACGGATATGCAATGCTTATTTCCAAATTAAGCAATCTAGTCTATACTTGTTTGCTGCGCGCATAACATAGTAATTCTAGGCTAATAACCGGAATAAGAACACGTAAAGCTTTCAAAAACGGATATCATGGTTAGTAGAGGCCGGTCTTCGGACCGGGCGAAAGGGGGTGCTCATAACTGACCTTCCCCGATCGTACCCAAGCTCCCGAGCCGAGACAACTCCGGTGATGACGGACATGTGGCCTTCGGCACCGAGTCAGGGTTTCCTAAATTTCCCCATTAAAAAATATTTAGGTGGCGACTCTGTATCTGGCAAAGCAGTCCATGTTTGGCACTTCTTTTCAAAAAATCTGTTTCTCAAAACAATTTGCCGGATTTGAACTCTTTGGTTCAAGATTAAGAACCGTGACACAAATCGAGTCCAAACTGTAGCGAAGGGCCCCACACGGGCGCGTCTACACTAATTGGGGCATCGTCATGGATTTCCGCACAAAGGCAACCCGGGCATGCATCATTCATCATCCGGAATGGAATCAAGGCAGTCCCTGGCTTGCATGCCAGTTTATTTATTTTCTTAGTTAATTTGTTAATTAGTTAGGAATTTGTACATTATTTGGACTGTATTATTTGGACTGTAATATTCTTTTATTTGGGACTGTATATTTATTCGGACCCTCTGCGCGAGGGCAACGTTGTAATAAGTGTGCGTGAGTGTGATGTATGTCTTCCAACCCCACGTCTTTCTTCCCTTTTATTTACTTGCTTATGATGGTTAGATTAGGGCATATTTCAATTAGCATACAGTATGATAGCATGTTTGCATTCATTCATCTGTTTTGCATGCACCAGGCTCGGCGCATCATACTAACTGCATTTATATTTCAATTTCAAAGTTGAATACTTGTTAGCTGTAGCATTCCATATGCCATGTTTAGAATAGTCGAGCCTGCTATAGTTTGCATTTTTGCATGTGTTGCATTAGGCATTTCTGTATACTTAGGATTCATGCATGATTTCTAATGAGTTTTTGTTTTGGCTTGGAGTACTCGGTGAGTTTTATGCTTTAGCATCCTTGCATGCGTGTGAGTGACTGCTATGAATAGCATGCTTACCATGAGGCTATTTGCTTATGTGATATATCTGCCTGAATGCCTGTGGGTGAAGGTTGGGTTATTTGAATTGGAACAATTCATCAAATGTGTGTTTTAAGCCCACTAGATAGTGGCAAAATCATGTTTTTCTAAGCCCACCCGAGGGTGGCAAATCCACGTCTTAGCCTACTTGCGAGTAGCACTATCAAACCATTTTCAAATAAACAAACATGAAATGTTTTGTTCCAATTCAGGCGATCCAGTCTATACTTGTATGCTGTGCGCATCACATAGTAATCTAGGCTAATAACCGGAATAAGAACACATAAAGTTTTCAAAACTAGATATCATGGTTAGTAGAGGCCGATCTTTGATCGGGCGAGCGGGGGTGCTCACGAAGTGACCTTCCCCAATCGTACCCAAGTTCCCGAGCCGAGGCAACTTTGGTGATGACGGACACGTGGCCTTAGGCAAACAAGCCGGGGTTTCCTAAATTTCCCAAAATAAAATATTTAGGTGGCGACTCTGTATCTGGCAAAGCAGTCCATGTTTGGAACTTCTTTCAAAATCTGTTTTCTCAAAACAATTTGCCGGATTTGGACTCTTTGGTTCAGATTTAGAACCGTGACAATTTGAGAGTCCTGAGCTGTAGTGACCCTAAATGAACAGAACGGGACTTACCCTCCCGGGGCGTTCGGGGGACGTCTACAGTTTCTGGCGACTCTGCTGGGGATTTAGAGAACTTGACTCGAACTCATGATATCTTGTTTTGACTACACTTATGTGTTTCTTTGCATTGCATTTGCATTGGTGCGCCTAGGACACCGTGTTTGCCATCTGCTATTCCTGAACGGTTTGCCGGAGGCTTGTCTTGTCAAGACATGACCATAAGGCTGACCGGTTGTGGGCTCTGCCAGTATGGGAACACAAGCCCCGGTTTTACCGGGGCACCCTTTTGACCATTCGACCTAGTGCAAATTCGGAATCCATAGTGACCATTCCAAACTAGGACAGGTTGCTTACCCGATTGTAGGTTGTTTGAAACCGCTGCGTGCGTAGTAAAACCCTAGCTCCTGACAAAATAGGACAGGGAAACCCTACCCCAACATAGGGGTGTTTTGGCTCTCACTTGCTTGTTATGTGCTTTTAGAGTGCGTCTCTATAGGAATGCATGTATCAGTCTACAAGTTTGGGCATCAGGCCTGCGGGCACCAGTTTAGTAGTTTGGGCATCAGGCCTGCGGGCACCAGTTCAGGATTTTGGAAGTCAGTTTACTTGAGGGTATCAGTTTGTAGGGGCAGAGATTTGGGGCAGAATTCAGTAGAGGGCACAGTCATCCTGTTACACTCGTATCTGTTTTGGTGAAATCGGGCTGAGATGCTGTCTGTTTTCCCTTTTGCTAAGTAGTCTTGGAACCATAGCATCAGAAGGGTCTGATATCCCCCGGGTACTCTGGACTTGTGTTGTTATGTGATCGGGGGATGAACCACTTGCTGGCGGTGCTCAGTTTACTCCAGATGTGATGGATGGCACGCACTATTTTGAGCATTTGTGAATGCTGTTTATTCTGCTTTCTGACTTGGGTATTGAGTCTGTCTTGTTGTATCAAGTCAGTCTTTTTGAGTCTGTCTTGTTGTATCGAGTCAGTCCTGTTGAGTCTATCTTGTTATATCGGGTCAGTCCTGTCGAGTCTGTCTCGTTGTGTCGAGTCAATCCTGTTGAGTCTGTCTCGTTGTGTCGAGTCAGTCCTGTTGAGTCTGTCTTGTTGTATCGGGTCAGTCTTGTTATGTAGGAGTCAGGTGACTCCGGGGGTGTTACCTCGGTCATCACTATCTTGTTTTGTGTTTGTCTTTTTGTTTTGTCTTGAGTCTGTTTCTGCTACAGAGCCAGTTGTGCCAACAGATCTGAAATGAAACAGCAGTAATTTTCACATTCTTATGTTCGCTTCTGCCTTATGCCAGTTGTGCCAGAAATCCCAAATGAGATGGCAGTATCTGACTAGAAGCTGTGTCTTTTCTGTGCCTTGAATTCATTGCATCGACCTAAGTTTTCGAAAACTTTTTGAACACTGCGGTGAAAACGAAGAGGAAGGAATTCCTCGGGTTTTGCAAAATTTTGATCAATTGAGAGAAAGAGAGGCGTGCTAATCCCCTTAATGAATGAAATCATACTTGTTAGCGTGAGTACTGAGAAGGACCCTGGCTTGATCCAGACTGGTTTCACACTATCTTCAGCGCGAGCGATTTGTCACTTTCTTAAAAATTTTCAAAAACAAAATGTTTTGTGCGGTCCTGCGAAGACTTGTGTGGAATCGCTCTTGAGATTGTGCAGCTTAGGATTGCTCTCAGCCTTGAGACTTGAGCCCTTGCTTTCAAACCTTGACCTTGGATTCAGAGTGTTCAACGGTCAACCGCACTATGAGGCCTGTGTGGCCAGATTTGAAACAGCCCTCGAACAAGAGGCACCAAAGTCAGATCAAGAAGATCAGACCTCATCAGAAGAAGCTTGCGAAGCTAGAACAGAAACACCCCTCGAACTAGGGGCGAAAACGTCCGATGTGCTCGAAGAGCCGAAGATGGATCCTTCTGCAAATCGATATAACAGCCATTCTCCTAGATTCAGACGACTTAAGGATCTCAAAACCATTTGACATGGACAAAGCTACACTTTTACCCTTTGAGAGGCTCGCTGGGCCGAAAACCCGGAAGGGCGGCCCAGGCAAAAGTTAGAGCAAGAAAAGAAGAAAAAGAACAAAAAAGAAAGATGCAAAGAAAAGAACAAAAAAAAAGAAAATCAAAAAAAAAAAGAATGAAAAGATACAAAAATTGAAACAAAAAAAGAAGAACAAAGCTCGCAAGGTCGAAAACCCGCAGCGGGCGCCTTGGCAAAATTAGAGCCTAAAAAGGAGAGGTTAATACCCGAGTGTACCTTAACCCTGAACTACGTAAGGCTTGATTCCCATTTTTGGGATACGTAGGCAATTTCATTCTGAAGTCCAATCGTAAAACAATTCGATTGTGTCCATGTGATGGTTCTAGTCATCTTTGTCTTCTCTGTATCTGAGGATTTGGTTGTGTTCGTCGCTCTGAGGACTGCCTACAATGCGCTGCAGTGCCATCCAAACAAGGGGCAACTTTCCGTTGCCATTCGATGCGCTGCGGGGCCATTCAGACAAGGGGCAACTTTCCGTCGCCATTCAATGCACCGTGGCGCTGTTCAAACAAGGGGCAACTTTCCGTTACCATTCGACGCGCCGCGGTGCCGTTCAAACAAGGAGCAACTTTCCATTGCCATGCAGTTCCCCTCAAGCAAGGGGCAATTTTCCTTCGAATCCGAGGTTGTGCATCTCGAGAGTAGGTTCCGTGCTCGTTGAGCAGTGGTTGTTTGCAAAAATAGTTTTTGAGAATTTTTACTGAGGTTGACTAATCTTCTCGAAAAGTACTCCATTTTTCAAAACTGGACCATTTCTCGGACCCAAAAAAGGAAAACTCTCAGTGCTCATAGCCCAACTTGCATGATTTTAAATTAGATAATCGAACAAGCGCGTTAATCTAACTCTCATGTTGGTCAAAACTGTTTTAGCAGAAAGCAAAAACAAAAAATGGTCAAAATGATGAACTAGGGGCACAGTTGAGTCAGGTGTTCTGTCTTTTCCCTTTTGTCAAAATACTTGCCAGAAAGGGCACTCTACTTGTCGGAAAGGGCACCGTATTCGCCAGAAAAGGGCACAACAAAGGGCAGAAAGCTCTCACATCCTCCAAGCAACGAGGTATCAAGCAAAGTGCGAAGCACAAACTAGAATGGGGCAAGATATTCCACTCCATCATCTGGATAGATCTTATCACGTCCAAACTCCCCAGCAAAGCATCATCAACTGATGTTAGCTGCAGATTTGCTACACATCCAGTTGTAGCGCAACCTTTCGTGGGAGGAATTCACTAGCTATGAGTGGAAGAAAGAGAATCTAGTAGAATGCTAGGGGCACGAGCCCACAATTTGCTGTTTATCCATCAACCACCCAGGGGAGGGATGAAAAATGAGAGATTGAAGAATAAAGAGACGTGCGATGAGAGGAAAAGTGAGAAGAGGGCTTTTTCAGAAAAACAGAGCTTGAGGGCCGAGTGATGTGAGAACCACAAATGAGAAAGGGTGGAAACACTACCCGGTGAAACAGGCTCCTTGTGCACGTCTGAGTGTCGTGTCTTTTTGTTTTATCTCGATTCTTGTTTTGAGTCGTTTCGAGTGTTACTCGATGTGTCTAGGTTGTGTGCCTTTTATTTCCTTGTTGAGTCGTTTTGCTGTGTTCAATTGTAGGCTCAATACTCGGTCGAGAACTCATTTCTCAATTTCAAAAAAATCATCTTGTGCTCAGAGTGCCGTGCCGTTCTCCACATCTGTGCAAAACGAGATTTGTTCTTTCGAAAACTGCAGGGTTTAACCTAGGTCATGTGAGAACAGTGAAATCAGGGCCTATCTGAAGCTATATAGGTTCTGGACTGCAAAGCAAAAGAAAAGAGGGAAAATCGAAGCACCTGAGTGTATTTCACCTTCAGCGGATTCTGTGATTGTACTCCGGATGTACCTCTTCAGGCCTTGTCACTACTCCGAAGTATGAGTGTATCTCGACCCTAAGCTTAAGCCTGCTTCAAGTCAGAATGGCAATTAAAGCAGCAACAGATGTTATCTCTCTCTAATATGAACAGGGTGTGCCCGTTTTTGAGCTGAATGTGTTACAAACCCCTCCGAAAGGTAAATCGGAGGTCGCGTTTTTATCTGGTCTCGTTAAGGCTTGTATGCCCTTATTCGGCATTTTGTCTCAAATATGCGTTGTCACGCACATTCCACTTGCATTGTTATGCATCCTTCCACCCGCATTGTTATGCACTTCTCATGCTTGCATTGTGATGCACGTTCCAGTTGCGTTGTTATGCACCCACTTCACTAGCATTATTATACCCATTCATTGCATTGATTATGCACATCTATCTCGCATTGTTATGCTCATTACTTGCATTTTTATACGCCAATTCACTTGCATTTATCATTCTTTCTCCTCGCGCGTGCGACGTGTTACACCCTCTTTGGTTAAAAGCGTTCGGAATACGTTCCAATGTTTACACCATTCTGAAACGCCGGGATACATCCCTATGTTTCACCCTCTTTGGTTAAAAGCGTTCGGAATACGTTCCAATGCTCACACCATTTTGAAACGCCGGGATACGTCCCTATGTTTCTCCCTCTTCGGTTAAAAGTGTTCGGAATACGTTCCAATGCTCACACCATTCCGAAACGCCGGGATACGTCCCTATGTTTCACCCTCTTCGGTTAAAAGTGTTCGGAATACGTTCCAATGCTCACACCATTCTGAAACGCCGGGATACGTCCCTATGTTTCTCTCTCTTCGGTTAAAAGCATTCGGAATACGTTCCAATGCTTACAGCATTCTGGAACACCGGGATACGTCCCTATGTTTCTCATTCCTTGCGGAACACCGGGATACGTCCCTATGTTTCACACTCCCTGCGGAACACCGGGATACGTCCCTAAACACCGGGATACGTCTCCATGTTTCTTTGCATGATCATAAGTATGTTCGGCTTCTTGCATTATCATTTGCATTTTGCCCCTGCCTGCGGGCATGCCTGCGGGCACATCTTTGTTATCTTGCCTGTTTGTCTAAGTCTTCGGCCTTGTCAAAAATGGGTCGTCTCTGGGCTTTGACATTCACTCCCGTCACGTGTGACTTTCGAGTTCTGTCAAAGAGGGCAACTGTAGACACCCCATTTTTGACCGACCTTAAGACTCAGACGTCACCAGTTGAGCGCTCGGTGATATTGCATATTGTGCTCGTTCAGAAGTTTTAGAGTCTCGGCTGCGAGCCTTGCCTCCGGACTTCCGGACTCTTTTGTGCTTTGCCTCAGTTTGCGAATCAGGCTCTGTTTTCTCTGTTTTCTCTTCCCAAAGGGAGGGAGAGGTCTCGTAGATCATCTCTCAGTGGCCGTGGGCTACGTTTCGTGGTCGTAGGCCGTTTTGCCCGTTTGGAGTCTGGTTTCCGGTTTTTCGAAGCCGTTGGCCGTGTGCCTCGGTTCGGGACCGCTTAACCACCTCCGTTTGCTCCAGTTTTTGGCATGCATCTTATTTACTCCCTTTTGAGGGACACTGCAGTCTGAGAGACCAACTTCGTGGTCGGACACCACTTCCGGTGCCTAACAGCCCACTTTCGGGGCCCCGAACTGCGTGTTTTGGCTCCCGAACCTTCATTCTACATTTTTGGGCTCCAACCCAAACTTGAGATAGTCATATTTTGAGGTCCTTTTCATATTTGATTAAGGACCTTTTACTGTTTGAGATCTCCTCCTATCACTTGCTTCTTTAACGCTCTTTTAGGCCTATTTTTGCACAGTATTTTAGGCTTACTTGTGAGCTGTTTCAGACTTTGTCATAAAATACAAGGTGTCTTGTTTTGAGCCCCTCTTCAAATTTGTTGAAGGGCTCTTGGCCATTTGGATCCAGCAGCTACCACTTGCCTTTATATCCCACTTTTTGGCCTTTTTGGGGGGAAACTTGAATTGTTTTCCCCCCCCTTTTTCCCCCCTCTTTTCCAACTCTTTTGCTAATAAAACCAGAAGCTCCCAGCTGTGTTTGAGGGATATAGATTTTTGTATAAGCCTCTCACATTAAATTTCTCTCTCTCTCTACTCTAAACCTCAAAACCCCTTAAGTTCTTAACCATTTTTACACACCATCACCTAGCACCACACCACCACTTCCATTTCCAGCAGCTTGGAGGTCTTCTCAGAGGCTAGGAGGCAGCAAATTTGGTCCAAGAAGTTGCTAAAGATTGGTCTACAAGGGTGAGTTACCATTTCCCTCTTTCTAGCTCATTTTTTGCAACATTTCTTAGCATCTCTTTCTTGTATATCTGAGCTCCGGCCATAACTGAAAGTAGTGTTTTTTTTAGCTCTATTTCATGTTTCATTAAGGGACTTTTGTCATTTGAGGTCCCCATCTTGCACTTGCTTCATTATCCCTCTTGTATGCCTATTTCTTGTGTAGTATTTTGGCTTATGTATAATCTGTTTTGAGGCATGTCATAAACTGAAGAGTTTCTTATTTTGAGCCCTTCTTCAACATTTTTGAAGGGCTCATTGCTGTTTGTGGCCTCCATTTACTACTTGCCATTATATCTCTCTTTTGGCCATATTTTTGCATGATTTGTTAGCCTCGGATGCTTCTATTTTTGGGCTCTTTTCAGAACTAAAAATAGTCTTATTTTGACCACCTCTTCATGTTTCATTAAGGGTCTTTCATGGTTTGAGGCATCCTTTATACACTTTGTGTTATATCTCTCCTTTTGGCCCTATTTTGCATAGCATTTTGAGCATTCTTGCATACTGTTTTGGGTCCGTCCATCAACTGTAAAGTGCAATATTTTTGGCCCCTCTTCAACATTGTTGAAGGGCCCCTTTGTGTTTAAGGCCAGAAACCACTACTTGCTTCTTTGTCCATCTTTTGGCCCATTTCTTGCATGAGAGCTTAGCCATACTTGTGTTTGTTTTTGGGCTCTTTTCAGAACTGTAAAATATCATATTTTGGGTCCCTCTTCAACATTGTAGAAGGACCCTAAGCTGTTTGGGGCCAGCAGTTGTGACTTGCTTCATAATCTCACATTTAGGGCCATTTTTGCAGGCTAGTTTTGCCCTATTTGTGTTTGCTGTTTGACCTCACTTAGAACTGAAAACATGCTTTTTTTGGGGCTGCCTTGAATCTGTATTCACATGTCATGATCAAATAATGCATGTTTTGTATAGCTATAGGCCAATGCATAGGCCTAGTTTTGCATTTCGGTTTCATTTCATGCATCGGGAGCCATGCTTTTATGATTCGGGACTGTTTTGGGTCATATTTCAGCGCTGAAATTTGCATGCTAGCATATCATATTCCATGCCTTGCCATGTCTGGTTAGAGTGGCATTTCGTGCCGTAAGTTCGGTCCTCGGTTTGCGTGCACGCATGCACGCATTTCCAGTTGTCTTGTTTTCATCTGATGGCCTCCTATGTGAGTGTAGCTGAGGCTCTCTCATGTTGGTGTAAGCCCATTATTGCATTGCGTATGCCATTTCATCCATAGCATTGTGTATGCTCGGTTGTGTATTACTTCGTGCAGCTTGTATGCCATTCCATAACATTGTGTATGTTAGGATTGTATCTTAGTTGCATTTCATGCATGTCATGCATATTGCATTGTGCTTGGGATAGGAGTTAGCCTGAGCACGGGAAACGAGGTACGTTCCGTACTCCGAGTAACGGAACGTGTCTCAATTCCCTAGTCACCGACACTCCGAATCGTCCATGATGGAGTTAGGTCTTGTTGTGTTTTCATGTGCATTCATTTCATATTAAATTGTGCAAGTCGACTCCTCGGCCATCATGCATCGAGATGCGTGATTGGTAGCACGAGGATCGAGATATGCATACATTTGTGAAAATACATTACTATGCCCCTTTCCTGCTCTCTGTTGTAGCAAATCAAGAATCAGCGGTCTCCCGAGACTTGGCACGCATTTCAAGAACAGGTGCAAACAGAGGCTAATTGGGGCATCGTCATGGATTTCCGCGCAAAGGCAACCCGGGCATGCATCATTCATCATCCGGAATGGAATCAAGGCAGTCCCTGGCTTGCATGCCAGTTTATTTATTTTCTTAGTTAATTTGTTAATTAGTTAGGAATTTGTACATTATTTGGACTGTATTATTTGGACTGTAATATTCTTTTATTTGGGACTGTATATTTATTCGGACCCTCTGCGCGAGGGCAACGTTGTAATAAGTGTGCGTGAGTGTGATGTATGTCTTCCAACCCCACGTCTTTCTTCCCTTTTATTTACTTGCTTATGATGGTTAGATTAGGGCATATTTCAATTAGCATACAGTATGATAGTATGTTTGCATTCATTCATCTGTTTTGCATGCACCAGGCTCGGCGCATCATACTAACTGCATTTATATTTCAATTTCAAAGTTGAATACTTGTTGGCTGTAGCATTCCATATGCCATGTTTAGAATAGTCGAGCCTGCTATAGTTTGCATTTTTGCATGTGTTACATTAGGCATTTCTGTATACTTAGGATTCATACATGATTTCTAATGAGTTTTTGTTTTGGCTTGGAGTACTCGGTGAGTTTTATGCTTTAGCATCCTTGCATGCGTGTGAGTGACTGCCATGAATAGCATGCTTACCATGAGGGTATTTGCTTATGTGATATATCTGCCTGAATGCCTGTGGGTGAAGGTTGGGTTATTTGAATTGGAACAATTCATCAAATGTGTGTTTTAAGCCCACTAGATAGTGGCAAAATCATGTTTTTCTAAGCCCACCCGAGGGTGGCAAATCCACGTCTTAGCCTACTTGCGAGTAGCACTATCAAACCATTTTCAAATAAACAAACATGAAATGTTTTGTTCCAATTCAGGCGATCTAGTCTATACTTGTATGTTGTGCGCATCACATAGTAATCTAGGCTAATAACCGGAATAAGAACACATAAAGTTTTCAAAACTAGATATCATGGTTAGTAGAGGCCGATCTTTGATCGGGCGAGCGGGGGTGCTCACGAAGTGACCTTCCCCAATCGTACCCAAGTTCCCGAGCCGAGGCAACTTTGGTGATGACGGACACGTGGCCTTAGGCAAACGAGTCAGGGTTTCCTAAATTTCCCAAAATAAAATATTTAGGTGGCGACTCTGTATCTGGCAAAGCAGTCCATGTTTGGAACTTCTTTCAAAATCTGTTTTCTCAAAACGATTTGCCGGATTTGGACTCTTTGGTTCAGATTTAGAACCGTGACAATTTGAGAATCCTGAGCTGTAGTGACCCCAAATGAACAGAACGGGACTCACCCTCCCGGGGCGTTCGGGGGACGTCTATAGCTACTATATTTTCTTTCCTATCAGGATTCAAATAATAATATGATCAAAATAAACTAATTCATTTTTGTGACAGCCAACCTTTCATGCATATTCATAATATGCCATTCATGTATATTGATTTTGTGTTAAATGTTTACTTGCTTGACTAGAGCTTGAAAGGGAACATAAGACGAGGAGGAATTAGTTGGAAGCCTAAACTTAAGAAAATTGTTTGTTCCATGTTTCAACTTAGGGGACACCTTAGAACGTGATTTGAAAATCATAGGAAATGCTTAAGCCTTAATTGAGGAGCTTAAGGACCTTCGTCTAATGTGCTTGTCCATTTTATGTTATTTGTTATTTTGCTAATTAGAATTAGAGATAATTAAGTATGATTAGTGACCTTAATTTGGATTAATTATAATTAGGATAAGATTAGATTTCTTAGTCCTAAACCTAGTTAATTAGGCTAAAGCAAGAAGATTAACCAATTAGGGAAACTTATTGCCCGACCACCCCAAATTAAACCTTGTATTCCCAAATCAAAGAAAAGGGAAAATGTGATACTCCGAAGAATCACAAATACTATAATTATATTGTCATCCATTTTTGAATACCTCTGGTTAAAATAACTATTCCATTGACTATTCTATATCACAAGCCATCCTGATTTAATTACTTTCCAATACTCCAAAGATAAAAATATGAATTATTAGGATAACAACTTGGGAAACAAATGCATTAGCTAGAAAACTTGGGAATATCAATGCTTGATAAAGAACGTAAGTAACCTAGAAGAATTTGAACATGTCCAAGAGATTTAGTAAGTATTGACGAGTTAGGGAATTCATCTTGAACTTGTGAATTAAACGTCCAGATGATGTAGGAAATCTTAAGTGAGGAGCTCAATGACCTTGGTTTAATGTGTAGAGCTTAATGAAATACTTGATTAGAAATTAAATGGGATTAGTGAAAGTTAAGCGGGATTAACTAAAGCCTAAGTAGGATTAATTAGGCTAATGAAGATTAAGGGCTAAGTATGGTTAATTAGAACTAAGATCGGTTAATTAAGCTAATGAAGTCATTAGTGAAACACTTAAGCTAATTAAGCATCCTATATCAAATAAAAGAAAAACAAAAGAGAAAGATTGAGAAAGATGAAGAAGAATAGAGAGGGAGCTCAAGAGTTCTTGAGAAAACAGGAGAAACCATGAAGGAAATGAAGAAATCAAGAAAAGTACAAAATCAAGGCTTAGAAAATCAAGAGAAAATAATCCAAAGGTAAGAAATTCAATCCTCTTTCTTATGCTATTGCATTAATCTGGCTAGAAAATCATTTAAGCTAAGATGGGGATTAAAATGAAAAGAAATGAAGAAAGTTAGAAAGTTAGAAAGCGTTTGAAAGATTTGTATAAAAAACATGTTTTGATGTGTTTTCACCTTGAATTCATAACATACAAGTGTTTATCTCCAAGATACCCATCATCTATTCTTGTCTAGGAACCTCAAACAACATGTTTTGAAAAGATTTGAATGAGTAAAAGTGAGAAAGATGAAAAAGAAACCAAGTTAAAGAATTTTTGGATTAAACCTTGTTTGTAGTTAGTTTAATCTTGGAATCTTTGCAAACAAAAGATTTTCCATGCATCAAGCATCATATTTACATGTTTTGGGACATTATATGTCATGTTTTGGGGTTTGGAAGTGAAGAAAATCAAGTTAGGCACCTCAAAAACTCGAAGAACAGCCCTAGGTCGATTTTCTGCTTGTTGGGCGCAAGAGTGTGCAGAAAACATTTTCCTATCTTAACCAACTACTCGAGTGGCCCAACCTCCGCTCGTGTGGCCAAAATGGGTGCACGTGCGACCAGCCCTGTTTCAACCTATACCTTGCAACTTTAAATGAGTATATCTCTCTCATCCAGACTCAGTTTTAGGTGATTCTTGAGTCTACATTCAAGCCCCGGAAATGGTGGCAGTCGCACATCCAAATTCTAAGTATACAAAAAGATATCTTTAAATTAGTGAAGGTTGTTTACTTTCTTCCTAACCGTTTTGTAGTAATTCCTCTCCTAACTTAGTTTCCTTTTGTTTCTTCCTATTTCCTTAAACCTTAAATATATAAACATAATATTTTTCAATGCATAGTATATGAGATTAATGTGGAATACTTAGGCCCCTTCAACATATGTCTTTGACACACTTAAACATTCTTTAGGTCTTAATCACTTAGGATGCTTCTAGGCGTGCGTTCGATACATGTTTGTCACTTGATTTAGACTTGGATTAGACTTAGAAAAGTTTTGGATAATCTAAGAATATATTGAGAAACACTAAGTTAAGTTAGAACACTTGAAGTGAATTTAGAAGTGTACTTGTCTATATGTTTTGAATGTATTGTTTATGCTTTGTATAGGTCAAGGCCGTTAAGGAGTTCTATTGAGCACGAACCATCTGTCAGTAATATTTCTATGAAGTTATGTTTGAAAAAGTGTTTTATTATATAAAAAAAGTACTTTGTTTACAAAATGTTATTTTATCCGCAATGAATGAATATTCTATATTTCGATGAATCTAGTAGTGGCATCCTTTAGTGAGTCCTTTTATCTATGTGTCATGGCGATTGTTGAGATCTCTTTATGACAACCATGTATGCTTGGATGTGTTACTCTATTAGATGTACCATGTTATCACATTTACTAGTATATCCTATGAAATGTTCGAATGCTTTTGAAGTTATGAACTGGAATGAATCTTTTGCAAATATTTGGAATTCATTCATTTACCGCTTTACTTTAATGTTGTTCACTGGGTAATGGCTCACCCCTCATCTTATATATATGTAGGTGCAAGAGAAGCATTATGAAGAGGATAGCAAGAGTTTTGGTATATATGCTACAGTCAAGGAAGTTGTAAAATGCCATGTATATATTGTACTTTTTTTCTTCTTTAAAAGAATATGTAATTAAGAATGATGTACATTTTATTTCACATTGGTAAGCAGTGCTTTCAATAAATGCTTCAATTGGACTCAATATAAGTGAATAATAGCTTCCGCACTATATATTAAAGTAACTTTTTGCCACAATTATCATGAGAGTCCAGTTTGATTTGATTTTTATTCAGTTTGGCTTTTGGTAGTCAGGGACTACTGGCCGGTCACCTCACCATCCTGTTTGGGGCGGGTTAGGGTCGTGACATAGTGGTATTAGAGCACAACTTTATTTTCATGCACTTTGTCCTTCAGAGCAATAGAATCTTTTAGAATGAAATTCTAAAAATGCATTCATGCTATGTATGTGTTTGTGCCAAAGTGTATTATATCTGTGTAAGAATGTACTAAGAGTATATTGTGGAGACTTTAGAGTTAAAAAGTGTTATAAAATTTTGGACATTGTAAGGAAATCATAATCTTTGATTGGAAGTTTATTGGTTACAAGTATACTATATTGTGGGAATGCTAGAAGATGTTGAATTATTATAGATTAGTGTGGAGGTATGATGGTCTTAGAGCATCTTAGGATCTTGATCTTGTATGAAAGTCGTATGGTTCAATTGAAGTTGGTTGTTTAGAAGTATATTAGGCCGTGGGAAATACTGAATCAATAGGAATGTTGTTCGTATTTATGTGTGAGATTATGCATATTGTTGGTTGATTGTGTGAAGTTATGGAGACTATGGAATATGATGAGTGTCTGGTATATAGAATGTTTGCTATTCAATGGATAACCTATAGATTGAAGTATTAAACTTTAGAGTCTCGTACCCTTGTTGAATGACCTTAAAAGACCAATTGGAATCACGTTTGGCACTGGCATAGCTTCGGATCGGAAATTCTGGGTAACTTGCTTGGGAATGAATAGGTTACCATACCAATGTGTTTATGTATATACATATTTGGTATGATCTGCTAATTTTGTTTGAATGCATGCTTTATATTTTGTTTGTAATATTCTAATCTAGGTAGCCTTAGCTATATATGTATATTAGCTTAAGTATTGTTGACCCTTTCTTTGAGTTTATATACTATAATCAAGAGTGAGAATGAAAAACAAGGTGAGCCTTTGTCAAAGCAAGTAGAGAAGGGTAGATGAAGTGCTTAAAGTTGTAATGCAGGATACGAGTCGGTGTGAAAACAAACAGCAAAGTCGAAAGAAGAAGTTAAATGTTAAAGCAAGCTACGAAGAAGAAGGATGTAACTAAGAAATTTGTATCGGGAAAGAAAATTATATAGATACATAGTCCAATGTGAGATGATAGTACTAAGAACCGTTGAGGATTGTATTGTTGAAATTTTTTTGGAACAAGTTTTAATTGTGGGATTGAGACACCAAGGCAGAGAATTGTCCTAAAGACTAAGAAAGACCCTTGTTCTTTTGTTAAGCCACTTAATTAGTTTAAAGATTAGTACCTAAGCTACTTATAAGTATAGAGATCCTTAGAAATAATTTAGGCCTATGTATATAATATTGAATCATACCATGCATGTCTTTTTATTTGTACACATCCTACTTGATTTTTGATAAACTCAAAATCTATCCACTTGTTTGTTTGAAACATAGACTTTTTGCATGATAGCTAGATTTTTCAGACTCTTAGTACGTGTGTTATTAATACTTCAATTAATAAAAAGATTAGATAGTTTAAAACAATTGAAACTAGTTTTCCTAGTTCTAGCTTGAGAATAAATTAGTTTCCTTTTAATCATATCATTATTTGAACTCTCATAGAATATCAAAAGAGAGAATCTCATTCCACTCTAGCCCATGACCAAAATGTGTGGACCTCATAGGAAATGAAGATATAGTGAATTCCTCACCTTGTTTTAATTGCATAACACGAATAAGCAAAAGTCTAGATTCTGATTTTAAGTCCAAGGTTAGATAATATAATTATTCCAAAGAAACTCACTTTCAGTGTTAATATCACGCCTCCAAAATATAATACAACAATCCATTCCATAAGATCTATAAACATAATAAAATGATCTACTTCATTCATCAAAGTTTCTATTACAAAAGGGAATTACATGCGTTATATATTCATAAACATTCATTCTGAATCTACAGTATGTAATTCAAATTAACGATAACAAAATAAATGTCCTATGGGCTTACATCTTTCCAAGATATCACTTGGTTACAACAAAAGAAAGAGTCCTAAGCTCTATACAAGTTAAGCCCTTGGCTTAAATGAACATTTAAGCATAAATATATCAAAAATGGAGCCTTCAGCCCTCAATCCTTCCAAGTTATGTTCTTGGAGGTGACATGTCACCTATACCTAAAAATGTTTTTCCAAGTTGGGTGAGCCAAAGCTTAGTGAAGATAAACTAACACAGTATATGAGGTTTAACTTAGATATAAGTATCAAATAAATGTTTCATAATCATGATCAACTTACATTCTTTCCTTGACCATTCAATATAGATGACCATATCTCAATCCATTTCTATTCATTCATTTCGGGTTAATCCATTAACCAAGTTCATTATTATCTAATCAACCAAAATGAGAGTACAACTCAATGGTTCACAATTCAATACATTCATCACTCCTACACGTCTATTTTGCCATTTTATGGAACTCTCATCTGAGGGAACCAGCACCCATATATATACAAGATTTCGGAACTTTCACCCTGAACACTCCGGCCAACTTAATTTTTAAATGGAGTCCATCTCCTATCTCCTCCCAAATAGTGGAGTACATCCTTTTTCTTCTCCTAAACAATTATACATATACAATGTATTAAAATATTGTCATATACAATGATCATCTACAACACATATTCAATATCTTTAATCATACCGTCATATTCAATGACACAATTTAAATGATGAGTTTCAATTTACCTAATCCTCATGCAATTTCTACAACAATCATAGCTATCTTCCACTGATAGCCCAAAACAGATATTTCTAGACAGATACACAATCTTTTAAATAGATAATTTATCAAATCTCCACAGGTGAATGATTTAACAAATACAACTACACCATTCATTCACATATCCTTGAAATTTCACATTTCCCATATCAATTGCATTGTTTATACAATTTGGTCATCCAACTCAAATTAAGGCAAATTTCTCTCTTTTTTAAATATCAACCCAAATGCAAAATTTCATCATTTTAACACTAGAAAATCTCATAGTCAAGCCCCATAGTCATTTTGTAAAAACAACATGGAAAACTCCTCTTTCAACTTTGAATTAAAACCCTAACTTTACTCAAATCCTCCAAAATTCCACCATTTATACAAAACAACAAATGCTTAGATTAAAAACCATATTAAAGTGTAGAATGTCCCTACCTCAAAGAAAGAAGATGAGCCAAGCAAGGATGGAACTTCAAAAGTAACGAAACCAACTTCTACTCAGATCAAAGTGAAGAGCTTGAGGAGTTCTACCTTTTCAATGAAGGCACAAGGGTGTAGAGATCAATGGATCTAGGTCAAAATGTAGAGAGAATGTCAGTTTTAGAGAGAGAAACTTTTAACTTTAGGGTTTTGGGTGAAAAGATATGAAAAAATGATGTAAAAAGTGCTATTCGCAATCTGATATACGCGTAGCCCGCTCAAACGGAGAGTTTGACGCTCGAACATCAGACACAAACTTTTGTTCAGCTCGAGCGCATGCAGAGGCCCGCTCGAGCGTAGAACATACACCTCCAGAACTTTTATAGACGACAGACCAACCGTTCGAGCTCAAGAAAGGACGCTCGAGCGCCCATGAGCGGAGTGTAGGAAACGCCCTTCGAGCGTGAAAGACACTCCTCCAGCACTTTTGCAGACGTGCAAAGTCCTGAAGGTTTGCAACTCTTGCTTGAGCGCAAGAAAGTCCGCTCGAGCGGAAGACCAAAAATCTGGACAACACAAGGTTTGAAAATTAAGTAACCCACATATTCCAAACACACCCACAACCACCCAAAGACCAATTTCAAAGGTACACAAAAAAAGAAGGAGATACACAACAATACGAAGGCACTAAACCTAAGTCCGGAACATCACAATAGTCGGGTCAAAACCGGAATCGCTATATTTAATATAATGATTTAGTATTTAATAGGAATCAATGAATTGAACTTCTTCAGAATTATAATTTTTAATACAAAGAACTTCCTTAAAACTCAAGAATCACAAATTGAATAACCTATAATGAATTGAAAAATCAAGAACTTAACCCTATGATTAATTAAGTGAAATTCTATCATCATTCAATAGACTACTAATGATAAATAGACAGAATAATATAACCTAGAAACCAAATTGATAGAAAAGCGACACACCTTTGAGATACTTAGACCTAATCAAAGAATTTTGGAAACAGTAATCGTATTTTGTCTTACTTTATGTACAAGAGAAAAGTAATGCAACTCCCTATGTAATACTTCTAATTTAGAACTTAGAATCTCAAAAACTCTTTTGCGTACCTCGTTTAATAGTTTGTTGATATGTGGAGAAACACGGTGGTTACAATACTAAAGGAACCTCGTTGGAAATTAAGAACCTTAACCGGATAACTTGTAAAGGACTTGAAATGCCGCAAACTTAGCATTAAAATTAATAAGGTGACATTCCATTACCACTTGGAAGATGACAAGAGTAAAAAGAATGGAACAAAATAATGGAAAGATGGAACTAAGAAAGAATGTAATGTGTCCTTAGCATGCTTAAATCAAACGAGAGAATTAGATAAAAGCTAAACTTATACAAAAGTCGTAATCTTATACTACGTATTCATTCTATTGAAAACAGAAGAATAATAACCTCAATATAAGTTTTAGTGACTAAGTGCAGCAACAATGTGGATTTAAAATACCTATGTAATTATAATGTTGCTTAGAAAAGAAATCAACAGGAAAACTAATGAAAGTACTTTATCATTAGTTAATCAAGAATGACAAGAATAATTAAGGGAGGAAAGGATGAAATTTAAAAGGCAAAATAGTTATAGAAATTATTAACAACCACCAAATATTAATGAAATTTGCCAAAACAATAATTCTTAATTAATTAGTAGCATACCACTACTTGAAACTTTTAACTAAGAAGAAGAAGAGATTAGTTGTCAAGTGGATTTAAAATACCCAGTGAATATCAAGATTTAGGCCTTGTTTGTTATAACTTAAGGCCCCGTTTGTTTGGGGTTATAGGGAGGGGATTGGGTTTGGTAGTGAGGAGGGGATTGAGAATGTGGTGTTTGTTTTGAGAGATATGGAGGGGATTAGTAATCCCTTGGTATTAGTAAGGAGGAGGAAGGAGGATTGATAAGGAGGAAGAAGAGATGGTATTAGAAAAATAGTGAGGGGATTAGAAATTTTTTTATTTTTTTTTATTTTTTATATATTGGGAATTTTTTTTATAAACATAATGTTTAATTTTTTATATTTTTTTATTTGTTTTATTATTTTATATAAAAATAATTTAACAATTCCTCACTATGAATCCCTTTACTATGAATCCCCTCCATTCTCTGAAAACAAACGGGAAAAAAGTTAAAAAGTTAAAACGTTACTGTCCTATTTAAGTCACATCATTTCAAACTCAACCTATATCCAATTCATATTTCATAAAAAGTCAAAAAATAGACTTATTTAAATAATTCCAAACAACCTCTTAAATTGAGACAATAAAAGATAATTATAACAAAGTGTGTAGCGAGGCTGAAAAAATAGGGGAAACTAATACAGAAAGAGGAAGCAAGCAGAGCCTCTCTCTCTAGAATCTAGAGAGAGAAAAGCTCCCCCGGTGGTCTTTCATGGTGGTTATGCTCTGGTGCAGTTCAGGCCAGTTTGTTTAGCTCCTCTACCCATTAATTTGAGTATGAGTGAGTATGTTTTCAGGTAATGGCTCACCTTAATCCAGTCCGGCTATATTCAGTCATGACTGGTTTTGGGTTTCTTAGTTGTTTCACACTTGGGTTACCATCTCCTGGTTCGTGTGTTAAGCTCGGGTGACCTTTGTCCATGTGCTGGGTTCGTGGTTCAGTGTCCAAGTGCTGGGTTCATGGTACTTTTTGCTTCTCTACGTACGTTCTGTAGGTTCGTAGAAGAGAAAGAATCGCATGTATTGGCAGTAGTCCATCATGGTCCGTCTGGTTTTGTGCTCTGGATTGTGACTGTTTTCATGGTGTGCTGTTTGGATTTCTATTCTGGCGGTGCTTCTGAGGTTAGGAGCTTCTCTTCCTAGGTCCAAGAGAGAGAAACCTTCCCCCCCTAGGGTAACATGTTTCAGGTCGTGTGCATGCCCTTGTTCTTCTGCTAGGTATTTTTTGGTGTTCTCGGGTGACCATGTGGCGTTCAGGCCGATGTATCATGTTATAGGTTGAGTCATCACCAGCAGTGGGGTCGTCGCCGGCTTTCGACGTCGGCTTACAGCGGGTTGGTTCTCAGTCCAGCAACGGTGTGGTCTCTGCCTGGGCTTTACTCTGTTGTTAACGTCTCCCTAGTTCTAGAGAGAGAAGGACGATTATATGGGTGTGAAACCGAGGCTGTTGAGCTCCGGTTGATGAGCACCCTTTGCTTAGCTCCTCTACCCAAAAATCTGTGGGTGAGTGTGCATATTCAGGTCTGTTAGCTCCGTTTGGAGGGGTGGTGATGTTCGCTGTCCACCTTCTGTCTGAAGGGTCATCTCTTACAGTTTTTTTTTTTTTTTTTTGCCGGAGTGTTCTGGTTGCTGTCGTTGGGTGTTTCTGGTTCGAGTCTGGTTTTTCACGAGGTTTTTTTATTTTTTAATTAGTGTATTGTATTTTTTTATATGTATAATTTAATAGTGGAGAATATTTGATGATTTTATGATATCTAAAACATTACTCTTGAATTGCAGATGGGTTAGCCTTGAAGAGGTTAGGCCCGTGACAGTGGGCTGATGTAAATTTTTCCGTGATATTGTTGAATTGAGGCTCTGTGGGCGTTTAAATTAATTTATGAGTTGGGCCCAATTCTTGGTGGTGAATTTGTATGGGCCGGTATGTATATCGGCTTAGTGTGGTAGGTTGTTCATACGTGGCCATTGTTTTGTGTTGTATTTTGTTTAATTATCCATATATCTTCCCCAAGTTTCTTCTATTATATATGATGGTAAGGGTCACTTGGGGATAAAATAGATATATGGGCATAGCTGGGTTTTAGTTTTGGTTTTCGTTGGTTCCATCCAAAGTTATTAAAATCGTGATCCGGATCATAGGATCGTACAATTCTACGATCCAATATATACCATTCGATCCTACTCATATTCTGGATCGAGCCGATGATAGGATCGTGGCAAGATTGTTGAAGGATTGTTAGGATCGACAGGATCGTATCAGGATCGTGATTCCATGCGATCCTGATTAATAGGGTTTTTTTTTTGGTAACTTCAAGTCAAACAAGCCTTTGTCGGGACAAAAGAAGAAAAAAAAAATAATCCTTTAAGCTGCAATTAGGGCAAGAGAAATAGGGGAAAGAGAAATTGGGCATCAAAGTTTTAGATTTTGTGTAACCAGGTATGCATCTTCTTCAAATCTTCTTTCTCTGTTTTTTTTTTTCTTTTTTCTGTCTTCTTCTTCATTGCTGCTGGTCTTCTTCTTCGCTGCTCTTCTTCGAATCTTCGTTGTATGTGTTCGATTCTTTGAATCTTCCTCGTATGTAGTTCGAATCACCATTTTTTCTTCTCCCGACTTTTTTTTTCCTCCTCTTCTCTCATCTCTGTACTTGGATTGTCTGTTTTTGAGTATTGTGCCTGTTTGACAGAAATTATAATCAGCTTATTTCAGCTTTCAACTTTCAACTTAATTTAAGCTATTTTGATGTGTTTGGTTTAGCTTATACCCTTTTGGAAGTCAGAAATCAGCTTGTTCTTTGAGTGGGGCAGGAGATGCTTTAAGAATAAGTCAGAAATCAGCTTATGTTCATAGTTATAAGCTATAAGCTGTTTAGGCATAAGCTATAAGCACTTTCCCACAGCTCTACCAAACAGGGCTATTATATATATATATATATATATTTGCTTGAATGATTGGGTTGTCCTGATCAAAGAGAAAGACTAAAAACCAGAACTTAAGTTTAAAATATTAAAAAAGTAAAATAAAATATTTAAAATAAAAATTATATATTTAAAATTAAAATAAAATAAAATTTTCTTATACATTTTTAAATATTAAAAAAAGTAATTTCAAAAAATTTCAATATTCATAATCAAACAAATTTTCTTTTTTCAAAACTCAACTTACAACTCTAGACTTAAATCACAACTCTACACTCAAATTATAATTTTAAAACTAAATTAAACGGAGTCTTATTTTATTTTATTTTTTTTCTATTTCTTCATTTTTCTTATTTCTTTTTTCTTCTTCATTTTTTTGGGTTCTTCTTTGTTGTTGCTGCTGTTCTTCTTTGGTTCTTTTTCCTTGAACATTGCTAAAAAAATTTCTTTTAATTTTCACAATTTGTAGCACACAACTAGCATAGTACCATCACAACACAATGTCAACCTCTGGTTCAGGAAAATGGAGGCAGAGGAAAAATGCTTCTGGAGAAAAAATTTCTTTTATAATGTTTTTGGCTTTTTCTATTGAGAAAAAATGCTTGAATGCTACTTGAATTGCTATATTTCTTTTTTTGGGGGGTCATTCTATATACATTTTGATAGTATTACTTAGCCATATAAAAATTATTGCCTTTTTTTTTTATAATTTTGGTAGGATCTTACGATCCTCGATCCGATCCTACGATCCGATCCGACAGACCCCCAAAACAATCCTATGTAAGATCCTGATCTTAACAACCTTGGTTCCATCGCTTGTGCAGGGATTGTTATAATTTGTTTTATTCGTATACTCTTTTCTCCTTTCTTTGGGGGCAAAGTCAGATATGGGTATGCCCCTTGTAAATGTGTAATTTTTTGTCTTTAATTTATGACTTATCTACCAAAAAAATAAAAAAGTGTAGTGAGGCTTAATAACTTATCCACACAAATAAATTTCAGGGATGAAATTTTTAAAATGAGGGAAGACTGTGATACTTCAAAGAATCCCACATACTATAATTATATTGTCATCCATTTTTGAATACCTCAGGTTAAAATAACTATTCCATTGACTATTCTATATCATAAGCCACCTTGATTTAATTACTTTCCAATACTCTAAAGATAAAAATATGAATTGTTAGAATAACAACTTGGGAAATGAATACATTAGCTAAAAATCTTAGGAATATCGGTGCTTGATAGAGAACCTAAGTAACCTAGAGAATTTGAACACGTCCAAGAGATTTAGGAGGCATTGAAGAGTTACGGAATTGAGAATTGAATGTCCAGATGATATAAGAAATCTTAAGTGAGGAGCTCAATGACCTTGGTTTAATGTGTAGAGCCTAATGAATACTTAATTAGAAATTAAGTGGGATTAGTGAAAGTTAAGCGGGATTAACTAAGCCTAAGTATGATTAATTAGGCTAACGAAGATTAAGGGCTAAGTATGGTTAATAAGAACTAAGAACAGTCAATTAAGCTAATGTGCATTGAATGGAGTTATGTGGGCCTTAGGCTAAAATTGGTTCATACAAGTTTATGGTAAATAGTTTTGTGGTTTTTTTTTTTTTTTGGACCCACTTGATTTTGATAACTGCTAGTGTGGGCCATCCGTGGGTCGAAATATTTGTGAAGATAGTGGCTTTTTCTTTGGCTCACTGTTTTTGTGTATTTTCTATTAGTGCCCCATTTTGGACTTTATGATTATATTATATAATGGGCCTACAATACGCTGTTTATTTTGAGCCACTACGTCATGACTCGAGCCTGCCCCTAAAAGTTTAAGCCATGACCAACCTGTACTTAGGCCTCAAAATAAAAATTCAAAGGAATCAAATCATTCCAGGACCTAAAGCGGAAGCAAAATCACATAACAGAACATCTATTGAGCAGTGTTTATATGCCAGGATTTTTAAGACATCATGTTGCATTTAGAATGTCCACATACATAGTCCATATATACATAAGTCCAAGTCATCCAATTATGTACAAAGAGTTAATCATCCAAAATTACTATATTAACAAAGTGTTTATCTAAAAGCCACCAAGAGCTTAACAAAAATGTGGCATTAAAGGAACTTCTCAAAAACACAAAAGGACTTCAAAATTGGAGGCTTAACAAAGTAGGTCCATCAAAAGGCTCCTAAAACTGACCTAAGGCTGGCCTCCAGGTTGACCACCAACAAAACATATATAAATATGGAGTGAGCAAGGCTCGGTGAATAATAATATAAGGAGACATATAAATGAGCATGTGTCTTGAAGCATATTTACATAGCACACGTACGTCTTTTTCACAAACACGTTCCAGAACGACCTTAGGCCTACATAAAACAGAACGACCTTGGGCCCAATATAATAATAGAACGGCCTCAGGCCTAACATATTAACGGAACGGCCTCAGGCCCGACACATGATACAGAACGGCCTTAGGCCCAACATAACAGAACGACTTTAGGCCCAATCATGGTAATAGAACGGCCTCGGGCCCATTTCATATGCCCTTGCTGGCAAGTGCTCAATCATATTAATTACACAAGTTGTACAAAACATAATATATAAATCACAACATACTACATATCGTCACACTACTATTACTCATAGTGATCTGGCCGTGCAATGGTCCCTTTCGACGAGTGACTTACACATCACATACATAACTAATAAGCCATGTATTCTTTTCTTAACTTCTTGACTTTCATTATTCCTCCGTTTTGTTTACTTTCTACTCATTTTTAAGCATTACGAAGGGATTAAATATACATAGTAACAGATTTAGAGGGTCAAAAAGGGTAACAAAAAGTAGCAGAATTTTTCCCTAATTCCCACACATACGGAAGGCCCTCACCACATGCGCAGCCCCGCACGTGCTTTTTATTTCAGAATGCCTAACTTTGACTCCCCTATTTTCTGCTCGTGCGGCTATGCATCTTGCACATGTGGCCATGAAACCCGCACGTACAGTCCTGGTCCCTGTATCTGCAGTTCGAAAATCCAACAAAGGCAAGCTTTCCAAGTGCATTTTTAAGGCTTAATTCAAGCAAATTTACTTCAGAAACATGACATATAACTATAATAAACATGAAATTCAAACCCAATGAAATCAAACTTCTTTTAATTTGACATATAAAACTCCAATTTCCATAATTCTTCCATTTTCATCTTTATATATATATACATATACATGAACTCAAGGCATGCAAATAGGTAAAAGCAAGATGCTATTCCTCACAATCCAACTCAAATCAAACTAAAATAAAGGAATCAACTCTTTGATCAAACAAATGTGAGGAATCCATGTTAATTTCGTGAGAAGTAGTCAATCAAACTCATAAGCTATAAACCCTAACCTCTATACATGTAAGAAACTTCACCTTAAGGCTTGATTTTAACCAATTGAAGAAGGATTTAGAGCATTCTAAGTGATTTACGCATACCTTGAGCTATTGTCTAGATTTCTCCATTGAATCTCCAAATTCCAAGCTCCTATGTTGACCTCTCTTCTTTTTCTCTCTTTTCTCTTCTTTCTTCCTCTCTTTTCTCTTCCTAGGAGATATTTTTGTGTTTTGTCTAAGTCTCCTACCTAAGGCTCAAGTGTATATATCTCCTATAACTAAGACTTAAGCTTCTCGAGTCAAAAGTAGGCTTAATTAAGAAATTAGCCAAATAAAGCCAATTAAATCATTACAGATCAAATTTTTATAAAACTGCATATTATGTCCTAAAAATCATGCTCATTATAACTATAAAGTCAATTTACGGTTGTCGTATCTCTAAGGCTTCCAATTTTCAATCCAAAGGTTGCAATTTCAACAGATTTTCTTATAACCGACAGATACAATTCCATCAACATGTAATTCACACATTAAAACATGGAATTTTACCTCAAACATATAATCACACATATAATGAGGAATAAAGCTTATGAGAGGGTCGGGTTATTACATTCTTCCCCCCTTTAAGAAGTTTGGACCCTCAAACTTGTTTTACCTCAAGTTGGAAATAATTCCGAATACCGTTGTCTCATTTCCTTTTCTCTTTCTTACATAGCTTCTTTCCCGTAATGTTCCTACCATTCAACTTTCACCATCGGAATTGTCTTGTTCCATAACTGTTTCACTTGTTGATCCAAAATTTGAATTGTCTTATCTTCGTAGATCAAGTAATCATCCAAAGCAATCTGATGGTAATCTATAATATGGGACGGATCTTGGAGGTAAACCCATAATATGGATACATGGAAAACATTATGTATTTGCTCCATTCTTGGTGGAAGAGCAACACGATAAGCCAGTGGACCCACTCTTTCCAAAATCTGAAACGGACCTATATATTGGGTTGCTAATTTCCCTTTCTTACCAAATCTTGTTTGTCATTTCATCGTGGTAACTTTAACAAAGACATAATTACCAACCTCAAATTCCAAATCCCTTCGCCGGTGATCCGCATAACTCTTTTGCCTACTTTGGGCAGTTTTCAACCCTTGTTGAATAATTTTAATTCTCCATCATCAATGTACAATTTTAGGCCCAAACAATGATCTATCACCAACTTCAGTCCAACACGCTGGGGATCAACATTTCCTCCCGTACAAAGCTTCATATGGTGCCATTCCTATGCTCGAGTGGAAGCTATTGTTGTATGCAAACTTTGCCAATGGTAGGTACATTTCCCAACTCCCCTAGAAGTCCAAGACACACATCCAAAGTATATCCTCTAATGTTTGTATTGTTCTCTCTGATTGGCCATCAATTTGGGGGTAGAATGCCGTACTGAATTTCAATTCTATTCCTATAGCATCCTATAAACTCTGCCAAATCTGGATATAAATTTCGGATCTCTATCAAATGCAATTGACATTGGAACACCATGTAGCCGCACAATTTCATTCATATACATAATAGCAAGTTTATCCGCATTATATTGGGTTTCCATAGGCAGGAAATGAGTAGATTTTGTTAATCTATCAACAATAACCCATATGGAATTCATATCTCGAGGTGTTCGGGGTAAGCCAACAATAGAATCCATAGTCAAATGTTCGCACTTTCATTTCGGGATTGGGAGAGGTTGAAGTAGACCCATCGGTCTTTGGTGCTTCGCTTTTACTTACTGACATTGTAAACATTTCGAAACAAACTCTGCGACTTCCTTCTTCATACTTGGCCACCAAAAATTTTGCTTCAGATCTTGGTACATTTTAGTATTACTGGTATGTAGTGAAAATTTAGATGTATGTGCTTCTTCTATAATTCTTCGTTTAATCTCTGGAACATTTGGGACACACAATTTGTCTTTAAATTTCAGCACTAAATTTTCAAAGGTAAACCTAGGCCGTGACCTTGTGCTTCAGAGAGTCATCTTCCGTTCGTCTTTGCTTGATTTCTTCAACGATTGCCGGTTAAGCCGATATTGCCGCTAACACGACGCCTTGGTCATATAGCACAATTTCCATGCCCATTCTTTCCAACTCATGGAGCAACTCTTTTCGCCCTGTGAGCAAACTTGCCAAATTCCCCATAATGTTCTGGCTAAGAGCATCTGCAAATGTGTTAGCTTTGCTAGGGTGGTAATGGATTTATAGGTCATAATCTTTGATAAGCTCTAACCACCGTCATTGTCTCATATTTAACTCCTTTTGGGTAAAGAAGTACTTGAGGCTTTTATGGTCGGTGTAGACTTCACATGTTGTCCCATATAAATAGTGTCGCCATATCTTCAAAGCAAAGACCACTGTAACTAGCTCTAAATCGTGTGTGGGATAATTCTTTTCATATGGTTTGAGTTGACATGAAGCATAGGCAATGACCCTTCCATTCTGCATAAGTACACAACCCAATCCCTTGTAAGAGACGTCACTGTAGATAACAAACCCCTCAATACCGGATGGTAAGGCAAGAACTGGTGTTGTAGTCAACCTTGTTTTCAAATTCTGAAAGATAGCTTCCCTTTGTTCTGTCCACTCAAACGAAACCCCCTTTTAGGTCAATTGGGTAAGCGGTATTGCAATCTTAGAAAAGTCTTGCACAAATCTCCTTTAGTAGGACCCTGCTAAACCCAAGAAGCTACGCACCTTTGTTACATTCGTAAGAATTGGCACCTTTGTTACATTCGTAAGAATTGGCCAATTCACAATGGCTTCTAGCTTGTGTGGATCCACAGAAATACCCTCCTTGTTAATTAGATGACCCAAGAATACTACTTCATGTAACCAAAACTTGCATTTCTTCAATTTCGCATACAATTTCGTCTCTCTCGATGTTTGAAGAATTAAGCGCAAATGGTTCTCATGAGCTTCGGTGCTTTTCGAATAAATGAGTATATCATCAATGAACAAAACTACAAAATCATCCAAGTAAGGTTTAAAAACACGATTCATCAAATCCATAAAGGTTGCCGGTGCATTAGTAACCCTGAATGGCATAACTGAAAATTCATAATGCCCATATCTAGTTTGGAAAGCTATTTTCTCAATGTCCTCAATTTTTACCTTTAATTGATGATATCCGAATCTCAAATCTATTTTTGAAAAGACTTGTGCACCTTGTAGTTGATGAAACAAATCATCAATTCTAGACAAAGGATACTTATTCTTTAAGGTTATTTTATTGAGCTCCCGGTAGTCAACACATAACCAAAGTGTCCCATCTTTCTTCTTTACGAAAAGGACCAATGTGTCCCAAGGAGAAGTACTCAGGCGGATGAACCCTTTATCAAGTAGATCTTGCAACTGTACCTTCAACTGTAACGCCCTCAAAATAACAACATTAAACCCATCCATATAGAAACATGCATTGATACATAAAAGTCCACATTCATCTATTCATCAGAGTATTTCATTACAAAAGTATTACATGATTACAACAGAAGCAAATGCCTTACGGGCTTACAGCTTTCCAAGTTAGCACTTGGTTACAAAAGAGGGTGCTAGCTTAAATACACATTAAGTTCTAGGCTCAGATCTATATGTAATACAATCAAGAAAGAATAAGGCAACAAAAGTATGTCTGCCTCTAGCCTCCCAAGCTATGTCCTCAGAGGTGGCATGCTACCTGTACCTGAAAATGATGTTCCCATATAGGGTAAGCCACAGCCCAGTAGAAATATACTAAACCGACTATGAACAATGCCTAAAAGATTAGCAACTGATAGATGGTCAATACTTACACTTCCATTTACATCTTATTAAAATTCCAAGACAGCCAAGTCTATGTTACAATTCACGTTTCATTTCCCATTCAACTTTGAGTTTGAAAACAAGGCTCAGTACTCTGGCCAAAACATTTGATGAGATTATAGTTCATCACTAGAACACTTTCGAAATCCAAGGAGGATACACATTTTGGTGTAATATCAATAACACGTAAACTACTTCCATACTTCGCAAACGATGATGATATACATTTTAGTGCTATATCAAATCAGACAAACTTTTCAATAGATAAGCATATGAGCTATATCACTACTACAACAGATAAGCATATGAGCTATATCAATACTTCAACAGATAAGCATATGAGCTGTATCAACGTTCCAATAGATAAGCATATGAGCTGTATCAACACTTCAACAGATAAGCATATGAGCTGTATCAACATTCCAATAACCGGTTTAGAGGTACATCCCCCATCTTCCCCTAAACCATTTAACCGGTTTAGAGGTACATCTCCCATCTTCCCCTAAACCGTGGAGTACATCCCCCATCTCCTCCTATACACAAGTAATGCATATAAACACAGAATCACATATGCAATCAATCAATACATAAAATTAATGTATTTTATCAACCGTCCACACATAATGCATATAAACACATTGGTCACATGCACAATCCACAGATACATAAAGTTAATGTATTCTATCAACCGTCATACTTTATGACACATCCAACTGATTAGTTTTAGTTTGCCTAATCATCATGCATTGTCTATAACAATCAACACTACCCTCCACCGGTAGCCCAAAGCAATTATTTCTAAGTAGGAAATAAATGCACAAGTGGATAATATACCAACATTTCAACTAGATAAGCAATAAAAGATTTGACTACACTCTTTAGTCTCATACATTCCCACTTTCAACATTCTCAATTCAATTCCTCGTTTTCTTCAATTAATTAAATGCATTAATTAATTAAATCAATTAGGGCAAATTACCATAATTCACAAAACAACCCTAAGGTTCTATTTCCATCAATGTGCCAACATTAATCTCATTTCTCTATGCCTAACATGCATATGGGTTTATATATCTAAAACCCCAACTTTTGTAATATTTCGCAAAGGCCCAAACTTTCTCAAAATTACTCAACAACCCCCAACATGTCAAAATGCCAAAACTCAAAGACAAAGCTCATAAGATGGAGTAGGTTATCCCTACCTCGAATGATGGGGCGCAACGAAGGAGATGAAGAAACGGAAATGCTCCAAATCTCGAAATTTTAAGATTAAAAGATAGCCCTTGACGATCAACACAACTTTTGTAAAGGCCCAAGGTGAGAAAACAACTCCTACTAGATCAATCCTAAGAGAGAAGTTAGGGTTTTAGTGAGAGGAACTCTCAAAATAGCTTTTTGGAAAAGTAAGAGAGAGAAAGGATGTTGAAAAGTGAACAAAAAGGTCAGATCTCGGCTTTATATAAAAGTCGCCCCGCTCGAGCGTCAAACTCCTCGCTCGAGCGTCACTCACAGACTCCCGCTCGAGCGTCAACAATCCCGCTCAAGCGGCAGATACACATTCCCATAACTTTTGCAGACAGGTCTCCCGCTCGAGCTTCCAACTCCCCGCTCGAGCGGCACTCACACAATCCCGCTCGAGTGGCAATCCCACGCTCGAGCGTCGAACACTGCACAGGAAATACTGGATGGGTGAAACTCCCGCTCGAGCGGACAGGTCAAAATCTGGGCAACTAGTTTTGGTTTCTAATCTCAACCAACCTGTAACAAATCTACCCAACACATCCTATAACTCAAATACAAAGTAAGAAAGGATGCACACCAGGTAATAATCAACTACTATCATCCACGGACACATGTCCGGATCACTGTACAACAAGGGTAAGCCCGGGATCGCTATATCAACTCTTTCATTTCAGCCGATGACATTCTATAAGGAGCTTTTGAAATTGGTAGGGTTCCCGGTACTATATCAATTGCAAATTCAATTTCATGGTCCACTAACTCTCATGGCAACTCCTTGCGGAAAACATCCGAAAATTCACGAACAACTAGAATATTATCAACATACACATTCATTGGTTGTCCATTCAAAATACTACACAAATACCCCTGACAACCCTTTTGCAATAACTTACACACTTTCATGGCTGAGATCATGTACAACGATGGAATCACCCCATGTCCCATAATAATAAATTCAGATTGCCTTGGAGGTCGAAAAATGACTTGCTTAGATGTACACTCAATAGTCACATGGTATTTATTTAGCCAATCCATCCCCAAAATTATACCAAAGTACACCATATCAAGAGGCAACAAATCAACATATAACTGAACATCCCCAATCATGATCTCACAAGCAGGATAAACAGATGTACATAACATGGAGCTCTCCGATGGTGAAGAAACACTTAACACATAATGCAATGATTCCATAGGTTTATTTAAATTACAAGCAAAGGTTTTCGACACAAAACAATGGGTGGAATCCGAATCAAACAACACATAAGAAGAGTGACCATTGATAGAGAATGTACCTGATGCCATAACCTCAGTATTCTATACATGACCAGGAATGAGGGCAAATACTCTTCCCTGTCTAGCATTGTCTCTGGTGTTGGTGGGTTTTGCAGCAGTCTTTGTAGTTGGAGCTAGAGTCAAGCCGGCTAAACTTGTAGTGGTTCTATTTCCATTTTGTCGGTCTCTCTAAGGGCAATCTCTTGCTAAATGTCTCATCTTTCCACACTTGAAGCAAGCCCCAATTACCTGATAACAAGTCCCGCGGTGCCTTTTCCCATAGTTCGAACGAACATGTGTTGATTCATGAGTAGAGATAGAAGTACTAAAGGTTCCCAAGTTTGGTTTCTTGTTCTGTGATGCCACTGGTCCCCTTGGTGCTTACACATTCTGTCTCTTCCCTCTCCACTCAGAGATTTGATTTTGAGCAGCTATATTACCTTTAGAGACTATCGCCTTTTCTAACACATCGACATAGGTAGGCAATTTTAATACATTAATCCGATCTAGAATAGTGTTCCGGAGTCCTCCTTCGAATTTTCTTGCTTTCTTGTAGTCCGTATCCACCATGTGTGGTCCAAAACGGGCTAACTCTGAAAATTGTGCTTCATACTCTGCCACCGTCTTGTTCCCTTGCCTCAAAGTCTTAAATTCTATCACTTTCTTATCCCGCATACATTGTGGAAAATACTTATCATAGATTGAGCCCAGGTCAATCATTGATGTTCGTTTCTAGTGAGCACCCACCATCTTCATGCTTCATCTTCAAGAGTAAAAGCTGCAAGTTGTACTTTCTGTGCCTCGATACAAGGAAAGACCTTAAACAACTTCTCTATACCTAGTACCCATGCCTTGGCTTTCATTAGATCAATGCCCTATTGAACGACGGCGGCTTCATCATCTTAAACTCTTTTGTCAGTGCAATGGTTTGGCCCTCGGCTTGATGGTCTTGCACCATTGGTGGTAGTACAGGCACTGGTGGCGGTGGTGGTTGCTATTGTTGTTGTTGTCTCATAGATTCTGCTATCATCCTTTCTAACCTATCAAGTTGTGCGGAGGTAGAATCCTCTGAATCATCCATCCATGTCCTCACCATGATTTACATATATCAATAGATTATAATACACACAAAAAGATACACATGTACATATGAACAATGTTCATTGCACAACATCTACAAATCATTATATCATCTTTCACATTAGAAAGAAACATCATGCATGTAGCCTAAATCTTTTATAGACTCCTTATAGCTCAACTAGACACGTGTGTGAGGCTTTACTCGTGCTCTTATACCAACTGTCACGACCCAAACCTGCCCCTAAAAGTTTAGGCCATGACCAGCATGTACTTAGGCCTCAAAACAAAAATTCAAAGGAATCAAATCATACTAGGGCCTAAAGTAGAAGCAAAATCACATAACAAAACGTCTATTGAGGAGTCCTTATATTCCAGGATTTTTAAAACATCATGTTGCCTTTAGAATGTCTACATACATAGTCCATATATACATAAGTCCAAGTCATGCAATTATGTACAAAAAGTTAATCATCCAAAATTACTATATTAACAAAGTGTTTATCCAAAAGGCACCAAGAGCTTAACAAAAATGTGGCATTAAAAGAACTTCTCAAAAACACAAAACGCCTAGCAGGTCCATCAAAAGGTTCCTAAAGCTGAACTAAGGCTGGCCTCCAGGCTGACCACCTAAAAAACATATATAAATACGGAGTGAACAAGACTCAATGAATAATAATAATGTAAGGAGACATATATAAATGAGCATGTGTCTTGAAGCATATTTACATAACACATGTACATCTTTTTCACAAACACGTTCCAGAACAGCCTTGGGCCCACATAAGACGAAACGGCCTTGGGCCCAATATAATAATAGAATGGCCTCAGGCCCAACATATTAACGGAACGGCCTCAAGATCGACATATGATACAGAACGGCCTTAGGCCCAATCATGGTAACAGAATGGCCTTAGGCCTAATCATGGTAATAGAACGGCCTTAGACCCATTTCATATGCCCTTGCTGGCAAGTGCTCAATCACTTTAATTACACAAGTTGTACAAAACATAATATATAAATCACAACATACTACATATCGTTACACTACTATTACACACAGTGATCCGGCCGTGCAATGGTCCTTTTCGGCGAGTGACCTACACATCACGTACATAATTGATAAGCCATGTATTCTTTTCTTAACTTCTTCACTTTCATTATTCCTCTATTTCATTCACTTTCTACTCATTTTTAAGCATTTTAGAGGGATTAAATATACATAGTAACAGATTCAGAGGGTCAAAAATGGTAACAGAAAGTAGCAGAATTTTTCCCTAATTCCTGCACGTGCGGAAGGTCCTCATCGTGCCCCGCACATGATTTTTATTTCAGAATGCCCAACTTTGACGCCCCTATTTTCTGCTCGTGCGGCTGTGAGCCCCGCACATGTGGCCATGAAACCCGCACATGCGGTCCTGGTCCCTGTTTGTGCAGTCTGAAAGTCCAACAATGGCAAGCTTTCCAAGTGCATTTTTAAGGCTTAATTCAAGCAAATTTACTTCAAAAACATGACATATAACTATAATAAACATGAAATTCAAACCTAATGAAATCAAACTTCTTTTAATTTGACATATAAAACACCAATTTTCGTGATTCTTCCATTTTCTTCATTATATATATATATATATATGCATGAACTCAAGGCATGCAAAGAGGTAAAAGCAAGAAGCAATTCCTCACAATCCAACTCAAATCAAACAAAAATAAAGCAATCAACTCTTTAATCAAACAAATGTGATTAATCCATGTTAATTTCATGAGAAGTAGTCAATCAAACTCATAAACCATAAACCTTAACCTCTATACATGTAAGAAACTTTATCTTAAGGCTTGATTTTAACCATTTGAAGAAGGATTTAGAGCATTCTAAGTGATTTACACATTTCTTGAGCTATTGTCTAGATTTCCCCCTTGAATCCCCAAATTCCAACCTCCTATGTTGACCTCTCTTCTTTTTCTCTCTTTTCTCTTCTTTCTTCCTCTCTTTTCTCTTCGCAGGAGATATTTTTGTGTTTTGTCTAAGTCTCCTACCTAAGGCAAAAGTGTATCTCTCCTATAACTAACACTTAAGCTTCTTGAGTCAAAAGTGAGCTTAATTAAGAAATTAGCCAAATAAAGCCAATTAAATCATTACAAATCAAGTTTTTACAAAACTTCAAATTATGTCTTAAAAATCATGCTTATCATAACTGTAAAATCAATTTTCAGTTATCGCGCCTCTAAGGCTTCCAATTTTAATCCAAACGTTCTAATTGCAACAGATTTTCTTATAACCAACAGATACAATTCCATTAACATGTAATTCACACATTAAAATATGGAATTTCACATCAAACTTATAATCACACATATAATGAGGAATTAAAGCATATGAGAGGGTTGGGTTATTACATACTAAGCGGCGTGTACTTTTTGTAGCAGGTTTATTCATGATGATTGATCATGTGATCCTCATGTGACTTCATATGAGGTTGGTATTGAGCCATTTCCACTAAGAGTGATTGAGGAGTCATTGCTATAGAGAGTGGTGGTTTGATGTCCAGCTCAGTTAGAGACTGGGAGATGTGTAGTCTATCTACTTGTTCTGGTTATGTCGTGTCTTCATGTAACCCATCCTGATTGGTTTGAAGCCACTCCCAACTGGGAGTGAATGGGACACTGTCGTGGGGATTAAGCCTTTGTGATCAGCTAAGAAAGGGACTAAGGGGTGTGATGATTAATCTCATGATGATGATTAGCTTTGACTGTATCTGTTGTTCTAGTGGTTATTCGTTTGGCTATACTTCTAAAGAACGTTGATTATGATTACTGACCTTGCGAGCTTCAGGTGACTACATCGGCATCCTTCATGGGGCAGATTTTTTTCCCCTCCGTCATGGCTTTGGTTGAGTGGCTATGGTAGTCATGGCTATGAGGAAGTGAGATGCTTATTAGGCGCTATGTTTTCATGCGCGATTGAGACTGGAAGCATGTGGGGGAGGTTATCATATTTTGATGCATCTTCACGGTTGTGTTAGCTTGTCTAATTTTGTTTAAGTAGGTGTTTTCTTTGGTTGTCCTTGCATTTAGCTTGTTTACTTGTTGTTTCTTGCCCATATATCTTCCCCTAGTTTCCTTCTATTATCTTTGATGGTAGGGGTTACTTGGGAATAAAAGAGGATATACGGGTAATGTTGGGTATTATTGTTGTTTTCTTTTGATGGTTTTCCCGCATGTATAGGACTATTATGTTTAGGTTATTTGTATTAGTCTTTTCCCCCTTTTTGCGGGGTGCTGATAGTTTTGTTGTATTACCTGGGGAATGCCTCTTATAAACGTGTAAATTCTTTGTATTTATTTTATGACTTACCTATCCAAAAAAATTAAGCTAATCAAGTAATTAGTGAAACACATAAGCTAATTAAGCATCCTACGTCAAACAAAAGAAAAACAAAATAGAAAGATTGAGAAAGATGAAAAAGAATAGAGAGGCAGCTGAAGAGTTATTGAGAAAAGATGACAGACCATGGAGGAAATGAAAAAATCAAGAAAACTACAAAATCGAGGCTTGGAAAATCAAGAGAAAATCATCAAAAGGTAAGAAATTCAACCCTTTTGCATTAATCTGGCTAGAAAATCATTTAGGCTAAGATTTGAAGGGATTAAAACAAAGAGAAATGAAGAAAGTTCGAAAATTATAAAGGTTTTGAAACATTTGCATAAGAAAACATGTTTTGAAGTGTTTTCACCTTGAATTCATAGCATACAAGTGTTTATCTCCAAGATACCCATAATCTATTCTTGTCTAGGAACTTTAAACAACATGTTTTGAAAAGAATTGAATGAAGAAAAATGAGAAAAATGAAAAAGAAACCAAGTTAGAGAATTTTTGGTTGTTTCTAGTTAGTTTAATCTTGGAATCTTTGCAAACAAAAGAGTTTCCGTGCATGTAGCACCATATTTACATGTTTTGGGACATTTTATATGATGTTTTGGGGTTTAGAAATGAAGAAAATCAAGTTAGGCACCTAAAAAACATGAAGAACAGCCCCGGGTCGGTTTCTTGCTAGCTGGGTGCTCGAGCAACCTTCATCGGGAGCGCAAGCGCGTAGAACACATTTGTTCTATCTTAATCAACCGCTTGAGTGGCAATGGTCACTGCTCGAGCGGCCAAACCTCCGCTCATGCGGCGAAAATGGGTGTATGTGAGCATATCTCTCATATGAACTCAGAGTTAGGTGAGTCTTGAGTCTAAATTCAAGCCCCAAAAGTCTTGTTTCCAATGTTGGTAGTCTTACATCCAAATTTTAAGTATACAAAAAGATATGTTTAAATTATTGAAGGATGCTTACTTTCCTCCTAACCGCTTAATGCTAATTCCTATCCTCACTTAGTTTCCTTTCGTTTCTTCTTGTTTCATTAAACCTTAAATATATAAACATGATATTTTTCAATGCATAGTATATGACATTAATGTGGAATACTTAGGGCCCTTCAACGTACGTCTTTGACAGTTTTCAACATTCTTTACGACTTAGTCACCTAGGATGCTTCTATGCAAGCATTCGATATATGTTTGCCACTTGATTTAGACTTGGATTAGACTTAGAAAATTCTTGGATAATCTAAGAAAATATTGAGAAACACTAAGTTATGTTACGACACTTGAAAAGAATTTAGAAGCTTACTAGTCTATATGTTTTCAACGTATTATTTATGCTTTGTGTAGGTCAAGGCCGTTAAGGAGTTCTACTGAGCACAAGCCATCTATGAGTAATATTTCTGTAAAGTTATGTTTGAAAAAGTGTTTTATTATATAAAAAAAGTACTTTGTTTATGAAATGTTATTTTATTCAGGATGACTGAATATTCCATATTTCGATGAATCTAGTAGTGGCATCCTTTAGTGAGTCATAACCATTAGAGGATATTTATCTATGCGCCATGGTGATTGTTGAGATCTCTTTATGACAACCATGTATGGTTGGATGTGTTACTCTATTAGATGTACCATGTTATCACATTTATGGGTATATCTTTTGAAATGTTCGAATGCTTTTGAAGTTATGAACTTGAATGGATCTTTAGCAAATATTTGGAATTCATTCATGTACCACTTTACTTTAATGTTATTCATTGGGAAATGGCTCACCCCTCACCTTATATATATGTGGGTGCGAGAGAAACATTATGAAGAGGATAGCTCCGAAGAGTTTTTATATATATGCTAGAGTCAAGGAAGTTGTAAAATGCCAGGTATATATTGTATTTTCTTTTTTTCTTCTTTAAAAGAATACGTAATTAAGAATGATGTATGTTTCATTTCACATAGGTAAGCACCGCTCTAAATGGATTTTCCAATTGGACTCAATACAAGTGAGCCCCACTCTATATTAAAGGAACGTTTTGCCCCAATTATCATGAGAGTCCAGTTTGATTTGATTTTTATTCAGTTAGGCCTTGGCAGTCAGGGACTATTAATCGGTCACCTCACCATCCTGTTTAGGGTGGGTTGGTGTCGTGCCAGAAAACTTATTGGAAATTGAAGGAAGAACCTAGAGAGAAACGAGAAGGAAAGAAAGAAATGAGAAAGAAGAGAGGCTCAAGAATCTTCATCAAAACTCATCATTTAATCAATCTAAGTTAAGGTTTCTACCCAAAATCTTATAGTAGTCGCCCCTAACCTTTACAATCAAGAAGAAATTAGGATTGATTTGGTTCAGAATTGAGTAAGTTAGGAAAATAATGGAAAGGATTGAACTAGGAAAGAACTCGAGGAAAAGGCTACTAAAAAGTGTGGATTTGATCTTGTTTATGATGTTCTTGATACATATAGACCTTCATCATCACGTGTTCCCTTGAATTCCATAGATTTCATGGCTTGAAAATCATGTTTTGCAAGAAGAAGTTGAGAATGAAATGAAAAGAAAGCAAAAGATTGAAACTTGGAGATTTAGTTTTTGTTTTGGAATTTTGATTTAAAAAGAAATAGTTTCACGTCCCCATCCCGCTCCAAATAGGATGGCAGCCATGACTGGCCAGTAATGCCTGACTATCAAAGGCCTAGCAAGACAGAACATGGTTGGACTAAAAACATTGGGGCTTGAGCGGAAAATCAACGAAAGTCCATTAATTACCAAGAGTCCATCCGGAGCTGTGCTTAAATCACGTGAACATACAATCAACTTTATTTATTTATCTTCAATTGTCACAACTCAACATCCAAAAGGGAAAGACAATATTTACAAATGTACAACTAACAAAAAGCAAAGTTCTAACATAAGATCCTCATCCAAAAGCTCGTGTTCCCAAAAGTAGAAAAACAAAATAAAAAAAACTTCTATCTTGACTTCTTATCCAAAATAGGATCTTCAACATCACCTACATACATATAGGGGAGAGGGGTGAGCCAAAGGCCAGTGAATAGTAATACAGTAAAGTGGTTAATGAATAAACACCAAGAAATTTTTCATTAAAACCAAATACAAGCTCATTTCGAATATAGCATAATTTTCATATGCTAACAAAACATAACTTGCGTACATTTACATAGTGATGGACATTCTTATAACTTGGCAAATAATCCATAATAGATGGCAAAGAGCTCAGTTAGTACAAGTGTTATTGGCATGATTCCCGATAACTGGCATAATACAAGATGTCATCGCATTACTTGATACAAAAGTGTATGGTGTTCATTCATAGCAAAACAATAATATAATCTCTTAAACATATCATATGTTTGCATTTCTAATCATAGCTTTAAAACATAACTTTACTATACTACTACTCACAGTTGCTCCTTGTTCAAGGCTAAACTCTTCAGGGCTTGACCTACAAAACAAGAACGAGACATTGAACTTCCAAATCATGAACAAGATTAGTCGATTTCTACTTAACTTTTTGCTATTCTTCTAACATGTTTTAGGTTGGTTTCTAAATGCATTCAATCTCTATTAAGGTTCAACGCATGTATACGGGTATCCAGAGGTCAAAAGAAATGAAAAGAAAACGAAATGAGTGATTGCCCTACAAAGAGCACGTGCAGTGAATAGGGCCACACGTGCGTGCGAAACCCTGGCCGCACGTGCAATTAAAACAGATTCAACTTTGTTGCTGGAAAAAGTGTACCGCACGTACGAGAAGCCTCACCGCACGTGCGGTGCTGGGTAAACTATTATTGTCCCAAAAATCTGTTGGTTTTAAGCTATGTTCTTCCCTTCTTCAAGTTAGGTTCAAGCTAAAACACCCAAAAACACTCAAAATCAATGGACAACATGAAGTTATTATTGTTTTCTAAATCAAAACATCAAAATCTTGATGAAATTGTAAGCTTGAAAGATCAAAACCCTAAACTTAGCTCTTTTCCAAACCTTTTCCAAAACTTCTATTTTCTTGCTTCAAAACATGGATTAAATCATGGAAGCTATTGAAAATCATAAGAATATATGCAAATAAGGTTCATATATATCAAGAACACTAGGACTTCAATCAAAAGAATGAATTTTTCTAAGCTTTCTAACATTTTTCTTTCATAGCTCAACTTTTCTTCCATCTCTTCTAGACTCTCCATTTCTAACTCTTTTTGATGCCAACTTATTCCTATTCTTAGATGTTTAGAGAGTCTACTACAAGATTTAGGATTGAATTTTTACCTTGGAACACTTCTAGGTCGAATTCCAGTTGAATCTCTTGAAGTTATTTCTTTTTTCCCCCATTTTCCTTTCTTTTCTTCCTCTCTTTTCTCCTCCCTTTCGTTTGTTCTCCTTCCTTCCAGCAAAATCCTATTTGTTTGATTAGGAACTAAAGGTTTTATCCCATGTGGCTAGGGCTAAAATTGTAATATCTCTCTGTAGACACCCCATTTTTGACCGTCCTCAAGACTTGGACGTCATCGTTTGAACACTCGATGATCATCCATGTTTGTGTTCGTTTTGAGTTCTCGGAAGTCTCGGCTGCGCACCTTGCCTTAGGATCTCTCAACTTGACTGTTTTGTGCTTGGTTGTGGACCAAGGACCTGTGGTTTTTGCACCTGAGGGTAGGAAGTGGCTTGTTGGCCATCCCCTTAACCCCCAGCCATGTCCTGAGGCCACCGGCCTTGTTTTCCTGCCACCAGCCAAATGTGTTGATCGATCGGCACTATGTTTGGTCGGCCGACCATTGTTTTGGTTGATCGGCCACTTTTTCTAGCCGACGCATTTTTTTTTTCCTTTTTCAGGCATTGTGCATGCCAGCTGCGCCAGCTGGTGAGCACAGACTCTGCCCTCCACACACGTGTATGGAGGGATTTCATCCTTACACTTGGCTTCCCTTGGAAGCTTAGAAGTTGATTTTCTATAAGAGGAGGACCTCCCCTCCCTTTCCAGAGGTTGAACAATCTGATAGAGAAGTTATATCACTCTCTCTATATATCTCCCTTTGTCTCTATATTTGTGTGTGTAATAGTGTTCTAAAGGGTGTTTTTGTTCATATTTTTGCACTAAGACACCTAGTGTTACACTATCCTTTAGTTACTGAGGTGCTAAGGAGTTGATTTCAAAGTTTTTGAGTTGGTTTTGATCAGAAGGAGGTGCTAGAGTTGGTGTTCTTGAAGTGTTCTTCAAGGGTGAGAAACTACTCTTTTACTTCCCATTTCTGCTTAAGCTTTTAGCAATACTTGCATGCTGTTTTAAGCTTAGTGTCCTACATAAAAAATTTCAGTATTTTCATGCTTGAGATGTTTCATTAAGGTCACTTTTGTGTTACGGGTTGTCTACCCCCCTTTAGGCCTTGTTTGGCCTCATTTTGTGCCTCTTCCTTTTGGTTTTGGAACCCTTTTGTTTTGACCTTCTCACCACTAAAATCCAGAGGATTTTCAGTGGTGGAGAAGTGGTTTTGAGGTCTTGAATAGGGGAGGGACACCCCTCTCTCCTTTTGTCTCATTTGCTTCCATTAAGGGCTCATAAGGGTAGCATGTTTGCTTAGCTTTATTTAGTTCCATTTCAGAGGATATTTGGTGTTATTTGGTCTTGCTACACCTCTATTTTGGGTTGGTTTGCTGGTCTCTTACATGTACCACACACTTGCCTTGCAATCCTCCTATTTACCTAAGCATGTATCATGTATTTAAACCATCATGCTTACATGTTTTGACTCAACTTTGAGAAGTTTTTAGCCTTGCCTCACCATGTATAAGCTCTGTTTGGTGTTGTCTTGGTCATGCTTGCCATGCTTTGTATAGTCACCATGCATTCTAGCTTATTAGCTTTGGGTGTGTGAGTCGTGAGCATGATTTACTTGGGCCGTTTCAGTGATTTGGCATCATTTATCATGTTATTTCAGTCCATGTTTCATGCTTGTATGCTTGCATTTACCATCCTTTCAATGCTTTGAAGAGTGGGTGTTTTATGCTTCAAGATTGGACCATTGTGCATGCCTCTATGCTTAGACCATTTAGATACCACCTAAGTGGGTTTTGGAGTTTGTTTCAACATGCCATGACTCTGTTTTCCATTGCTAAAATCATGCCATGTTTGGTTGTGTTAGGCGTAGTATAACACCTCTTTGATAGCATTGCATGCCCCATTGTTTTGGCATTGCATTCTAGCTTGTTTTGGCTAGCTTTGAGCTCACTTTTGGTCTTGCTTGGACCTGCCTCCAGACTGTTTTAGGTCCCCTTGGCCCTTTGGGGCTTGTTTCACATAGCCATGGCTTGAGCCCCTTGGCTAGTCTCAAGTTTTAGGCTCCTTTGTATACTTTACTTGCATGGCTTGGTTGATTTGGCATCATCCCTTGCATATTTTCAGAGCTTATCATGCTTGTTATTTGTCCATATTTGCCTCTTTTAAATGTGCTTAGGAGTCGACCCTTCTTGTGCCTAAGTGTTGGACCTTTACATGCGCATGTTTGGGTGTGCTTTGTGCATCATTTCTTGGCACTTTGGCCACTGTTTTGGTACGGCTGAGGTCTATCCATCTTTAGTGTAAGTCCATGGATTTGTGTATTGTCGTATGCTTATCGCGTTGCACGTTGTTGCATCCTTATGATTGGTATCATTGTTGCATGCCTATCACTTTGCATATTTGTACACCTAGGTTGCACCTTGCATGCTTGTTAGTTTGCGTCTTGTCACATGTTAATTTAGGTTGCATTACATTTGGTATGTTTGCTACCTTAAGCTTTGTGTGCATACATGAGTCACATTGTGTTTGACGTGCATGCATTGCATTGTGTTTGGTTTGGGGTGTCAAACCAAACATGAGGAATGAGGCACGTTCGTACTTGAAGTGATGAGACATACCTCAATCCTCGATCGCCGACGCTCTTGATCAAGCATGATAGAGTTCAAGGCATTCATGTGTTTTTGTGCATTCACTCCACATTGAGTTGCACACTTGGCACCTTTAGCCATCATGCATTGAAATGCGTGATTGGTGGTCCGAGGGTCGAGAGCCATACTCCCTTAAGTTCGTAGTATGATAGGGAGGGTGGTCATGCACACATTGTCTTGTAAATGCCTTGCCATGCACTGTCTGTCCTCTGTTGCAACAAAAATAGTATTCTGCAGGAAGGGATGGCCAGTCGGCCATCTTCAGTGCCAGCCGGCTAACTTAATCTGGCCGAGAGCCTTACAAATGGTCGATAACCACTTTACAATGGCTGATGGCATTATCTCTTGGCCGGTGACCTCCCACAGTACTCACGGAGTGGTTCAGAAGCATCCTACGGACTTGTGAGGTCTTCAGAGGTATAAAACAATGCAAATAGAGGCAACATGTGGCATGGCAACGGGTTTCCGAGTGAAGCGATCGAGCATGCATCATTCAATCATCCCGAGCGGAGCTGCGGCGACCTCTTTAGTTTCGTACTTAGATTGTTTTGTAATTAATTTGTTAATTAATTAAGGGTTTGTAATAATCAATTAGCTAGGGTAGTTGATTAATCATTTGGGTTTGTATTATTTATTTGGACCCTCCGTCGAGAGGGCGAATTTGTAATAAGTGTGCATGCGTGTGTGAATGTCTTCCAACCCCACATCTTTCTCCCTTTTACTTACCTTATTTTGATGGTTAGTTTTAGATCATGTTTCAATTAGCATACTTCTGTCAGCATGTTTGCATACATTCATTCGTATTGCACGCACCGAGCTCAGCGCATCATATTAATTGCATAGTGTTCAAATTCCAAGTTGAATACATGTATCAAATTGTGGCATCTCATATGGCATTCTTAAGATAGCCGAGCCTATCTTAATTGCATTTTGCATGTGTTGCATTAGCCATTGTTGACATGAACTAGGATCATGCATGATTACTAACTAGTTTCTTGTTTTGGCTCGGAGTACACTGTGAGTGTTTATGCTTTAGCATCTTGCATGTATGTGAATGTTAACATGAAAGCATGCTTGCCATGAGGCTAATTGCTTATGTGATATAACTGCCTGAATGCTTGTGGGTGAAGGTTGGATTGCTTGAATTGGAATAATTCATCGAAATTCGTGTTTTAGCCTACTTGCGAGTAGCAAACTTCAAACCATTTCTAAACAAACGGATATGCGATGCTTTCTTCCAAATTAGGCGATCTAGTCTATACTTGTGTGTTGTGCGCATCACATAGTAATTCTAGATAATTAATCAGAATAAGAACACATATGTTTTGAAAACAAAATATCATGTTTAGTAGTGGTCGATCTTTGATCGGGCGAGCGGGGGTGCTCATAGATGACCTTCCCCAATCGTACCCAAGTTCCCGAGCCGAGGCAACTTTGGTGATGACGGACACGTGACCTTAGGCACGAGTCAGGGTTTCCTAAATTCCCCCAAAATAAAAATATTTAGGTGGCGACTCTGTATTTGGCAAAGCAGTCCATGTTTGGCACTTCTTTCTAAAAAAATCAGTTTTCCAAAACGATTTGCCGGATTTAGACTCTTTGGTGATTTATCAATCTCACATTGCACATTGTGAGATCAGATTAAGAACCATGACAAAACGAGTCCGAACTGTAGCACGGAAGCCCTCGGGGCGCGTCTACAGTTTTTGGCGACTCTGCTGGGGATTTAGAGAACTTGACTCGAACTCATGATATCTTGTTTTAATTACACTTGTGTGTTTCTTTGTATTGCATTTGCATTGGTGCGCCTAGGACACCGTGTTTGCCATCTACTATTCCTAAACGATTTGCCGGAGGCTCGCTTTGAGAAGCGTGCCATAAGGCTGACCGGTTACGAGCTCTGCCACGATGGGAACACAAATCCCAGTTTTTACTAGGGCACCCTTTTTGACCATTCTACCTAGTGCATATCGGAATCCGTAGTGGCCATTCCAAACCAGGACAAGTTGCTTACCCGATTATAGGTTGTTTGAAACCGCTGTGTGCGTAGTGAAACCCTAGTTTTTGACGAAACTAGGACAGGGAAACCCTACCCCAACATAGGGGTGTTTTGGCTCTCACTTGCTTGCTATGTGTTTTTAGAGTGCGTCTCTACAGGAATGCATGTATCAGTTTGCAAGCCTGGGCATCGGGCCTGAGGGCATCAGTGTTTTGAGAATCAGTTATATCCGCGGGTATCAGATTCAGATTTGGGGCAGTAATTCGGGAACAGTGATCAGTGTTTGAGAACGGTTCATTCAGCATATGTTTGCCAACTGTGTGTTGTCTTTATTTAAGCTGTTATGCTGTCCGCTTTTCTGTTTCCTTATTATGCTTTATTTATCTTTTTGCTAGGGGGTAGTTTAGCACAATTGCTTCCAACCAAGTAGATATTCCCCAAGCACTCTGGACTAGAGGTCGCAGACTTCATCAATCTGAGGATCTGATAGACGGACAACCAGTGTTCTACTCTTTACCCCCGGTTGCTAGACGGAGGTTAGTGAGGCACAGTGTATCGGTACCGCAGTTCCCAGATCAGTGGTCCTTAAGCAGTCAGGTTGAGATTTTCGAGTCTACTGCAGAGACAGATACACCAGCAGTTGTAGACGCGCCCTCGGGCCTCACTACAGTTCGAACTCAACTTGTGTCACGGTCCTGTATCTAATCTTGCAAAGTGCAATGCAAGATCGATGACTCATCAAAGAGTCCAAATTCGGCAAATCATTTTGGAAAACAGATTTTTTAGAAAGAAGTGCCAAACATGGACTGCTTTGCCAGATACAGAGTCGCCACCTAAATATTTATTTTGGGGTAATTTAGAAAACCCTGACTCGTTGCCTAAGGCCACGTGTCCGTCATCACCAAAGTTGCCTCGGCTCGAGAACTTGGGTACGATTGGGGAAGGTCACTTCGTGAGCACCCCCCGCTCGCCCTATCAAAGATCGGCCTCTACTAACCATGATATCTAGTTTTGAAAACATTATGCGTTCTTATTCCGGTTATTAGCCTAGATTTACTACGTGATGCGCACAACATACAAGTATAGACTGGGTCGTCTGAATTGGAAAAAAACATTTTATGTTTGTTTATTTGAAAATGGTTTGATGGTGCTACCCGCAAGTAGGCTAAGACGTGGATTTGCCACCCTCGGGTGGGCTTAGAAAAACATGATTTTGCCACTATCTAGTGGGCTTTAAAACTCGCAATTAATGAATTGTTCCAATTCAAATAACCCAACCTTCACCCACAGGCATTCAGGCAGTTATATCATATAAGCACATAGCCTATGGTAAGCATGCTATCATGGCAGTCACTTACACACATGCAAAGATACTAAAGCATAAACACTTACCGAGTACTCCAAGCCAAAACAGAAGCTATGTTAGAAATCCATGCATGATCCTAACTATACAGAAATGCCTAATGCAACACATGCAAAATGCAACTAAGATTGGCTCGGCTATTCTAAAGATGGCATGTGAAATGCTACAACTAACAAGTATTCAACTCGGAATTGAAATATAAATGCAGTTAGTATGATGCGTCGAGCCCGGTGTATGCAAGATAGATGAATGATTGCAAACATGCTATCATATTGTATGCTAATTGAAACATGCCCTAATCTAACCATCATAAGCTGGTAAATAAAAGGGAGAAAAACGTGGGGTTGGAAGACATACATCACACGCACGCACACTTATTACAATTGTGGCCTCGCTCGGAGGGTCCGAATAAATAATATACAGTCTGAATAAATAGTACAGTCCGAATAAATGCAAAATCCTAATTAATTAACAAATTAATCTGGGAAAGTAGGTAAATTAGCACGCAAATCCATGGACCGCCTCAGCTCTGTTCCAAATGATGAATGATGCATGCTTGAGTTGCCTTGTGCAGAAATCCATTACGATGCCCCAGTTTGCCTCTGTTTGCAATTGTTCTTGGAATATTGCGCAACGCTCCAAAAGGCCGCTGATTTCTGATTTACTACAACAGAGAGCAACAAAGGGTCATGGCAAAGTATTTTCACATATGTATGCATGACTACTCTTCAGGGAGTGTAGTCCTCGATCCTCGTGCCACCAATCATGCATATCGATGTATGATGGCCGATGAGTCAAATTGCACGACTCAATATGAAATGAATGCACATGAAAACACAACAAGACCTAAACTCCATCATGGGTAATCCGGAATGTCGGCGATAGGAAATTGAGACACGTTCCGTCACTCGAATTACGAAACGTACCTCGTTTCCCGTGCTTGGGCTAACTCCTATCCCAAACACGATGCAAATGAGATGGCATACACAATGCGATTAACATACAACCTAGCATACGCAATGTTATGAAATGGCATACACAATGCTCGATGTGACATGGCATACACAATGCTCTAACATGTAATCTAGCATATGCAATGCTATGGACCGAAATGACATACACAATGCACGATGGACTTACACCAACATGAAGACCTCAACCACACTCACATCAGTGGCCATGAGATGGAAAAGAGACAACCAAAATGCGTGCACACGTGCACGCATATCGAGGACCAAACCTAAGGCATAAAATGCCACTCTATCAAAGCATGGCAAGGGATGAAAGATGGCATACAAACATGTAATTTCCAGCATTGAATCATGATGCTAAATGGTCCCGAAACATGGAAATATGGCACCCGATGCATGAAATAAGCCCCGAAACTCAAAGCTAGACACATGTATTGAATTATAACTATGCAAAGCAAGCATTATTTGGCCATGAAGTGCAAAGACAGAGCCAAGGCAGTCCCAAAACATGCACATTTCTAGTTTAAAGCATGGCCAAAAAGTGCTAACATGATGGACTAAAAAAGCATGCAAATTTGGCTAGCAAGCATGGTTTACATGGCATGTATATGAAGCGTATGAGAACTCATCAAACCAGCCAAAAACAGTGAATAAAATATGACAAAATATGCCCAAATAACCACTAAAATGCAGCCAACATGTGCGAAAATGATGAGCTCCATTGAAAGGGCATGCAAGGGGTTACTCAACACATATATGATGGACACTTAGCATAGCAAAACCAACTCTGGAAATCAAATATGACAGCCCTAAAACTCACCAAAAAGGGCCTGAAATTGATCAATAAAGCATACAATGAAAGGTCCTCTTGAAAGGCCTTGAGGAGGGTTGTTCCACACATGCATGAGGGACATAAAATATGGCCAAAAGGGCCTTGGACAGAGCTAAGGTAGACCTCAAAACCCTCAGAATGAGGCCTGGAACATGACTTCAAAGCATGCAAAAAGGGTTTTGGCTCTCAAAAATGCATCTAAGCCACTGAAAATCCATTGGATTTCAGTGGCTAAGAGACCAAACCATGGCCAATGCAAGTGCTCTAATGCATAGCCCTAATCATGAAGAGATGAAGCATGCATAGGGGGAAGATGACCCCAAAAAGAAAAGAGACCTTAACCAAACTTGAAGAGGAGATTAAAACAAGATCTTTTTCAGTTTATGACAAATCTCGAAAATGTTCACAAGTAAGGCTAAAATATGATGCAAAAAAATCCCTAAAAGAGAGATAGAGGCTAAGGGGAAGTAGACGACCTCAAACAGCAAAGTGCCCTTAAACAAAGTTGAAGAGGAGCTCAAAATAAAACACTTTACAGTTTAGGTCGAGGCCCATAAATGCTTTCAAATGGGGCTAAGTAATGAAGCAAAATAAGGCTAGAAAAGGGGAAATGAAGACTTACCCTTGTAGAGCCGACCTCCAGCGGCTTCTGGACCAAGTTGGTGAGCTTTCAACCTCTGTAAATGACCTCCAAGGTGCTGGAATGAATGAGGGAGGTGGTAGGCTAAGAGGTGTAGGGTAAAATGGCCAAGAATATGAGTGTTTTGAGGCTTGAAGTATAGAGATAGAGGGTTGTATGTATATTTCCAGCCAAAAGCTTCTAACCCTTGAAAATGGAGTTGAAGGGTTGATTATATAGAGGGAGGAGGCCATGGCTTCTTGGAGAAGCCAAGCGAGAGGCTCAAAGCTTCTAAAGGAAGCTTGACCAAAGGGGTCAAGCTTCTTGAAGAAGCTAGACCAAAAGGGTCAAGCTTCCTCAAGAAGCTTGACCAAAGGGGCTAACTCCTCTTTGAAGCCAAGCAAAGGGGTGAAAACCAACTTAAAAGGGGCCAAAATAAGGACAAAACCCTCGGACAGTGGGTCAAGTGTAAAACAGCTGGCACAGCTGGAACACACTCAGAGAGACAAAACTGGCCTACCAGTTCAAAAGGGTCAGGGTAGTCGGCCGACCACCTCCCCTAGTCGGCCGACCAGGGGTCAAAAGGTTCAAGAAAAATTGCTGGTCGGCCTATCCAGAAAGGTGGCCTCCCAAATGAGTAGAACACAGCCCTGTGGTGAAAAACTAGAAAATGTGACCCAAGAGAGAGAAAAACCAACTTTTCAAAGGGTTTCAAAAGGGTCAAGAGGAATTACTGGTCGGCCTACCCATATTGGTGGCCTCCCAGATGAGCACAACACAATGATGGTAAGAAAAGCCAGAAATTGTGGCTCAAAAGTGAGAAAAACTAGCTTTCTGTCAGAAAAATCGGCTTTAGGAGAGAGAAAAAGAGAAAACTGGTTTTTCAGGGGAAAAGGTGGCCTCCCACCATACTACCACCTCCCTAGCAATGAAAATAGGTTCCCTACCAAAAATGGACCAAGACGGATGCAAAACGAGGGTTCGGGGGTGAAAACGCGTAGTCTAGGGCCCCGAAAACAGGCTGTTAGGCACCGGAAGTGGCGTATGACCACGAAGGTGGTCTCTTACAGTGTCCCTCTAAAGGGAGGAAATAAGGTGTGTGCCAAAAACCAGAGCAAACGGAGGTAGTTAAGCGGTCCCGAACCGAGGCACACGGTCGACGGCTCCGAAAACCGAAAACTGGGCTCCAAACAGGAAAAATGGCCTACGACCACGAAACGTAGCCTACGGCCACTGAGAGATGGTCTACGAGACCTCTCCCTCCCTTCGGGAAGAGAAAACAGAGAAAACAGGACCTGGTTCACAAACCGAGACAAAGCACAAAAGAGCCCCGAAGTTTGGAGGCAAGGTTCGCAGCCGAGACTCCGCAACCTCAGAACGAGCACAATATGCAACATCACCGAGCACTCAGTTGGCGACGTCTGAGTCTTAAGGTTGGTCAAAAATGGGGTGTCTGCAGTTGCCCCTCTTTGACAGAACTCGAAAGTCGTAATTGACGGGAGTGAATGTCAAAGCCCAGAGACGACCCATTTTTAACAAGGCCGAAGACTTAGACAAACAGGCAAGATAACAAAGATGTGCCCGCAGGCATAGGGCAAGATGTAAAATGATATGCACAAAGCCGGACGTAACTCATGATCATGCAAAGCAGCAAGCTGTAATGAAGCGCACACGCAACAGTTTTAAGCAAGAATGATGTAAAATGATATGCACAAAGCCGAACGTAACTCATGATCATGCAAAGCAGCAAGCTGTAATGAAGCGCACATGCAACAGCTTTAAGCAAGAATGCAAAGCAACAACTACATTTCATGCAGTGTAAGAATGTGGAGAATTATTCAATTCTCGCCACGTCTCACATGGAGAAGATACAATACCTACGCGATTCGTCTGGTTGCACCAGCTTCAAATGAACCGTACATACAATATCGTGCCTGCAAAAGAGGGAAACTTAACAAGCACAACATAGTTAGCAACACATGTTCAACGCTATATCGAACGTAGACAAACAGGGTGCCGATGGGAAAGTGCATCGCAATGCGAGAGACACGCGCGTGTCAACGCAAGCTAAGCATGAGGATATGACAATACCCATGAAACGTGCACAACAATGCAAGTGGTATGCATGAGAATGTAAGTGACGTGCATAACAATGCAGGATAAGTGCAAACTCGAATGCATGTTTGACACGAAACAACGAGCAAAGAAATGCAAGTTTTTGACGAGTGCGACTCAATCGTGACCTCCGGTTTACCTCCCAGAAGGGTCATAATGCGCTCAAAAAGGATACATTTTGCTCTTGACGAGTGACGATGAAACGCACATCAAAAGTTGGAGTTGAAGCTCTCGCGGAGGGATTTCGCGACGAAAAGTGCACTTTTCTTGTACTTTCTCGAGTGCTGGGGAGTCTGATCACTACCAAAATTTGCAGAGACCTTGGAGACTATCTTGCGAACACCACCAACCAGGTTTGGTCCCAGGGGGAGGCCACCGACCAGGTTTGAGGGAGAGAGGTGGTCGGCCTACCAGAAAAGGTGGTTAGCCGACCACCTAGCCCAAATCCGGGGCAGTTTGGTCTTTTTGCTCTCATTTTTTTAAATCTACTCGGTCAAACAGCTTTTCCTCACAACTCTAACTCCGAAATCAGTCCCTCTACCTTCCTAGAGCATTTTCCCTCTCAGATCTGCGCTCCATACGCGTTCTCCAACACCCCACGCAAAGTTATTTCATGAAATCTTCCGATTTTCTTCACTTTGAATCGATTAGATTTTGATTTCGGTGCTTCTTTCTTCATTTTCGCCACTTGAGGTGAGTTTGTCTCAATATTTGGAAGATTTTCTCGGGAGTTGACTTTTGTTGACTTTTTCATTTCTCGAGAGTTGACTTTTGTTGACTTTTTCCAATGTTGGCTCGTTTTGCTCATTTTTGCTCCTTTTTGCAGATTTTTCGAAATGGCCGATCACTTTCCTTAGGGTGGAGGTCCTCCAAGTGCCGGAGATGATCCAGATATTATGGCTCTGCCTCCGAGGGTTCGACCATTTATTCCTGAGAGGTACGACCCTCCGACACATGTCCTCCCTCAGGCAGTTTTCTATCATTTTACTGATTTCGATGATCGAGCACCTGTGGATCTTTTATTGCGGGAGCCGGAGTCCCACCTCTCCCATCAGGCACAGGAGGTATGTACTTCACTTTTACACTTTCTGCCATGTGTAATGTAGTCTGCATTTTTCGTGCATTCTACGCTTTTGCCATGCTTATCTGCTCATTCTAGCACATTGCTTGTTCTGAACACTTTAGCTTATGACACAACATTCTGTTTGCATTTTGAACACACAGTTTAATCACTTGAATTTCTGAACACACAGCCCATAAATTGATTGTGAACGCACAGCACACACTTGTTGAGAGTAGAACACGCAGCCCAAACTTTTAATTTCCGAACACTTAGCCCAAATTTAAGGTGAACACGCAGTACACACTTGTTGAGAGTAGAACACGCAGCCTAATGCTTTTGAAATCTGAACAAACAGCCCAAGTACTTGATGTTGAACACACGGTTAAAACTTTGAGGTGAACACACAGCCCACTGATCTTGAAATCTGAACACACAGCCCAAATACTTGATATTGAACACACGGCTCAAACTTTGAGGTGAATACACAGCCCACTGATCTTGAAATCTGAACACACAGCTCAAACACTTCTATTCTGAACACACAGCTCAAACTTTAAGATGAACACACGGCCCACTGATTTTGAAATCTGAACACACAGCCCAAATACTTGATGTTGAACACACGGCTCAAACTTTGAGGTGAACACACAGCCCACTGATCTTGAAATCTGAACACACAACTCAAACACTTCCATTCTGAACACACAGCTTGAACTTTGAGATGAACACACAGCCCAAATACTTGATGTTGAACACACGACTCAAACTTTGAGGTGAACACATAGCCCACTGATTTTGAAATCTGAACACACAGCTCAAACACTTCTATTCTGAACACACAGCTCGTATACTTCAATTGTACGCAGCTCACAGCATTGTATCTGATTTGGTTTACACACAACTTATACATGTCATTTGCACGCAGCTTATTCATTTCATTCTGAAACTGAATACATGTGTTCATTATGAATGCAGGTGTCTTCTCGTATCACACGAGGGTATGGCTCCATCGTCGCGAGGGAGTGGTACGCAGATCTCCCGGAGGCTGTCCGCGAGTGGGTTGACCAGGCGGGGTTTGGACCTTTCTGTACAGGGATATCCCGCTATCCTGCCAGTAGGACATTGATGGGTGCGCTTGTAGAGAGATGGTGGGACACCACCAACTCTTTCCATTTCTCTGCTACCGAGGACATGACTATGACCCCATTTGATTCTGCGATTCTGATAGGCCTCGACATGGGAGGCTGGCCAATCCCATATGATAAGGATATGGGTGAGTGGGAGGCCGCCTGGATTTATCTATTAGGAGCTCGCCCGCCGGTCGACAGATCCTCAGGCCGAGTCCGGTATGCCTGGTTTTCCACACAGTTCAGGGGGAGGGTGCCCGAGACTCCCGTGGAGGTAGCACAGTACACTCGTGGATTTTTTATGTTCCTCTTCGGGACCACTCTATTCGCCGATAGGGGGAACACCATTGGGCTATATCTGCTGAGTGCCCTGGTAGACCTCTCACAGGTTAGTTAGTATGACTGGGGTGGCACCGGCTTGGCTACCCTCTATTGCTACATGAGCGTGACCTCCCGCGAACGGGGGAACATAGTTGGTAGCTACTGGAGAGCCTGGGAGGTACCTTCTGCCCTCTTGACTTACATTTCTGCTTTTCATTATCTGTACATTGCACGCACGGGACACTTTACATTCTGTACTCACATTCTGCATTCAGCATTCTGTATTTAGATTCTGCACTCAGCATTCTGTATTCTGATGGCTTTTGCCCTGTTTTCCACAGTTAAGGGTTTTTGCGTACTTCCCGACGCTAGCCCCAGAGCTCGAGGTGGAGGCGCCCCTCATGACCCCCTATTCACTCGTTTTCGAAGGCTAGTACCGGCCGTGTCCTCGGGAGACTCTCCCCTACCTGCGACAGTATTTCGACACGGTGCGGCCGACAGAGGTAATTCAGAACTCTCAGTTCTCTATGTTTTCACCTTTGATTTATTTTGCACATCTATGATTTCTAATCGACTTATGCATTGGTTATTTGCAGATTACATGGCAGCCTTGGGTGCCTTTGGGTGGGGAGCTCCGATTTCAGCTTACCGGAGGATGGGCCGCCTATCGGTACAGGATCCTGTTTGAGGGTCCAGTTGGTAGGGCCTGGTTCTTGGGGGAACTCTTCCTTCGCCAGACTATGGGTTACCCCGAGCAGAGTGTCCCCGCAGCACCTTCGGTCGACATGCGGTCCACCGATAGGCTCACTCTCCAGGGTGTTACTGACGCCAGGTTGGGCACCGATGTATTGCTACACTTGGAGGACGGAGAGTACGCGACCTACCGTCATACATATTTGATGCCTCCATTGGCAGGTGTCCGTACCCCCACGAGGAGGTCTACTGGCATGCTATCCTCGAGTCGCACCCGAGCTAGAGACATTCCTTCGACCAGTAGGGCTGGTACATCTAGGGGTGGGGCTGGACTGGTCCCCCCGATTCCCTCGACTTATAATCATGCAGGATGGCCAGACATTCTGACCGAATTGACGGGTTGGCGATATGGGAGCTCCTACCCGATTTCGATAGAGCCTCCTATGCCTGATCATCGATACGTCAGTAACCCTGACTCACCACCGGTAAGCTCCACTGCTTTTCATTTATCACTCAGATACTTAGGCATTCATTCAGTCATTGATGATCTGAGCTTTTATTTGCAGCCACCCAAAGAGTACATGGATGGGATGCTCGGATTAGTGGCCTCGCTCGAGGGCATGGTCTTGCAGAGAGAGGCGTAGCTGTCCATCCTCGGTTTCCAGGTACTCTTTAATTTTCTCGCATTTATCATACTTCTGATGACATATTGAGCTTGAACATCTTACTGCATTGATTTACTGTATGTATGGAGCACACCTGACACACACCACATTCATGTACTGTATCTGCATGCACCCACTTCATGTAGTTTTCTTGCATCTGCATCTGATATACATACTTTGGCTGACGTATTGCACTCGTTCTTTTCAGATGCCTCCGCTACATACCAGGCCATGGGTCGGGCCATCTGGGCCTTCTCGAGGAGCTGGGCCATCTAGGCCTTCTCGAGGAGTTGGGAGAGGGGAGTCGTCTCACAGACGAGGTGGGCGCAGAGCACTTATCATACAGGAGGAGTCCAGCGAGGAGGAGGGGCCTGCGCATCCCCAGTCAGAGACATCTGCTGACAGAGAGGGTGTTTCCGGTTCTAGTTCCAGTTCTGGAGATGAGGCCGAGGAGGATCCCGAGGATGACAGCGCTGACTCAGATGGCGATGATGGTGCTAAGGCTGTTCCGCAGAAGAGGACGAAGAGGGCCTCTTACTCCTGTGCTTGAGAGCATTGATGCTGCTGTTCCCTGCTTTATTTACCTTTTTACTAGTAGTTGTAGCACATTGTACATTGTTAGGCAATTTTATTTTCTGTAAAACTTGTACCCTTGTTGTAAAATGTTGTAGCAAATGAAGCATGATGGAATGAAACAGCTTTTGAAAAAGTGTTGTATTTTATGTTCTTAGCATCGCATCGCATCATTTTGCATGCAAAAAAAAATGAGATTTGAATGAAAATTGAGCATCGAAAATTTGCCAAGTCAGGTAGTGAACCGACACAACAAACTAAACAACTTAACTTACTAAGAAACAACAAAACCTTAGCAAGTTTACAACTTGATAAACAAGACACAACAACGTTGATTAAACAGAGAGTAACAACTCAATATACAAAACTCGACAGCTCGACAAAACTTAACAACTCGATAAACTTGACAACTCGACAAACGAAACAACGACTCGATAAGAAAAACAACAACTCGATAAGCAAAACTTAACAACAACTTTGATAAACAAAATGCATTTCGGACGATTTGGGTGACGGAACGCATCCGAAACAGAGGGAAACTCGCACCTTTAACATTCCCGATGCATGGAAATGCTAGGAACTCACTTCTAGAAGCTAGGAAAAGACCAAAGGGGTGTTTTCCTCCATGGCCGACCACCTTTGGGAGCTGGCCGACCAGCTTTTTCGTTTAGAGACCAAGGGGGTGGTCGGCCTACCAGAAAAGGTGGTCGGCCGACCACCTAGCTCAGCAACCATCAGTTTTAAAAATGCTTGGGAGCACTAAAAGGGGATCACTAAAGGGAGCACTAATGATGTGGCAATGGGCCCTGCCCACTTTTTATGCCTTGTTTTTATTTTTTTATTATTTTTTTTGTCATTTCCAATGTATTAGTGCTATTAGTGATGTATTTTTTAGTGGTCTAAATCATTGTTGCATCAGTTTTTTGACACGTGTCCCCTGAACAGTGCCTTATCCTTTTTAAAAGTCCTAGCTCCGTGGCTCATTCATTTCACCTCAGTTTTGCACCAAAATGGAGGCGTTTCTCGTCGAAAATCTCGCAGCTTGGATTGCTACTTTAGACAGCTCGGAAAAGTTAAACTTCTGGGGCTTCGGCTTGAATGCACTATTCACGCTGAGCCGTACTTCACTGCACCTTCCTTTCCTCCATGCTGCGGCGAGGTTTTGGAACCCGGTAACACATATCTTTAGCTTCGGCAGGCAAGAGATATGTCCGACCTTCAAAGATTTTCAAGTTTTGATGGAATCTGAATGCCATGAAGAGATTTTGTCCCAGTTTCGCTTCAGTCACGCCCAAGCTTTAGGACAGATGTGTGGGCTCACCATGCATGATGCTCGGTCTCTGATCTGCTACGGGGAACTGGATATCCTTGGCTTGATTCATCGCTTTTCTAATGCCGGTAACCGCGGCGACCATCATTGGCAAGGTTTTCGGCAACACACCCTTTGCTTGTGCATGCTATCTCACTTTTTGCTTGCCCCGGGCTTTAGCGGATCTAGTATTCGTCTGATTGAAGTTGCTCAAGGCTTGAAGGAAGGAAAGAGCTACATTGTCATGACATTGATCGAGACGCTGATGGGCTTGGATGCTTTCTATCGCCGGGAGACGACCAGATTTGCGGGGAGTCCACTACTGCTGCAGGTAATGTTTCCCACCCTTTCTCACATATATATTGCTCATATCACTCGGCCCTCAGGCTCGGTTTTTCTCAAAAAACCCTTTTCTCACTTTTCTCTTATCGTACATCTCTCTATTCTTTATTCTCTCATTTTTCATCCCCCCCCAGGTATGGTTGATGGATAAATTGCATGTTGTGGACTCTTGCTCAGCCTACTCAGCTCACGGCTACTTCTTCCGACAACGACTAGTCGATGCCCTTAATGAGGGATGGTGGTTCGACTGGATGTGCAATTTGTCTGCGGATCGCATTGCTTGGTGTTGTCCTTGGCTCAATCTCTCGGCAATGAGCTATAGCATGTCCCAGCAGACCGGGATCCAATTGATTGGTCTGACTCACTGTGTGTTCTACTTTCCGTTCCGGTTCCAGCGCCAATTCGGTCATGATCAGACTTGCCCGCCAGAGGGGATAGAGTATCCTGCCGTATTCTCGGTTTGAGGCGCACAACTTGCCCTGTATGCCACAGCATGGAGGACTAGAGAACTCCTGGCCCTCGCTCCCACTTTCAGTTGCACTTTGTTTGATGAGTGCTTGGATTGGCTCAATGAAGAGGCACAGATTGGGCCCAACTTGGCATCGACGACTTTGATCAGCTCTAGGAGGGGGCGCAGGAACACCTGACTTGACTATGCCCCGGATTTTATTGCTTTATTAGTACTTTCAAGTTTTCTTTATGAATGTAATAAAAAGCAACTTCAATTTGTATGCAAGAGCAGGAGAACTCTGTATTGAAATTAATGAAATTGAAGGTTGTGGGTATTGAAATTTTTTCGTTTTGGTCCAAAAATGGTCTAAGTTGTAAAAAGATTAATTTGAACAAAGTCAACTTTTATTAAAACTTTTCAAAACCGTTTTCAATATGGATCAGAACTGGATATGCCTGAGATCTGTCACTGAGATGCACAACCCCGGATCCCTGCAACTGGAAAGTTGCCCCTAGTCTGAAGAGTATCGTGGCACTGCACAGCAACGGAAAGTTGCCCCTAGTCTGAATAGCACTGCACCGGAGATTATGATTGAAGCTCTTGAATGCTGAATAGACAGAGATGACCTAGATGATCAAATGGACAAAGTTGATCGGGGAAAAGTTTATGGCTGAACCTCAGGATGAAGTTGCCTACGTATCTCAAAGATAGGAATCAAGCCTTACGTAGTTCAGGCTTAGGTTCACTCGAGTATTTTCACTCTCCTTTTACGCTCTAACTTTTGCCAAGGCCACCCTTTGCGGGTTTTCAACCTTGCGAGCTCAGTTTTTATATTTTCCAATTTTTCAATGCTCTAACTTTTGCTTAGGTCGCCCTTTCGGGTTTTCTGCCTAGTGAGCCTCTTAGGGGTAATATTTCTTCAACTTGTCCAAGTTGATCGGTTGGGAGAACTCTAGGCCATCTAGATCCATTCGAACCACAGCTCCACCTGACTAGATAGCTTTGATGATGTAGGGACCAGTCCAATTGAGTCTAAACTTGCCCCTAGGGTCGTAGATGGGAGCTCGGTTGTCCTTGAGCACCAAATCTCCTTCTTTTAGATTCCTGGACTTAACTTTCTTGTTGAAAGCCCTAGCAATTCTGCGCTGATAACCTTGACCATGCTACAGTGCTTTTAGTCTTCTCTCATCAAAGAGCATGAGTTCCTCAAACCTGCTCTGCTGCCAATCTACTTCGGCTATTTGATACTCAGCCAATACTCGCAATGAGAGAACCTCAATCTCGATAGGTAGAACGACTTCCATCCCATAAACCAACAAATACGAAGTCGTCCCAGTAGAAGTTCTAATTGAACTCCGGTAGCCCCACAAAGCAAACGGCAGCTTATCTGGCCAATCCCGGTAGGTTTCCACCATTTTCTGCAGTTTGTGTTTGATATTCTTGTTGGCGGCCTCGACCGCTCCATTGGTTTGCGGCAGATATGTAGACGACTTATGAAAAGCCACGTTGTATTTCTCTAACAAGTCAATCACTTCCTTCTTGAAGTGGGAACCATTATCTGAAATGACCTCGTTCGGGACCCCGTAGCGGCAGATGATGTTGTTCCTGATGAACTTTGCAACGTGCGACGCCTTCAACACCGCATAAGACTGGGCCTCAACCCACTTCATGAAATAATCTATCGCGACCAGGATGAACTCAGGCCCATTCGACCCTTTTGGAGTAACAGCCCCGATCACGTCGATTCCTCAAACTGAAAATGGCCATGGCGAAATCATATTGTACAGCTTCGACGGCGGGATGTTCATGTGATTTGCATGAATTTGACACTTGTGGCATCACCGAACAAAGCTGATACAATCCTCCTCCATGGTGGACCAGTAGTAACCCTGTCTGAGGATCTTCCGCGCTAGCATTACTCCGTTCATATGCGAACCGCATTCCCCTCCATGGATGGCCTCCATCAGGCGCTTCGATTCTTTGGCTTCAACGCACAGCTTGTGCATTCCCAGATGAACTGAACGACCATTCTTCTGATTGCCCTTTTATCCTTGGCATTTACCCCTGGCGGATATGCTTCCTTCTCCAAGAAATTCCAAATATCGTAATACCAGGGGTTTTCATCCTGAACCTCATCTATAGCAGCAATCGACTCATAGGCTGGCGCAAATTTCTGGTCAATAATGACTGGACACATCCGGACTCCGAACGGGATGTCTATCATGGAAGATAGAGTTGCTAAAGAATCTGCGAACCTATTGTTCTCTCTTAGTAGATGAGCAAAGTTCAGCTTCTCAAACCGAGGAATCAACAAGTCCAAGGTCTGGTGATACATCATCATCTTTTCTTCTTTGACTTTCCAGTCTCCTTTTGCTTGACACATAACAAGGTTCGAGTCCCCGATGACGTCCAACCGTCTTGCCCCTAGTTCCCGGGCTGCTTCTGGACCGACAATGCATGCCTCATATTCTGCTTCGTTGTTCGAGACTTTGAATCGGAGTTTGAAGGCTAGAGGGATACGGGAATTGTCGGGTGCTATTAGTAACACCCCTAGCCCATACCCGTACTGATTTGACGCTCCGTCAAAGTACATCATCCAAGTTTCATCTTCGATGTGCAAAATGGCTTCATCTGGGAATAAGTACTCAACTACTTCACCCCCTTCTACTGGATGATCGGCTAAGAATTCCACTACTGCTCTTCTCTTGACTGACTTGCGTGTCACATATTTCAGATTGAATTCGGAAAGCAACAGCGACCAATGAGCTAGGCTACCCGTAAGTGCCGATTTCTCGAAGAGATATTTGATGGGATCGAGTCGTGAAACCAACATTACGGAGTGAGCTAATAGGTAGTGCCGTAGCTTCCTGGTAGCCCATACCAAAGCTAAGCAAGCCTTTTCCAACGGTGTGTAACGAGTCTCATACTCTAGCATCTTCTTGCTCAGATAGTAGATGACTCTCTCCACTTTGTCCTCTGATTCTTGCGCGAGCATACAACCCATTGTGGTCTCTGTCACTGAAAGGTACAATATCAACGGTTTCCCCGGCTCTGGTGGTGACAACACGGGCGGGTTCTATAAGTATTCCTTAATTTGCTCAAAAGCAGCTTGGCATCAGTCGTCCCATTAGAATTTCGTGCCTTTCTTCAGGAGACCAAAAAGTGGTTCACAAGTCAAGGTTAATTTTGAGATAAATCGTCTTATGAATTGCACTTTACCCAGAAAGCCTCGCACCTCATTTTCAGTCCTTGGTGGTGGCATTTCAAAGATGGCCTTGATTTTGGAAGGGTCGACTTCGATACCTCTTTGTGTAATCAGAAACCCCAGCATTTTTCCCGCTGTAACACCAAACGTACACTTCTAAGGATTTAGCCGCAACCGAAATTCTCTGATCCTTTGAAAAAACTTTTGCAAGGTGGTGTAGTGGCCCTCTCTTTCTTTGGACTTGACAATCATGTCGTCCACGTACACCTCAACCTCTTTGTGGATCATGTCATGCAATATTATGGTCGCGGCTCGTTGATATGTAGCTCCAGCATTTTTCAACCCAAACGGCATCACTCTGTAGCAGCATGTCCCCCACGGGGTGGTGAAGGCAGTCTTTTCCCGGTCTTTTGGTGCTATCACTATCCAATTGTAGCCTGAGAAGCCATCTATAAACGAAAGCAAAGCATGCCCCGCTGTGAAGTCCACTAACTCATCGATCTACGTCAAGGGAAAGTTGTCCTTCGGACTAGCTCTGTTCAAATCCCTGAAATCCACGCACACCCTGATCCTGCCGTCCTTCTTCGATACCGGAACTATGTTGGCCAACCAAGTCGGGTATTCGGATACCAGCAGGAACCCTGCGTCAATTTGCTTGGTGACCTCTTCCTTAATCTTAAGAGCCCAGTCCGGGCGAATCCTTGTGAGTTTCTGTTTAACGAGTCGGGCCTCGGGGTCAAGAGGGATCCGGTGCTGTACAATCTCAGGATCGATTCCGGGCATGTCTTCGTAGGACCACGCGAAAACATCTTTGAAATCTTTTAATAAAGCGACTAAGCACTCGCGTTCCTCCGAAGACAACGTGGACCCAATCTGGACCAGCCGCGGGTCCTCCTCAGTACCAATATTCACAGTAGTGATTTCATCAACTAAAGGTTTAACAAATCTTTCCTGCTCTTGTTCAATTAAGCGTTTCAAAACCGGAGGAATTTCTTCCTCGTCGTTTTCATCAAAATTTTGAAAGTCTAAATTAATGCAATAAATCAAGGGCACAGAAAAGTACTTTGAAACCACTGCTACTTGATTCTCATTAAGCACATCTAAATCGTCCGATTCTTCGGTTACAACATACTCAAAAGAGAAAGAAAAAGACGACCTGGACAAGACTGTGGCATCCGAGTTATCATCCCCAGGATTACCAGACTCAGACTCAGTCGAGCTGGAACCTGATTCTGACTCACAAGATTCAGTGGAATCAGATTCCGGCTCACTACCTGACCCGGTGCTGCTGGACAAAAATCCCTCTTCATACTGCCAAATGAGAGAGGGTGCGATAGATGCAACCAAAATAGTTGCTGGTAGGCCCGCAGTCGTTCCATTCGCGATCATGCATACCGAGAAGTTATCTCCCAAGCACTTCTGTTCGATCGGAGGATCTGAAAGTAGACACGCCAGCGCTACCCCCATTTCATTTTCAGAGTCCTCAGACTGCACTTTCTTACTCTGCTCAGCCTCACCCAATGGGTCCGTCTGCTCTTCGGCAACGTCATCCCCGGATAACTGCAGATCAAAGAAGATCTCGAAACCAGGCGCACGCTTCCTCTCCGCGTTCAGCCATGGCTCTGGGAAGCCACAAAATGGAAAGTCCTCACCCTCCCAAACGAAGCGTCCGTTTAGGGTACCCTGAATGGGCCTATGCATCAGCTCAAAAGGATTCCCAGCCTGCTTCCCTCTGCCTCTCCCAGCCATTTCCTTTCCCTTTCTTATCCAATCCTCTTTAGTGGGCAGATAACCCAAGCCAAATGTATGGGGGTTGTGTAGCACTTTGGCCAATGCTGCGACGCTCTCCCGGCCGCTCTTTCCCAATCCCATCCCGGGGATGTGTTGAAGCTTGTTCATGAGGTATACAGATTGAGCACTGACGTACATTCCCTCATTAATAGCCATGATGTTCTGCACAACCCGAGCCTCAGCTAAGGTAAAACCCGACATAAACACATCCTCCATGCCATGCTCAATTTCCAGGACTGGCGTAGACACCTCCGGCGGTGGATGGATCGATGAATTTCCAAAAATGATGGCTAGTCCCTTCCCATGGGGGTATTTCACCATCTGATGCAAGGTGGATGACACTGCTTTCACCTGGTATAGCCACGGCCGCCCCAAGAGCATATTGAAAGTTGTCGGAACTTCTAAGACGTGGAAGTCTATCTCATGTTGTCCTGGCCCAACCTTGGTCTAAATTTTTACTGTCCCCATGACTTCTCGGCTTGTGTTGTCATACGCCCGAATTACCTGGGCTGTCGGCACAAAGTCCGTGTTCTTTAAACCGATGGCATACGCTGTCCTTGTCGGGCAGACATTGATGGCAGACCCTGTGTCTACAAGCACCACGAGTATCCATTTGTTTCTACATTCCATGGAGTTGTAGAGTGGCCTGTTATGGTTCGCACCCTCAGGTGGTAGCTCTTTGTTAGAGAAAGTCAACATCGGGGTAGCTCTTCCCGGAAAAACTAAGCCCACCAGCTGTTTGGGCGTGGTGTCTATAGAGAGCTTGGCCTTGTCCATGGCCGATAAGACAGCCTGTCTGTGTACTCGTGATGCCATAAGCAGTCCCCAGATGGAGATGTCTGCTTGTATCTTCTTTAACTGCTTCAGTACAGCCTCTTCTTCGATTTGCTTCTCTTTCTGTCTTTCAACTTCCTTATCCTTCCTAGATGCCTCTGGCTGGTCTAGGTGCCGGGGCTTGAAATACCGCCCGCTTCTCATCATATGATCGACCTCACCGGTATACCAAGTATCGTCTGGCTGATTGCTCTCCCAATCCTCATCCGTGTGGGCAAGACATAAATCATCATCCTCCCACCACATTCCATCGGCAGCCGACAGACACCTGCCCGGCTCCGGTATGATTATACTCGTAGTACCTTCAGCCCACATGCTCGCAGCATCTTCTGTCCTTGTGCCCACAGCACTTTCAGTCCCCTCATGGGCTTTAGCTTTCCTGATTCTCTCAGAATCCCAAAACCTTTCTTGTTCTACCTGTGTCGGTGCAGTTTGTTGTTCAGCTTTCCCTGCATTCACAATGCCCAAATCTTGAGCGAAATTTTTAGTACCGGCGCTCTCCAGCAATACATTCTGATTTCCGACCCTTCCGGCCACAATTGATATTCTCGCCCCTGCCGGGCCCTGTTCCAACTGAGATTTTTCGACGACGTCTGGTAGGTCATCAAGCCACCCAGTAGCCTTTGCCGATTCCTCATAATCAAACCAGTTGACTGCCGCGTCTCCTGGATCTTGGTCGTTGAAAAATTGGAGGTTGGCCAAGTCCTCTTCCATAGTCGTCAAACCATCTGTCCCCTACTCAAATCCATCCCCTCGGATCACACACAGCTCTGCCCTCTCTGGCAATTCAATATTAGGCTCAAACTGGCCTGCTAGCAGAATGTAATCACTCGGATCGTAGGCTTCCCCAGCGACACTCCCAGACTGCTTAAACCCTGATTGAACAATTCCATCCTCCTCTGAAATCTCCTCTGTTCTGTCTTTGCCAGTCACCACCATTGGCTCGAGTTGGGTTCTGGAGATGTCCAACATGCACAAAGAGTCAGTGCAGTCAGGAAGGAGCACCTCCGGCTTAGGTAGGTGGGAAGGAGTGATATAGATGCTAAGATCGTAAGGCACGACCCCAATCTGGATAAAGTTGACTCTTTAGTGAGGTGAAGCTTGGTTGTGTGTAGGGAGCAGGTTAGTTGTGACGTTGGGTTTTTCTGGAGGCAGGATCACCTGTTTGTCAATGAGATCTTGAATCTCATGACGCAGTCAGAAACATTGGTCAGTGTCATGACCATGTTGTTGGTGATATGCGCAATATTTGGCTGGGTTGTGAGAGGGGGGGAGTGGGTCTGGTAATGGCCTCGGCTCCAGGGGTTTTAGATGCCCTTTCCTGATTAATACCCCTAGAGCCTTGGACAGGGGCATATACAATGGGGTGAAGGTTCTTTGGCCTCTGGGTTGGTATTTGGTGGTCTGTGTATTGCTTCCGGATGCATCGGAGAAAGGTGTGGCTGCCATGGGTCTTGGAAGCGGAGGGGGAATGGTGGTGCCCATGCTCACCTCCGAAGCTCTTGCAGTTGTAGCGCCACTTGGGCCTGCATTGTTGTTGCGGTCAAAGGTTCTTCTGGGCTGCTCTCTATCTTGATCAATCAGACCCTGTTTCATTGCATCTTCGATTTGTACCCCCATTTCATGTAGATCTGAAAAAGTGGGGAAGGGGAGCACAATCATTTTTTGCATCAGTTTTGGCTGGAGATTGCGCACAATCATCGTGATTTGATCTTTGTCGATAGGCCTCAGGGTCATCATTGAAGCCTTCGCCCTCCACCGAGTTACGAAATCCAAGAAGCTCTCCTTAGGCTCCTGCCTTGTTGTTTCGAGATCTCGGGTCGTAATCTCGATTTGGGTATTGTAAGAGTATTGCGCGACAAAGGCCTCGGCCATTTCATCCCAACTCCGCTTAACATCATCCTCTAACTTCGCATACCAGATAGCGGCCACACCCGACAGGGTCCGGTCGAATAGTGAAAGCGTTTGTGGTTTGGTGAGGCCCATTGGTTGTAGTATATCTGAGAATAGCTGGAGATGCACCATGGGGTCCCCGGATCCATCGAAGCGATCAATTTGCGGCATTTTAAACCTATCCGGTAGCGTCACAGCCACGTCAGTATATCCGTCCTCGATATCTGAGATAGCCTTTACCCCTTGGGATTTCTTGAACAACTTCTCGAGCTTGCTCAATTTCAGTGCTGTGGGGTCTACTTCGAACTCGAAGGGAGAGTCCGGATGATTGATAGGCGTATGTGCCTTAGATAATTAAGGTAGAAACGGGGGTGGAGCTGGCCCCGTTGGAATGTCTGTGTCCTCCTGGATGGTCTGGACATTTGGCAAGATGTTCTGGGCATTTGGCTGGATATTCTGGACAGTTGGTGTCTGCTCAGGTTAAGGGACTCCTGGTGGGGGAGGAGCTTGATGTAAGGCTGACGCCCCGTTCTTCTGTTGCAGTCTAGTGATGAGCTCCGCCTGCTGGGCCATGACCGCAGCCTGTTGCTTAGCAAATTCCGCTTGGTGGACAGCATCCTCCTGCATTTGCTTCATACTCTCTTAGAGCTGGCGCATCATTTCTTCCATTCCGGCCATGTTCTGCTGATCCTGCTGATTGACTGGTATGTTTATCTCTATGGCAGAAACTGAGACCTCGGTTCGACTGTTCACTGCTAGGGTAGACCACTGCTCTGGTAACCTCTGCTCAGACACACCGCGCTTTCTCGGCCTCCGTCTGATAACTGGGGGTAGAGAATGAAACACTGGTTGTCCGTCAACCAGATCTTCAGATCGATTGAGTCGGCGACCTCTTGTCCAGGGTGCTTGGGGAATATCTACTTGGTCTGAAGCAATTGTGCTAAAACTGCCCCCTAGCAAAAAGATAAATAAAGCAATAAGGAACTAAATAACCAGACAAACGGACAGCATAACGGCTTAAAATAAACACACAACACATAGTTGGGCATAACAACACACGGTCGATAAGCTGAATACACGCTGTCCTCAAACACTGATTTATTATCCCCAGATCACTGTCCCTGAAAACTGAATCTGATACCCGCAGATAACTGATTCTCAAACACTGAACTGGTACCCGCAGGCCTGATGCCCAAACTCACAAACTGATACATGTATTCCCTGTAGAGACGCACTCTAAAAGTACATAACAGATAAGTGAGAGCCAAAACATCCCTATGTTGGGGTAAGGTTTCCCTGTCCTATTTTGTCAGGAGCTAGGGTTTCACTGTGCACGCAGCGGTTTCAAACAACCTATCGGGTAAGTAACCTGTCCTAGCTTGGAATGGTCACTATGGATCCGAATATGCACTAGGTCGAATGGTCAAAAGGGTGCCCCGGTAAAAACGAGGTTTGTGTTCCCATACTGGCAGAGCCCGTAACCGGTAAGCCTTATGGCACACATCCTCTGGCAAACAGCTCAGGAATAGCATATGGCAAACACGGTGTCCTAGGCGCACCAATGCAAATGCAATGCAAAGAAACACATAAGTGTAGTCAAAACAAGATATCATGAGTTCGAGTAAAGTTCTCTAAGTTCCTAGTGGAGTCGCCATAAACTGTAGACGCGCCCTCAGGCCTCACTACAGTTCGGACTCAATTTGTGTCACGGTCCTGTATCTAATCTCGCAGAGTGTAATGCAAGACCGATGACTCATCAAAGAGTCCAAATTCGGCAAATCGTTTTGGAAAACAAATTTTTTAGAAAGAAGTGCCAAACATGGACTGCTTTGCCAGATACAGAATCGCCACCTAAATATTTATTTTGGGGGAATTTAGGAAACCCTGACTCGTTGCCTAAGGCCACGTGTCCGTCATCATCAAAGTTGCCTCGGCTCGGGAACTTGGGTACGATTGGGGAAGGTCACTTCGTGAGCACCCCCGCTCGTCCGATTAAAGATCGGCCTCTACTAACCATGATATCTAGTTTTGAAAACATTATGCGTTCTTATTCTGGTTATTAGCCTAGATTTACTACGTGATGCGCACAACATACAAGTATAGACTGGGTCGCCTAAATTGGAACAAAACATTTCATGTTTGTTTATTTGAAAATAGTTTGATGGTACTACCCGCAAGTAGGCTAAGACGTGGATTTGGCACCCTCGGGTGGGCTTAGAAAAACATGATTTTGCCACTATCTAGTGGGCTTTAAAACTCGCAATTAATGAATTGTTCCAATTCAAATAACCCAACCTTCACCCACAGGCATTCAGGCAGTTATATCATGTAAGCACATAGCCTCATGGTAAGCATGCTATCATGGCAGTCACTCACACACATGCAAGGATGCTAAAAGATAAACACTTACCGAGTACTCCAAGCCAAAAGAGGAGCTATGTTAGAAATCCATGCATGATCCTAACTATCCATAAATGCCGAATGCAACACATGCAAAATGCAACTAAGATTGGCTCGGCTATTCTAAAGATGGCATGTGAAATGCTACAACTAACAAGTATTCAACTCGGAATTGAAATACAAATGCAGTTAGTATGATGCGCCGAGCCCGGTGTATGCAAGACAGATGAATGAATGCAAACATGCTATCATACTGTATGCTAATTGAAACATGCCCTAATCTAACCATCATAAGCTGGTAAATAAAAGGGAGAAAGACGTGGGGTTGGAAGACATACATCACACGCACGCACACTTATTACAATTGTGCCCTCGCTCGGAGGGTCCGAATAAATAATATACAGTTCGAATAAATAGTACAGTCCGAATAAATACAAAATCCTAATTAATTAACAAATTAATCTAGGAAAGCAGGTAAATTAGCACGCAAATCCATGCACCGCCTCAGCTCTGTTCCAAATGTGAATGATACATGCTTGAGTTGCCTTGCGCAGAAATCCATTATGATGCCCCAGTTTGCCTCTGTTTGCAATTGTTCTTGGAATATTGCGCAACGCTCCAGAAGGCCGCTGATTTCTGATTTACTGCAACAGAGAGCAACAAAGGGGCATGGCAAAGTATTTTCACATATGTATGGATGACTACTCTTCAAGGAGTGTAGTCCTCGATCCTCGTGCCACCAATCATGCATATCAATGTATGATGGCCGAGGAGTCGAATTGCACGACTCAATATGAAATGAATGCACATGAAAACACAACAAGACCTAAACTCCATCATGGGTAATCCGGAGTGTCGGCGACAGGGAATTGAGACACGTTCCGTCAGTCGGAGTACGAAACGTACCTCGTTTCCAGTGCTTGGGCTAGCTCCTATCCCAAACACGATGCAAATGAGATGGCATACACAATGCGATTAACATACAACCTAGCATACGCAATGCTATGAAATGACATACACAATGCTCGATGTGACATGGCATACACGATGCTCTAACATGCAATCTAGCATACGCAATGCAATGGACCGAAATGACATACACAATGCACGATGGACTTACACCAACATGAATGGACCTCAGCCACACTTACATCAGTGGCCATGAGATGGAAAAGAGACAACCGAAATGCGTGCACACGTGCACGCATACCGAGGACCGAACCTAAGGCGTAAAATGCCACTTTATCAAAGCATGGCAAGGAATGAAAGATGGCATAAAACATGTAATTTCCAGCACTGAATCATGATGCTAAATGGTCCCGAAACATGGAAATATGGCACCCGATGCATGAAATAAGCCTCGAAACTCAAAGCTAGGCACATGTATTGAATTATAACTATGCAAAGCAAGCATTATTTGGCCATGAAGTACAAAGACAGAGCCAAGGCAGTCCTAAAACATGCACATTTCTAGTTTAAAGCATGGCCAAAAAGTGCTAACATGATGGACTAAAAAAGCATGCAAATTTGGCTAGCAAGCATGGTTTACATGGCATGTATATGAAGCGTATGAGAACTCATCAAACCAGCCAAAAACAGTGAATAAAACATAACAAAATATGCCCAAATAACCACTGAAATGCAACCAACATGTGCGAAAATGATGAGCTCCTTTGAAAGGGCATGCAAGGGGTTACTCAACACATATATGATGGACACTTAGCATAGCAAAACTAACTCTGGAAATCAAATATGACAGCCCTAAAACTCACCAAAAAGGGCCTGAAATTGATCAATAAAGCATACAATGAAAGGTCCTCTTGAAAGGCCTTGAGGAGGGTTGTTCCACACATGCATGAGGGACATAAAATATGGCCATAAGGGCCTTGGACAGAGCTAAGGCAGACCTCAAAACCCTCAAAATGAGGCTTGAAACATGACTTCGAAGCATGCAAAAAGGGGTCCCTTTGGAAGACCAACAAGACCACCAAACAAGACAAGGACAGAGGGGGTCACTCCCCTCTTATTTTGGCCCTCAAAAATGCATGGATTTCAGTGGCTAAGAGGCCAAACCATGGCCAATGCAAGTGCTCTAATGCATAGCCCAAATCATGAAGAGATGAAGCATGCATAGGGAGAAGATGACCCCAAACAGAAAATAGACCTGAACCAAACTTGAAGAGGAGATTAAAACAAGATCTTTTTCAGTTTATGACAAATCTCGAAAATGTTCACAAGTAAGGCTAAAATATGATGCAAAAAAAGCCCTAAAATAGAGATAGAGGGTAAGGGGAAGTAGATGACCTCAAACAGCAAAGTGCCCTTAAAAAAAGTTGAAGAGGAGCTCAAAATAAGACACTTTACAGTTTCAGTCGAGGCCCAGAAATGCTTGCAAATGGGGCTAAGTAATGAAGCAAAATAAGGCTAGAAAAGGGGAAATGAAGACTTACCCTTGTAGAGCCGATCTCCAGCAGCTTCTGGACCAAGTTGGTGAGCTTTCAACCTCTGTAAATGACCTCCAAGGTGCTGGAATGAATGAGGGAGGTGGTAGGCTAAGAGGTGTAGGGTAAAATGGCCAAGAATATGAGTGTTTTGAGGCTTGAAGTATAGAGATAGAGGGTTGTATGTATATTTCCAGCCTAAAGCTTCTAACCCTTGAAAATGGAGTTGAAGGGTTGGTTATATAGAGGGAGGAGGCCATGGCTTCTTGGAGAAGCCAAGAGAGAGGCTCAAAGCTTCTAAAGGAAGCTTGACCAAAGGGGTCAAGCTTCTTGAAGAAGCTAGACCAAAAGGGTCAAGCTTCCTCAAGAAGCTTGACCAAGGGGGCCAATTCCTCTTTGAAGCCAAGCAAAGGGGTGAAAACCAACTTAAAAGGGGCCAAAACAAGGACAAAACCCTCGGACAGCGGGTCAAGTGTAAAACAGCTGGCACAGTTAGAACACACTCAGAGAGACAAAACTGGCCGACCAGTTCAAAAGGGTGAGGGTGGTCGGCCAACCACCTCCCCTGGTCGGCCGACCAGGGGTCAAAAGGTTCAAGCAAAATTGTTGGTCGGCCTACCCAGAAAGGTGGCCTCCCAGATGAGTAGAACACAGCCCTGTGGTGAAAAACTAGAAAATGTGACCCAAGAGAGAGAAAAACTAGCTTTTTAGAGGGGTTCAAAAGGGTCAGAGGAATTACTGGTCGGCCTACCCATATTGGTGGCCTCCCAGATGATCACAACACAATGATGGTAAGAAAAGCCAAAAATTGTGGCTCAAAAGTGAGAAAAACCAGCTTTCTGTAAGAAAAACTGGCTTTAGGAGAGAGAAAAAGAGAAAACTAGTTTTTCAGGGGAAAAGGTGGCCTCCCACCATACTACCACCTCCCTAGCAATGAAAATAGGGTCCCTACCAAAAATGGACCAAGACGGATGCAAAACGAGGGTTCAGGGGCCAAAACGTGCAGTCTGGGGCATCGAAAACAGGCTGTTAGGCATCGAAACTGGTGTATGACCACAAAGGTGGTCTCCTGGGCCACAATGTCCCTCTAAAGGGAGGAAATAAGGTGTGTGCCAAAAACCGGAGCAAACAGAGGTAGTTAAGCGGTTCCGAACCGAGGCACACGGCCGATGGCTCCGAAAACCGGAAACGAGGCTCCAAACGAGAAAATGGCCTACGACCACGAAACGTAGCCTACGGCCACTGAGAGATGGTCTACGAGACCTCTCCCTCCCTTTTGGAAGAGAAAATAGAGAAAACAGGACCTGGTTCGCAAACCGAGGCAAAGCACAAAAGAGCCCCGAAGTCCGGAAGGCAAGGCTCGCAGCCGAGACTCCACAACTTCAGAATGAGCACAATATACAACATCACCGAGCACTCAGTTAGTGACGTCTGAGTCTTAAGGTCGGTCAAAAATGGGGTGTCTATAGCAGTTCAGTTAGATCAGGGCAGTATAGCAGGAATGGAGGAAATGATGCGTCACCACCAAGAAAGTATGAAAACTAGGCAGTAGGACGCTGTTCGTCAAACAGAATTTGCCAAACGACAGGCTGAGGTCATGGCTCAACAGGCAGAGTTAATTATCAAGCTACAACAGCAAATCGGAGCATCAGCTTCACAGCAAGCTCCTCCCCCACCAAGAGTCCCAATACCCAGGGAGACGGCCAATGTCCAGAATGTCCAGGAGGATACAGACATCCCAACGGGGCCGGCTCCGCCCCCAATCCTACCTCAACTATCCAAAACACCTACCAACCTACCAGATTCTCCCTTTCAGTTTGAGGTGGACCCCACAGTGTTAAAAGTGAGCAAGCTTGGAAAGCTGTTCAAGAAATCCCAAGGTGTGAAATCCATTCCAGATATAGAGGATGGGTATACCAACTCGGCCGTGACGCTGCCAGATCGATTTAAAATGCCACACATCGACCGCTTTGACAGGTTTGGGGATCCTATGGTGCATCTACAGTTGTTTTCAGATATACTGAGGCCGATGGGCCTATCCAGATTGCAGAAGCTTTCTTTGTTTGGCCGGACCTTGTCAGGTGTAGCAGCCATCTGGTATGCAAAATTGGAAGATTCCGTCAAGAAAAACTAGGAGGAGATGGTCGAGGCCTTCATAGCTCAATACTCCTACAATACACAGATCGAGGTCACGACTCGTGATCTCGAGACTACCAAGCAAGAACCGAAGGTGAGCTTCTCCGATTTTGTGACCCGATGGAGGGCCAAGGCCTCGATGATGACCATCAGGCCTGTTGACAATGATCAGATTCGGATGGCTGTGCGCAACCTCCAGCCCAAGCTTATGCAGAAGATGATCGTTCTCCCCCTCCCCACCTTTGCAAATTTACATGAGATAGGGGTGTAGATCGAAGACACTATGAAGCAGGGCCTCATTGATAATGAGAGAGAACAGCCCAAGAGAACATTCAACTGCAGTACGAATGCAGGCACGAGTAGTGCTGCAGCTGCTAGATCTTCAGATGTGAGTATGGTTACCACCACCAATACCCCAAGAGCCCTTGCAGCTACGCCATTCACCGGTGCGTCCGGTAGTAGCTCGCAAACAGCCAGGTATGCACCCAAAGGCCAAAGAACCTTCACTCCACTATATATGCCCCTGTCTAAAGCTTTGGGGGTTTCAATCAGAAAAGGGCACTTGAGGCCCCTAGAGCCGCGGCCATTGCCAGAAAAACATCCCCCTCCCATAACCCGGCGAAGTATTGTGCGTTTCACCAACAGCATGGTCATGATACCGACCAGTGCTATAGATTGCGTCACGAGATTCAGGATCTTGTCGACAACAGGGTGATCGTGCCTCCTGAAAAACTGAATGTCACAACTAACCCTCTCCCACCACATAACCAAGCTCCACCTCCCAAATGTATCAATATGATCCAAACTGGGATTGTGCCATACGACCTTAGTATATATATCACCCCTTCTCACCTACCCAAGCCGGAGGTGTTCGTTGCTGACAGCACTGACTTGTGCGTGTTGGACATCTCCCAAACCCAACCTGAAACGGTGGTGGTAGCTGTCGAGGATAAAAGTGGGTCGATTGTGGAAGCAGATGAGAATGCAAATACAGAGCCTGAGAGGTTCGGAAGCTTCATGTACAACCCGAGCGGTTATATTACATAAGCAAGCCAGGCTAGGCCGAATGTAGAATTGCCAGTAGGGGCGGAGATTTGTGTAGTCCGGAAGGATGGACTCAATCAGGGGCTAAATGACTTATCAGATCTAGAGGAGGACATTGCGAACCTTCAATTCTTTAACGAACAAGACTTGGGAGACGTGACAGTCAACTGGTTTGATTCAGATATGGCAGTGGAGTCTACTGGTTGGCTTGACGACCAGCCAGATGTTTTTGAACAACCTCAGCTAGAACAGGGTCCGTTAGGGACGGGGACATCAACTGTGGTTGGAAGGGCCAGGAATCTGGATGCATCGCCGGAGAGTGCCAGTGTTAAGAATTTCGCTCAGGATCCGGGCAATTTGAAAATAAGAGATGTTGAACAGCAAGCCGCGCTGAAGCAGTTTGAGCGAGAAAGGATTGAAGATTCTGAGAGGGTCAAAAAGGCCAAAGCCCCTGCGAGGACAGAACGTGCTGTGTTCACAAGAGCAGAGCATGCTACAAACACGGGAATAGAAGATGTTGTGAGCACAAGAATAGTTGTGACGAAGCCGGACAGGTGTCTGTCGGCTGCCGATGGCATGTGGTGGGAAGATGACGATCTATGTCTTGCCCACACAGATGAAGATTGGGGGAGTAACCAGCCGGATGATACCTGGTACATTGGCGAAGTTGATCACATAACTAGGAGCAGACGGTATTTCAAGCCCCCGCACTTCGATCAACCAGAAACGTCCGGAAAGAACAGAGAGGCAGACAAACAGAAGGATAAATTGCTCGAAGATGAGGCTGTGCTGAAACAACTGAAGAAGATACAGGTAGACATCTCCATCTGGGGACTGCTTATGGCTTCGCGAGTCCATAGACAAGCCGTCCTATCTTCAATGGAGAAAGCCAAACTCTCAATAGACACCACGCCTGAGCAGCTGGTAGGATTGGTTTTTTCTGGAGGAGCTTCCCCGACGTTGACCTTTTCTGACAAGGAATTGCCGCCTGAGGGCACAAACCATAACAAACCGCTCTACATCTCTGTGGAGTGTAGAGGCAAGTGGGTACCGGTAGTTCTTGTCGACATGGGATTCGCCATTAACGTGTGCCCATCAAGGACGACATATGTAATCGGGTTGAAGCCCATGGACTTTGTGCCAACTGCCCAGGTGATAAGGGCTTATGACAATACTAGCAGAGAAGTGATGGGGACTGTGTAGATTCAGACCAAGGTTGGTCCAGGACATCACGAGAACGACTTTCATGTCTTGGACGTTCCCGCGACCTTTAATCTACTCCTGGCGCGGCCATGGCTGCACCAAGTGAAGGCAGTCTCTTCCACACTGTATCAGATGTTGAAATACCCTCACGGGAAGGGGGTGGCTATAGTTTTTTGGAATTTGTCAATCCATCCGCCGCCAGAAGTGTCTACACCGATTTTGGAAATCGAGCATGGCACGGAGGATGTGTTCCTATCGGGTTTTACCCTAGCCGAGGCCTAAGTCATACAGAACATCTTAGCTATTGAGGAAGGGTTATATGTCAGCGCTTAGTCAGTATACCTCATGAACAAACTCCAGCACATCCCTGGGATAGGACTAGGAAAAAGTGGCCGGAAGGGCATTGCAGTATCGGCCGAAATGCCGCATAACGCACATACCTTTGGTTTAGGTTACCTGCCCACCAAAGAGGACTGGGTGAGGAAAGCCAAGGAGATGGCTGGGAGAGCCAAAGCAAAGCATGCGGGAAACCTTACGAGTTAATGCACCGACCCATCCTGGGTACCCTAAACGGACGTTTTGTCTGGGAAGGGGAGGATTTTCCATTCCGCGACTTCCCAGAGCCATGGTTGAACGCAGAGAAGCATCACTTTCCATGATTTGAGATCTTCTTTGACTTGCAGTTATCTAGGGATGATGTTACCGAGGAGCAGACAGACCCATCAGCTGAAATTGAGCAGTGTGGGAAAGTGGATTCTGAGAACACCGAGATTGAAATGGGGGCAACACTGGCTTGTCTACTTTCAGATCCTTCGATCTTATAGAAGTGCTTGGGGGATAACTTCTCGGTATCCATGATCGGGAATGAAACGGCTGCGAGCCCATCCACAAACATTTTGGATGCATCCAGTACACCTTCCCTCGTCTGGCAGTACGAGGAAGGCTTCTTATCGAGCAGCCCTGCGTCAGGTAGTGAGCTAGAATCTGATTCCACCGAGTCTGTAGGGTCGGAATCAGGTTCCAGTTCATCTGAGTCTGAGTCCAATATTCCTGGGGGTGACAACCCGGATGCCACAGTCCTGTCTAGGTCGTCTTTTTCTTTTTCCTTTGAGTCTGTTGTAACAGAGGAATCAAGCAACTTGGAAGTGATTAATGAGAATGAAGTGGCTATGGCTTTTGAGTATTTTTCTGTGCCTTTGATTTATTGTATTAATCAAGACTTTCAAAATTTTGATGAAAACGACGAGGAAGAAATTCCTCCAGTTTTACAACGATTAATTGATCAAGAGCAGGAGAGATTTGTTAAACCCTTGGTTGATGAAATCACTACAGTTAATATGGGTACTGAGAAGGACCCGCGGCTGGTCCAGATTGGGTCCACGTTGTCTTCAGAGGAGCGCGAGCGCTTAGTCGCTTTATTAAAAGATTTCAAAGATGTTTTTGCGTGGTCCTACGAAGACATGCCTGGAATCGATCTTGAGATTGTACAACACCGGATCCCTCTTAACCCCGAGGCCCGACCTGTGAAACAGAAGCTCAGAAGGATCCGCCCCGACTGGGCCATCAAGATCAAAAAAGAGGTCACCAAGTAAATCGACACAGGGTTCCTACTGGTATCTGAGTACCCAACTTTGTTGGCCAACATAGTTCCAGTACCGAAGAAGGATGGTAGAATTCGAGTATGCGTGGATTTCAGGGATTTGAATAAAGCCAGTTCGAATGACGACTTTCCTCTGCCGCATATCGATGAGTTAGTGGACTTTACAGCGGGGCATGCACTGCTCTCATTTATGGATGGCTTTTTAGGCTACAACCAGATCGTAATGGCATCCGAAGACCGGGAGAAGACTGCTTTTACCACCCCGTGGGGGACCTACTGTTATAGAGTGATGCCGTTTGGGCTGAAGAATGCTGGAGCTACATATCAAAGGGCTGTAACCACAATATTGCATGACATGATCCATAAGGAGGTTGAGGTGTACGTGGACAACATGATTGTTAAGTCTAAAGAAAGAGAGGGCCACTACACCGCCTTGCAAAAGTTTTTCCAAAGGATCAGGGAATTTCGGTTGTGGCTGAATCTTTAGAAATGTACGTTCGGTGTTACAGCAGGGAAAATGATGAGGTTCTTAATTACACAAAGAGGTATCGAAGTCGACCCTTCCAAAATCAAGGCCATCTTAGAAATGCCACCACCGAGGACTGAAAAGGAGGTACGAGGCTTTCTGGGTAAAGTGCAATTCATAAGATGATTTATTGCTAAATTAGCCGTGACTTGTGAACCACTCTTTGGTCTCCTGAAGAAAGGAACGAAGTTCCAATGGGACGGCCAATGCCAAGCTGCTTTTGAACAGATCAAGCAATACTTACAGAACCCACCCGTGTTGTCACCGCCTGAGCCGGGGAAATCGTTGATTTTGTACCTTTCAGTAACTGAAACTACAATGGGCTGCATGCTTGCACAGGAGTCTAAGGATAAAGTGGAGAGAGCTATCTACTACCTGAGCAAAAAGATGCTGGATTACGAGACCCGTTATACTCTGCTGGAAAAGGCCTGCTTAGCCTTGGTATGGGCTACCAGGAAGCTGCGGCACTACCTATTAGCTCACTCTGTAATGTTGGTTTCAAGATTAGATCCCATCAAATATCTCTTCGAGAAACCGGCACTTACGGGTAGGCTAGCTCGTTGGTTGCTTCTGCTTTCCGAATTCGATCTGAAGTATGTGATGCGCAAGTCAGTAAAGGGGAGAGTGGTAGCGGAGTTCCTAGTGGATCACCCAGTTGAAGGGGATGAAGCAGTTGAGTACCTATTCCTAGACAAGGCCATTCTGCATGTCGAAGAGGAATTTTGGACGATGTACTTTGACGGAGCATCAAACCAGTACGGGTATGGGATAGGGGTGTTGCTGATAGCACCCGACAATTCCCGTATCCCTCTAGCATTTAAACTCCGGTTCAAAGTCTCGAACAACGAAGCAGAGTACGAAGCATGCATTGCTGGTTTAGAAGCCGCCCTAGAACTAGGGGAAAAACGGTTGGACGTCATATGGGACTCGAACCTTGTTGTATCTCAAGCTAAAGGAGATTGGAAAGTTAAAGAAGAAAAGATGAGAATCTACCACCAGACCTTGGACTTGCTGATTCCTCAATTTGAGAAGCTGAACTTTGCTCATCTACTAAGAGAGAACAATAGGTTCGCAGATTCACTAGCAACTCTATCCTCTATGATAGACATCCCTTTTGGAGTCCGGATGTGTCCGATCATCATTGACCAGAAATTTGTGCCGGCTTACGAGCTGATTGCTACCATAGATGAGGTTCAAGATGAGAATCCCTGGTATTACGATGTATGGAACTTCCTGGAGAAAGAAGCATATCCACCAGGGGTAAATGCCAAGGATAAAAGGGCAATCAGAAGAATGGCTGCTCAGTTAATCATCTGCGGAGGTAAACTGTACAAGAGAGGTTATCTGGGAATGCATAAGCTGTGTGTTGAGGCCGAAGAGTCGAAGCGCCTGATGGAGGCCATCCATGGAGGAGAGTGTAGAGCGCACATGAACGGGGTGATGCTGGCCCGAAAAATCCTCAAACACGGTTACTACTGGTCCACCATGGAGGAGGATTGTATCAGCTTTGTTCGGCGATGCTACAAATGTCAGATCCATGCAAACTGCATGAACATCCTGCCATCGAAGCTGTACAATATGACTTCGCCATGGCCATTTTCAGTTTGGGGAATCGATGTGATCGGGGCTGTCACTCCGAAGGGGTCTAATGAGCATGAGTTCATTCTGGTTGCGATAGACTATTTCACAAAGTAGGTTGAGGCCCAATCTTATGCAGTGTTGAAGGCGTCGCACGTTGCAAAATTTATCAGGAAAAACATCATCTGTCGCTATGGGGTCCCGAATGAGATTATCTCAGATAATGGTTCGCACTTCAAGAAGGAAGTGATTGACTTGTTGGAGAAATACAACGTGGCTTTTCACATGTCATCTACATATCGGCCGCAGACCAATGGAATAGTTGAGGCCGCCAACAAGAACATCAAGCGTATTTCACAGAAGATGGTGGAAACCTACCGAACCTGGCCAGATAAGCTGTTATTTGCTCTGTGGGGCTACCGGACTTCAATTAGAACTTCTACTGGAGTGACTCCGTATTCATTGGTTTATGGGATAGAGGCCGTTCTACCTATCGAAATTGAGGTTCCGTCATTACGAGTACTGGCTGAGTGTCAGATAGTTGAGGCAGATTGGCAGCAGAGCAGATTTGGGGAACTCATGCTCTTTGATGAGAGAAGGTTGAAAGCACTGTACCATGTTCAAGGTTATCAACGAAGAACCGCTAGGGTTTTCAACAAGAAGGTTAAGTCCAGAAATTTGAAAGAAGGAGATTCGGTGCTCAAAGACAACTGAGCCCCCATCCATGACCCTAGGGGCAAGTTCAGACCCAATTGGACTGGTCCCTACATCATTAAGTCTATTTGATCGGGTGGAGCTGTCGTTCTGATGGACCTAGATGGCCTAGAGTTCTCACAGCCAATCAACATGGACAAATTGAAGAAATATTATCCCTGAGAGGCTCGCTAGGCTGAAAACACGAAAAAGCGACCTAGGCAAAAGTTAGAGCACAGAAAATTTGAAATTATAAAAATTGAGCTCGCAAGGTTGAAAACCCGCAAAGGGCGGCCTTGGCAAAAGTTAGAGTGCAAAAGGAGAGTGTCAATACACGAGTGAACCCAAGCCGAACTACGTAAGGCTTGATTCCCATCTCTGGGATACGTAGGCAACTTCATTCTAAAGTCCAGCCATAAACACTTCCCCGATCAACTTTGTCCATGTGATCATGTTTGGTCATCTTTGGCTATTCAAAATTCAAGAGCTCGGTTGTAATCTCTGGTACAGTACTACTCAGACTAGGGGTAACATTCCAATTGTCGGGATCCGTGTGTAGACGTCCCCGAACGTCCCGGGAGGGAGATCCCGTTTTGTTCATTTGGGCTCACTACAGCTCAAGACTCAAAGTCACGGTCTTGTATCTAATCTCACAGAGTGCAATGCAAGACTGATGAATCATCAAAGAGTCCAAATTCGGCAAATCGTTTTTGCAAACAGATTTTTTTGAAAGAAGTGCCAAACATGGACTGCTTTGCTAGATACAGAGTCGCTACCTAAATATTTTATTTTTGGGAAATTTAGGAAACCCTGACTCGTTGCCCGAGGCCACGCGTCCGTCATCACCAAAGTTACCTCGGCTCCGGAACTTGGGCAAGATTGGGGAATGTCACTTCGTGAGCACCCCCGCTCGCCCGATCAAAGATCGGCCTCTACTAACCATGATATCTAGTTTTGAAAACATTATGCGCTCTTAATCCGGTTATTAGCGTTGATTTACTATGTGATGCGCACAGCATATAAGTATAGATTGGATCGCCTGAATTGGAACAAAACATTTCATGTTTGTTTATTTTGAAAATGGTTTGGTGGTGCTACCCGCAAGTAGGCTAAGACGTGGATTTGCCACCCTCGGGTGGGCTTAGAAACCGTGATGGTTTGACACTCTCAAGTGGTCTTAAAACTCACAGTCAATGCATTATTCCAATTCAGATAATCCAACCTTTACCCACAAGCATTCAGGCAGGTATATCACATAAGCACATAGCCTCAGGGTAAGCATGCTATCATGGCAGTCACTCACACACATGCAAGGATGCTAAAGCATAAACACTTACCGAGTACTCCAAGCCAAAACAGAAGCTATGTTAGAAATCCATGCATGATCCTAACTATACAGAAATGCCTAATGCAACACATGCAAAAATGCAACTACAATAGGCTCGGCTATTCTAAGAATGACATATGAAATGCAACAACTGATACACGTATTCAACTTGGAATTGAAATACAATGCAGTTAGTATGATGCGCCGAGCCCGGTGCATGCAATACAGATGAATGATGCAAACATGCAAGCATAAGTATGCTAATTGAAACATGCCCTAATCTAACCATCATAAGCTGGTAAATAAAAGGGAGAAAGACGTGGGGTTGGAAGACATACATCACACACACGCACACTTATTACAATTGTGCCCTCGCTCGGAGGGTCCGAATGAATAATTACAGTCCGAATGAATAATTAAATATTACAAAACCCTAATTAATTAACAAATTAACTAGGAAAGCAATAAACTAGTATGCAAATTCATGGACCGCCTTAGCTCTGTTCCGAATGATGAAAGATGCATGCATGCTCGAGTCGCCTCGTCGAGAAATTTCATCACGATGCCACGTCTTGCCTTTGTTTGCAACTGATTTTAGAAATTTGCACAAGGCTCCAAAAGGCTAAAACTCCACCCTGGGAAGGCTGCCGACCAGATATTGGCTTGGGAAACACTTGCCGACCACCCTTCTGCCCTTGGATTTTGGTTTTTTCCTTGTAGCACAGCAATGCAGCAAGTTCTGGACCAAGAAGGTGAGCCTTCAACCTCTGAAAAATAGCCCCAAGGTGCTTGGATGGATGGTGGAGGTGTTGTGCTAGGAGGTGTGGTGTAATGGCCAAGAACAATGGAGTATTTGAGCTTGGATGAGAGAGATATGGAGGAGAGTATGTATATGCTTTGGCTAAATTTTCTAACCCTTGCAAATGGAGAGGGAAGGTTTGTTTTATAGAGGAAGAGAGCCAAGGCTTCTTGGAGAAGCCTCAAGAAAGGGTCAAAGCTTCTCAAAGAAGCATAACCAAAAGGGTCAAGCTTCTCCTTGGAGCTAAGCACAAGGATCAAATGTTCCTTAAGAAGACAAACAAAAGGTTCAAAATCTCGGTGGAAGAGTCAAATGCATCACAGCTGGCACAGTTGTGTTACACTCAGGAAGGCCAAAAAGCAGAAGGCTAGCCGACCAGCCAAGGTGGTCGGCCGACCACTCCCCCTAGTCGGCCGACCAGGGGTCAAAAGGGTCAAGGTGAAATGCTGGTCGGCCATACCAGAAAGGTGGCCTCCCAGATGAGTAGAATACAGCTGTATGGTGGGAGACCAGAAATTATGGCCCAGAGGAGAGAAAAACCAGCTTTCTAGCAAGGTTCAAAAGAGTCAGGAAGAAAAGCTAGTCAGCCTACCCATATTGGTGGCCTCCCAGATGAGTACAACACAATGGTGGTCTGGGAGACCAGAAATTATGGCCTAAAAGTGAGAAAAACCAGCATTCTGTCAAGAAAATCGATTGGAGGAGAGACAAAATGATTTCCAAAAGAATTGCTGGTCTTCTACTATAGTACCACCTCCCAAACAATGAAAATAGGGTGCATACCAAAAATGAACCCTAACCGATGCAAAACGAGGGTTCGGGGGCCAAAACACGCGGCCCGAGGCCCCGAAAACAGGCTGTTAGGTACCGGAAGTGGCGTGCGACCACGAAGGTGGTCTCTCGGGCCACAGTGTCCCTCAAAAGAGAGGAAACAAAGTGTGTACTAGAACCCGGAGCAAACGGAGGTAGTTAAGCGGTCCCGAACCGAGGCATACGGCCGACGGCTCCGAAAATCAAAAACTGGTCTCCAAACGAGAAAAATGGCCTACGACCACGAAACGTAGCCTACGGCCACTGAGAGATGGTCCACGAGACCTCTCCCTTCCTTCAAGAAGAGAAAACAGAGAAAATAGGACCTGGTTCACAAATCGAGGCAAAGCACAAAAGAGCCCCGAAGTCTGGAGGCAAGGCTCGCAGCCGAGACTCTGAAACCTCAGAACGAGCACAATATGCACCATCACCGAGCGCTCAATTGGTGACGTCTGAGTCTTAAGGTCGGTCAAAAATGGGGTGTCTACAGTTGCCCCTCTTTGACAGAACTCGGAAGTCATAAGTGACGGGAGTGAATGTCAAAGCCTAGAGACGACCCATTTTTGACAAGGCCGAAGACTTAGACAAACAGGCGAGATAAACAAAGATGTGCCCGCAGGCAGGGGGAAAAATGCAAAATGATATGCACAAAGCTGAACGCAACTCATGACAATGCAAAGCAACGAGCTATAATGAAGCAAATATTCACAATAAATGCAACAGTTTTAAGCAAGAATGCAAAGCAAAACTACATTTCATGCAGTAAAAATGTAAGAGAATCACAATTCTCGCTACATCTCACACAGAGAAGATACAATACCTGCGCGGTTCGTCTGGTCGCACCAGCCTCAAATGAACCATACATACAATATCGTTCCTGCAAGAGAGAGAAACTTAACAAGCACAACATAGTTAGCAACATATGTTCAACACTATATCGAACGCAAACGAACATGGTGCCGATGAGAAAGTGCATCGCAATGCGAGGAGAAACGTGCGTGACAACGCAAGTTAAGCATGGAGGCATGACAATACCAATGAAACGTGCACAACAATGCAAGTGGTGTGCATGAGAATGCAAGTGACGTACATAACAATGCAAGATAAGTGCAAACTCGAATGCATATTTGACACAAAACAACGAGCCAAGAAATGCAAGTTTCGACGAGGGCGACTCAATCGCGGCCTTCGGTTTACCTCTCGGAAGGGTCACAACATATTCAAAAAGGATACACCCCGCTCTTGATGAGTAACAATGAAACACGCGTCGAAAGTTGGGGTTAAAGTTCTCGCGGAGGGATTTCGCGATGAAAAGTGCACTTTTCTTGTACTTTCTCGAGTGCCGGAGACTCCGATCACTACCAAAATTTGCAGAGAGTTCAAAGAGACCTTGGAGACCACCTTAGGAACACCACTGACCAGGTTTGGAGGCTATTGCAGGCCACCGACCAGGTTTGGTAAAGGGGGTGGTCGGCCTACCAGAAAAGGTGGTCGGCCGACCACCTAGCCCAAATCCAGGGCAGTTTGGTACTTTCACACTTGTTTCTTTAAATACACTCGGCCAAAGCTCTTTTGCTCATAACTCTAAGTCCGAAATCAGTCCCTCTCCCTTCCTAGATCATTTTTCCTCTCAGATCTACGCTCTATACGCGTTTTCCAACGCCCCACGCAAAGTTGTTTCGCGAAATCTTTCAGTTTTCTTCACTTCAAACCGATTAGATTTTGATTTCGGAGCTCTTTTCCTCATTTTCACCACTTGAGGTAAGTTTGTCTCAACATTTGGAAGATTTCTCGGGAGTTGACTTTTGTTGACTTTTTCATTTCCCAAGAGTTGACTTTTGTTGACTTTTTCCAATTTTGGCTCATTTTGCTCCTTTTTGCAGATTTTTCAAAATGGCAAGTCATTTCCCCCATGGAGGACGTCCTTTAGGTGCCGGAGGCGATTCAGACATCATGTCTTTGCCTCTGAGGATTCGCCCCTTTATTCCTGAGAGGTACGACCCTCCGACGCATATCCTCCCTTGGGCAGTTTTCTACCACTTCACTGATTTAACGAGCGAGCGCCTGTAGATTTGTTATTGCGGGAGCCAGAGTCCCACCTCTCCTATCAGGCACGGGAGGTATGTACTTCACTTTTACATTTTCTACAATGTATTCTGTATTTTCCGTGCATTTCATGCTTTTGCTATGAATGCTTATCTGCTCGTTCTGAACACACTCACACACTATACTTCTGCTCATCCTAGCACACAGCTTGTCTTGAATACTTAGTCTATAACACAATATTCTGTTTTGTATCTTAAACACACAGCTCAATCACTTGAATTTCTGAACCTGCAGCCCATATTTGATTGTGAACACGCAGCACACACTTGTTGAGAGTTGAACACGCAGCCCAAACTTTGAATTTCTAAACACGCAGCCCATATTTGATTGTGAACACGCGGCACACACTATTTCTAAAATCTAAACACACAGCCCAAACACTTGATGTTGAACACATAGCTCGACCTTTTGAGATGAACACACAGCCCACTGATTTCGAAATTTGAACACACAGCTCAAACACTTGACGTTGAACACACAGCTCGAACTTTGAGATGAACACACAGCCTACTAATTTTGGAATCTGAAACACACAGCTCAAACACTTGACGTCGAACACACAGCTCGAACTTTGAGATGAACACACAGCCCACTGATTTTGGAATCTGAACACACAACTCAAATACTTGACGTTGAACACACAGCTCGAACTTTGAGATGAACACACAGCCCACTGATTTTGAAATCTGAACACGCAGCTCAAACACTTGACGTTGAACACACAGCCCACTGATTTTGATATCTGAACACGCAGCTCAAACACTTGACGTTGAACACACAGCTCGACCTTTGAGATGAACACACAGCCCACTGATTTTGAAATCTGAACACACAGCTCAAACACTTGACGTTGAACACACAGCTCAAATTTGAGGTGAACCCACAACACACACTTGTATTTGCACGCAGCTCACAGCATTGTATTTGATTTGATTTGCACACAGCTCAATACATTTCATTTGCACGCAACTTATTCATTTCATTCCGAAACAGAATATGTTCATTATGAATGCAGGTGTCTTCCCGTGTTACACGAGGATATGGCTCCATCGTTGTGAGGGAGTGGTATGCAGAGCTCCCGAAGGCTGTTCGTGATTGGGTTGACCAAGCAGGGTTCGGACCCTTTTGCATAGGGATATCCTGCTATCCTGCTAGCAGGACGTTGATGGGCGCGCTTGTAGAGAGATGGTGGGACACCACCAACTCCTTTCATTTTTCAGCCACCGGGGACATGACTATGACCCCGTTTGATTTTGCTATACTGACATGCCTCGACATGGGAGGCTGGCCGATCCCTTACGACGAGGACATAGGCGAGTGGGAGGCTGCCTGGACTTATCTATTGGGAGCTCGCCCACAAGTTGACAGATCATCGGGCAAGGTCCAGTACACATGGTTTTCCACACATTTCAGGGGGACTGAGCCCGAGACTCCCAAGGAGGTAGTACAACACACTCGGGGATTCTTGATGTTCCTCCTTGGGACCAGTCTATTCTCCGATAGGGGGAATACCGTCAGACTCTATCTGCTGAGTGCTCTGGTAGACCTATCACAGGTCAGTCGGTATGACTGGGGTGGCGCCAGCTTGGCTACCCTCTATTGCTACATGAGTGCAACCTCCCGCGGACAGGGGAACATAGTCGGCGGCTATTGGAGAGCCAGGGAGGTACTTTCTACCCTCTTGATTTATATTTCTACCTTTCATTATCGGTACATTGCACACATGGTACACTTCACATTCTGTACTTTGCACTCTGCTCTCAGTATTCTGTATTCTCTGTATATTCTGTATTCAAATTCTGCGCTCAGCATCCTGTATTCTGATGGCTATTGCCCTGTTTTCCACAACTATGGATTTTCGCGTATTTTTCGACATTGGCCTGGAGCTCGAGGTGGCAGTGCCTCTCACGATCCCTTACTCGCTTGTATTCGAGGGCCAATACCGGCCAAGGGCCCGGGAGACTTTGCCCTACCTGCAGCAGTATTTTGACACAGTGCGGCCGACAGAGGTAATTCAGAACTCTCAATTCTCTATGTTTTCATCTTTAATTCATCTTGCACATTTACGATTTCTAATCGGCTTATGCATTGGTTATCCGTAGATCACATGGCAACCCTGGGCGCCCTTGGGTGGAAATACTCGATTTCAGCTTGCTGGGGGGTGGGCCGCTTCCCAGTATAGGATCTTATTTGAGGGGCCCGTTGGTAGGGCCTGGTTTCTGGGGGACCGCTTCATGCGTCAGACTATCGGCTACCCCGAGCAGAGTGTCCCCACAGCACCTCCGGTCGACATGCGGTCCACTGAGGGGCTCACTCCCCAAGATGTTGAGTCTGCGATGCTGGGCACTGATGTACTTCTGCATTTGGAGGAGGGGGAGTATGCGACCTACCGCCATACATACTTGATGCCTCCATTGACAAGTGTCTGTACTCCCACGAGGAGACCTACTGGCATGCCATCGTTGAGCCGGGCCTGGGCTACAGATATCCCTTCTACCAGCAGTGCCGGTACATCTAGAGGTGGGGCTGGACTGGTTCCCTCGATTCCCCGACGTATCATCAGGCCGGATGGCCAGATATCCCGACTGAGTTGATAGGATGGCGATACGGGACTTCCTACCCAATTCTGATAGAGCCCCTTATGCCCAATCACCGACACGTTAGTGATCCTGACTCACCTCCGGTATGTTCCACTGTTTTTCGTTTACCATTCAGGTATTTAGGCATTTATTTACTCATTGATGACTTGAACTTATATCTGCAGCCTACTAGGGAGTATACGGAGGGGTTACTCGGGTTAGTAGCCTCACTCGAGGGCATGGTGCCGCGGAGAGAGACGCAGTTGTCCATCGTCGGTGTGCCGGTATTATTTAGTTTTCTTGCATTTATCATACTTCTGATGACATGCTGAACTTGAATATTTCACTGCATTGATTGACTATATGTGTAGAGCACATCTGACACACACCACATTTATGTACTATATCTGCATACACCCACCCTTTGTAGTTTTCTTGCATTTGCATCTGATATACATACTTTGGCTGATGTATTCAAATTGCGCTCTTTCTTTTCAGATGCCTCCGCTACATACTAGGCCATAGGCCGAGCCATCCAGGCCTCCTCGTAGAGCTGGGAGAGGGGGTTCGACTCGTGGCCGAGGCAGACGCAGAGCACCTGTCGTAGAGGAGGAGTCCAGCGAGGAGGAAGAGCCTGCACATCCCCAGTCAGAGACATTCGCTGGCAGAGAGGATGACTCTGGTTCTGGTTTCTGTCACGCCCCCAAACCGCCCCTAGTAGTTTGGTGCCGTGATGGCCAGTAATCCGAGATTACCGAAGGCCGACTTACAAGAATCACACACAATCAGAGTATAAATATGGGGCTTACAAGTGCGGAAGCAACATATATACATATACAGAATCTGAATAGTCCATGAGAGCCGTGCTTAAGTCCAATGAAATGACATACAATTGTACAAAGTCTTACAACTTAGATACAATAAGGAAATGAGATACAAAATACATCTTGACCAAAAGGCTTCTCAAGCCGACATATGCAAGTGCACATGAATTATAAGCTAAGAAGCATAATCTTCAAGATGGTACAAAATGCTAATCCAAAACACGTCGGCAATGCACCCAAAAACACATCGGCTACACGTCTAGGCCTCATTGCCTTCTTGCTCATCACCTACATATATATATAGAGAGGGTGAGCTTGGATACTCAGTGAATGATACTAGAAATAAAGGTTTTGCATGATTGATATCCAAGATTCTTTCAAAACAATACATAGCATACGTAACAATCAAGGGGGGAAATCAAGTTCATTGCCGGCCTTTCAAGTTCCTTGGATGTTATTACATCTACTTAATACAAGGGGGTGATGACACTTTCAAGACAAGAGTGCAGTTGCATTATAGTCCCCTGCAGCTAAGGACTTTCAAGACAAGAGTGCAGTTGCATTATAGTCCCCTGTAGCTAAGGACTTTCAAGACAAGAGTGCAGTTGCATTATAGTCCCCTGCAGCTAAGGACTTTCAAGATAAGAGTGCAGTTGCATTATAGTCCCCTGCAGCTAAGGACTTTCAAGACATGTCATCAAAACAAGATAGTGCTTAATATACAAGTAGGGATAGTCATTCATGCTAGTTCAAATACTTTTCAAAACAAGGCAAGACGAGATTTATGAAAGCAAGTGTAACATAGCTTTATTAAAAATACCACTCACATAGTTCTTCACACGTCGGGGTCGAGACAAGCTCAAGTCCTACAAACACAGGGCAAAGCCTATTGAATGCACTTTCAAACAAGTCCCTTATGTATGCAATGATCTCGGAAAAGCATGTTGAGCACTAACCAGGTCTAGGCCGAGGTTCCACACCTCCGTGTCGAGGTGTGTTTCCAAGGGCCACATGCAAGGAAAAGAGGTCGGGAAACTCTGGGTTTCCCTCTGCTGATGAACATGAAGAACAAGAGTGAAAACATGAAAAATATGAATGTTCAATCACAATCTGTTATCACAAATCTGGGATTTTCATGCTACGAGTTTGAAAACATGGACCTGGGTACCCATAGTTGAAAATCATGCAAGAACAAACACAAAACATGAGTCTAGGCAAAAAGCTTTCGGATCAAAACATGACTTTCTTGAAGAACACATGAATGTCATTTTCTCTTTCTAAAACCAAATTTCAAGACGATGCATGGCTTACAAATCATATCCGATCATGCAATGCAATAACATGAACATAAGGAACATCATGAGCAGGTCAAGAATCTAACCTTAGAACACGAATCTAACGGTTTGATCTCAAGGAATCAAGCTTGAAGACTTACTTTCTCACTCTAAAACTCCTTCTTCCTCCTAGAGTTTCTCTCTCTACAAGGCAAGGTTATGATACCAAATGATAGTTTTCTTTACCCGGTTCTGGGGTTAACCCTCTGCTGAGACACGTGGCGGCGACTGGTTGGTTTCCCCTGAAAAGGTGGCTGACAGACCAGACAAGGCATGGTGGAAGGGTGTTCAACAAGTAAAGCGGTATGGGCTCTCTGACGAGGCAATGACATCGGCTAATAACAAGGCGTATCTAACAAGCTACACGGAATGGCACTCCGGCAAGAGGTGACATCGGCTAACAGAAGGACTTTGGCAACCAAGGTGACAATGACCTCGGCTAGGAAGGACAACACTTGACTAAGCTGTGCCACATCTTGGCCTAGATGCGCCACACCTCGGTCTAGGTCATACCACTCCAGGACGAGATCACTTGGGTGCAAGATAACATCTCGGCTAATGTGCCAAGGCAAGGACGGAGGTCAACAAGGGGTTCCAAGATACTTCTAGACTGAGGATGACCTCGGCTTGGAATGATCTAGGCATAACGTAACCTAGGCTTGGAATAACATCGGCTAACATAACTCATTCAAGGCGCGACCTAAGTTTCACATCAAGGAAGGAACAAGACAAGCACACAACACTTAGACAAATCACAAGGCTTCAAAACAAGGCATGGATCTCACTCGCTAAAGCGAAACAGGTCACAAACATACACATGCAAGCTTAACAAGCCATAATCATACAGATGCTCATGAACATGACGAAGACATAAAATGTGGGTTCCTACAGTTTCGGTAGTGGAGTTGATGCCGAGGAGGATTCCATGGGTGGCGACTCCAATTCCGATGATGATGATGGTGCAGAGGTTGTTCCGCAGAAAAGGACGAAGAGGGCGTCTGACTCCTGTGCTTGATAGTTGTTTCTGCTTTATTTGCCTTTTTTACTAGTAGTTGTAGCACATTTGTACATTATTAGGCAGTTTTATTTTCTGTAAAACTTGTACCCTTGTTGTAAAATGTTATAACAAAGGAAGCATGATGGAATGAAACAGCTTTTTGAAAAAGTGTTGCATTTTATGTTCTTAGCATTGCATCGCATCATTTTGCACGAAAATGAGATTGAATGGAATTATGCACTGAAAATTGCCAAGTCAGGTAGTGAAACGACTCAACAAACTAAACAACTTAACTTACTAAGAAATAATAAAACCTTAGCAAGTTTACAACTCAATAAGCAAGACACAACAACGTTGAGTAAACAAAGAGTAACAACTCAATATACGAAATTCGATGACTCGATAAACAAGACTCGATAAACAAAATAGCTCGATGATCAAAGCAACAACTCGAGAAGCAAAACAACAACTCGATAAGCAAGACTCAACAACAACTCGATAAGCAAAATGCATTTCGAACCATCAGAGTGACGGAACGCATCCAAAATAGAGGAAAACTCGCACCTTCAACACTTCCAATGCATGGAAATGCTAGGAACCTTCTTCTAGAGGCTAGGACAAGACCAAAGCCCCACTTCTCTTCTTGGCCGACCATCAGAGGGAGCTGGCCGACTAGCTTTTTTTATTAGAAACCAAAGGGGTGGTTGGCCTACCAGAAAAGGTGGTCGGCCGACCACCTAGCTTGGCAACCACCAAATTGTTGACACGTGTCCCCCGAACAGTGCCTTATCCTCTATAAAAGTCCCAGCTTCGTGGTTCATCCATTTTATCTCAGTTTTGCATCAAAATGGAGGCGTTCCTTGTCCAAAATCTCACAGCTTGGATTGCTTCTCTAGATGGCTTGGAAAAGTTGAACTTCCGAGGCTTCGGCTTGAATTCACTATTCACGCTGGGCCGTACTCCGCTGCATCTTCCTTTCCTCCATGTCGCGGCAAGGTTTTGGAACCCGGTAACACGCATCTTTAGCTTTAGCGGGCAAGAGATGTGTCTTACTTTCAAAGATTTCCAAGCTTTGATGGAATCCGTGCGCAATGAGAAGATCTTGCCTCAACTCCGATTTGGCCACGTCCAAGCCCTAGGACGAATGTGCGGCCTCACTTTGCATGATGCTCGATCATTGGTTCACAATGGGGAGCTGGACATCCCAAGCTTGGTTCACTGGTTTTCTGATGCTGGTGACCGCAGCGACCATCATTGGCAGGGCTATCGGCGACACGCCCTTTGCCTATGCTTGCTGTCTCATTTCTTGCTTGCCCCAGGCTCCGGTGGATTCAGTGTCCGGTTGATCGAGGTTGCCCAAGGTTTGAAGAAGGGCAAGAGCTGCATCGCCATGACATTGGCTGAGACATTGATGGGTTTAGACGCTTTTCATCATCGAGAGACGGCTAAGTTTGCAGAGAGCCCACTACTATTGCAGGTAATGTTTCCCACCCAATCTCACATATGTATAGCTCACATCGCTCAGCCCTCAGGCTCAGTTTTTCTCACAAAACCCTTTTTATTTCTTTTCTCTCATCGTACATCTCTCTATTCTTTATTCTATCATTTTTTCATCCCTCCCCAGGTGTGGTTGATGGACAAGCTACAGATTGTGGAGTCTTGTCCAGCATACTCAGCTCGCGGCTACTTTTTCCGACAGCGCTTGGTCGATGCCCTGGATGAGGGGTGGTGGTACAACTGGATGTGCAGTTTTTTTGCAAACCGCATCGCTTGGCACTGCCTTTGGCTCAATCTACCGGCAATGAGTTACAACATGACCCGTCAACCTAGGATTCAATTGATTGGCATGACACACTATGTGTTCTACTTTCCTTTTTGGTTCCAGCGCCAGTTCGGCCATGATCAGATTTGCCCGCCAGAGGGAATATAGTACCCCAACTGCATTCCCAGTTCAAGGTGCGCAGCTAGCTTGGTACACCACAACGTGAAGGACTAGAGAACTCCTGGCCCCTGCTCCTACTTTCAGTTGCACTTTATCTGATGAGTGCATAGATTGGCTCAATGAAGAGGCACAGATTGGGCCCAGCTTGGCATCAGAGGCTTCAACCAGCTCTGGGAGGGGGCACAGGGACACCTGACTTATCTATGCCCCGGATTTATTGCTTTATTAGTACTTTCAAGTTTTCTTTATGAATGTAAGAAAAAAGCAACTTCAATTTGTATGCAAGAGCAGGAGAACTCTGTATTGAAATCAACGAAATTGAAGGTTGTAGGTACTGAAAATTTTCCGCTTTGGTCCAAGAATGGTCTAAGTTGTAAAAAGATTAATTTTGAACAAAGTCAACTTTTATTAAAACTTTTCAAAACCATTTTCGATATGGATCAAAACTGGACACGCCTGAAATCTGTCACTGAGATGCACAACCTCAGATCCTAGCAACTGGAAAGTTGCCCCTAGTCTGAATAGTACCGCGGCACTGCACAACAACGAAAAGTTGCCCCTAGTTTGAAAAGCACTGCACCGGAGATCATAAACGAACTCTTGAATGCTAAATAGACAAAGATGGCCGAGATGATCAAATGGACAAAGTTGATCGGGGAAAAGCTTATGGCTGAACTTTAGGATGAAGTTGCCTACGTATCCCAAAGATGGGAATCAAGCCTTACGTAGTTCAGGCTCGGGTTCAATCGAGTATTTTCACTCTCCTTTTACGCTCTAACTTTTGCCAAGGCCGCCCTTTGCGGGTTTTCAACCTCGCGAGCTCAGTTTTTATAATTTCAAATTTTTTGTGCTTTGACTTTTGCCTAGGTCGCCCTTTTGGGTTTTCGGCCTAGCGAGCCTCTCAAGGGTAATATTTTTTCAACTTATCCATGTTGATCGGCTGTGAGAACTCTAGGCCATCTAAGTCCATTAGAACCACAGCTCCACCTAACCAGATAGACTTAATGATGTAGGTACCAGTCCAATTGGGTCTGAACTTGCCCCTAGGGTCATGAATGGGAGCTCGGTTGTCCTTGAGCACCAAATCTCCTTCTTTTAGATTCCTAGACTTAACCTTCTTATTGAAAGCCCGGGCAATTCTGCGCTAATAACCTTGAACATGGTACAGTGCTTTCAGTCTTCTTTCATCAAAGAGCATGAGTTCCTCAAATCTGGTCTGCTGCCAATCTGCTTCGACTATCTGACACTCAGCCAGTACTCGCAAAGACGGAACCTCAATTTCAATAGGCAGAACAGCCTCCATCCCATAAACTAATGAATACGGAGTCGCCCCAGTAGATGTTCGAATTGACGTCCGGTAACCCCACAAAGCAAACGACAGCTTATCTGGCCAATCCCGGTAGGTTTCCACTATCTTCTACAGTATGTGCTTGATGTTCTTGTTGGCGGCCTCAACCGATCCATTGGTTTACGGCCGGTATGTGGATGACTTATGAAAAGCCACATTGTATTTTTCTAACAAGTCAATCACTTCCTTCTTGAAGTGGGAACCATTATTTGAAATGACCTCATTTGGGACCCCATAACGACAGATGATGTTGTTTCTGATAAACTTTGCAACGTGCGACACCTTCAATACCACATAAAATTGGGCCTCAACCCACTTCGTGAAATAATGTATTGTGACTAGGATGAACTCATGCCCATTCGACCCCTTCGGAGTAACAACCTCGATCACATCGATTCCCAAACTAAAAATGGCCATGGCGAAGTCATATTGTACAGCTTTGACGGCGAAATGTTCATGCGGTTTGCATGGATCTGACACTTGTGGCATCGCCGAACAAAGCCGATACAATCCTCCTCCATGGTGGACCAATAATAACCTTGTCTGAGGATCTTCCGCGCTAGCATTACCCCGTTCATATGCGCAGCGCATTCCCCTCCATGGATGGCCTCCATCAGGCATTTCGATTCTTTAGCTTCAACGCACAGCTTATGCATTCCCAGATGACCTCTCTTATACAATTTACTTCCGCAGATGATGAACTGAACGGCCATTCTTCTGATTTCCCTTTTATCCTTGGCATTTACCCCTGGTGGATATGCTTCCTTCTCCAAGAAATTCCAAATGTCGTAATACCAGGGGTTCTCATCTTGAACCTCGTCTATAGTAGCAATCGACTCGTAAGCCGGCACAAATTTCTGGTCGATAATGACTGGACGCATCCGGACCCCAAACGGGATGTCTATCATGGAAGATAGAGTTGCTAGTGAATCTACGAACCTGTTGTTTTCTCTTAGTAGATGAGTAAAGTTTAGCCTCTCAAACCAAGGAATCAGCAGATCCAAGGTCTGGTAGTACATTATCATCTTTTCCTACCTTCTAGTCTCCTTTTGCTTGAGACACAACAAGGTTCGAGTCCCCGATGACATCCAATCGTTTTGTCCCTAGTTCCAGGGCTGCTTCTAGACTGGCAATGCATGCCTCATATTCTGCTTCGTTGTTTGAGACTTTGAATCAGAGTTTGAATGCTAGAGGGATACAAGAATTGTTAGGTGCTATCAGTAACACCCATATTCCATACCCGTATTGGTTTGACGCTCCGTCAAAGTACATCGTCCAAATTTCATCTTCGATATGCAAAATGGCCTCATCTGGGAATAAGTACTCAACTACTTCACCTCCTTCCACTGGATGATCGGCTAAGAATTCTGCTACTGCTCTTCCCTTGACTGACTTGCGCGTTACATATTTCAAATCGAATTCGGAAAGCAACAGCAACCAACGAGCTAGCCTACCCGTAAGTGCTAATTTCTTGAAGAGATATTTGATGGGATCTAGTCGTGAAACCAAAATTACGAAGTGAGCTAACAGGTAGTGCCACAGCTTCCTGGTAGCCCATACCAAAGCTAAGCAAGCCTTTGCCAACGGTGTGTAGCGAGTCTCATACTCTAGCACCTTCTTGCTCAGATAGTAGATGGCTCTCTCCACTTTGTCCTCTGATTCTTGCGCGAGCATGCAGCCCATCGTAGACTCAGTTACGGAAAGATACAAAATCAACGGTCTCCCTGGCTCTGGCGGTGACAACACGGGCGGGTTCTGTAAGTATTCCTTGATCTGTTCAAAAGTAGCTTGGCATCGGCCGTCCCATTAGAATTTCTTTCCTTTCTTCTGGAGGCCAAAAAGTGGTTCCCAAGTCAAGGTTAATTTTGAGATAAACCGTCTTATGAATTGCACTTTACCCAGAAAGCCTCGCACCTCCTTTTTAGTCCTTGGTGGTGGCATTTCTAGGATGGCCTTGATTTTGGAAGGGTCAACTTCGATACCTCTCTGTGTAATCAGAAACCCCAGCATTTTCCCTACTGTAACACCGAACGTACACTTCTGAGGATTCAGCCGCAACTGAAATTCTCTGATCCTTTGAAAGAACTTTTGCAAGGCGGTGTAGTGGCCCTCTCTTTTTTTGGACTTGACAATCATGTCGTCCACATACACCTCAACCTCTTTGTGGATCATGTCGTGCAATATTATGGTCGCGGCGGGTTGATATGTAGCTCCAGCGTTCTTCAGCCCAAATGGCATTACCCTGTAGCAATGAGTCCCCCACGGGGTGGTAAATACAGTCTTTTCTCGGTCTTCAGGTGCCATCACAATCTGATTATAGCCTGAGAAACCATCCATGAATGAAAGCAAAGCTTGCCCCACTGTGAAATCCACCAACTCATCGATATACGGCAAGGAAAAGTCGTCCTTCGGACTAGCTCTATTCAAATCCCTGAAATCCGCGCACACCCGGATCCTGCCATCCTTCTTCGGCACCGGAACTATGTTGGCCAACCAAGTCGAGTATTCGGATACCAGCAGGAACCCTGTGTCAATTTGCTTGGTGACCTCTTCCTTAATCTTGAGAGCCCAGTCCGGGTGAATCCTCCTGAGTTTCTGTTTAACGGGTCGGGCCTCGGGGTCAAGAGGGATCCGGTGCTGTACAATCTCAAGATCGATTCCAGGCATGTCTTCGTAGGACCACATGAAAACATCTTTGAAATCTTTTAATAAAGCGACTAAGCGCTCGCGTTCCTCCAATGACAACGTGGACCCGATCTGGACCAGCCGCGGGTCCTCCTCAGTACCAATATTCACCGTAGTGATTTCATCAACTAAAGGTTTGACAAATCTTTCCTGCTCTTGTTCAATTAAGCGTTGCAAAACTAGAGGAATTTCTTCCTCGTCGTTTTCATCAAAATTTTGAAAGTCTGAGTTAATGCAATAAGTCAAGGGCATAGAAAAGTACTCAGAAACCACAGCCACATCATTCTCATTAAGCACATCCAAATCATCCGATTCTTCGGTTACAACAGACTCAAAAGAGAAAGAAAAAGACGACCTGGACAGGACTGTGGTATCCTATTATCACCCCTTGGAATACCGAACTCAGACTCAGTCGAGCTGGGACCTGATTCCGACTCAACAGATTCGGTGAAATCAGTTTCCAGCTCACTACCTGACCCGATGCTGCTTCACAAAAATCCCTCTTCATACTGCCAAATGAGAGAGAGTGCGATAAATGCATCGAAAATGTTTGCTGGTAGGCCCGCAGCCATTTCATTCCCGATCACGATACCGAGAAGTTATCCCCCAAGCACTTCTGTTCGATCGGAGGATCTGAAAGTAGACATGTCAGCACTACCCCTATTTCACTTTCGGCGTCCTCAGACCCCACTTTCTTGCTCTGCTCAGCCTCAGCTAATGGGTTTGTCTGCTTTTCAGCAACGTCATCCCCGGATAACTGTAGGTCAAAGAAAATCTCAAACCCCAGCACACGGCGCTTCTCTTCGTTTATCCACGGCTCTGGAAAGCCACAAAACGGAAAGTCCTCCCCTTCCCGGACAAAGCGTCCGTTTAGGGTACCCTGGATGGGTCGGTGCATTAACTCATATGGCTTCCCTGCCTTCTTTGCTCTGGCTCTCCCAGCCATCTCCCTACCTTTTCTCACCCAATCCTCTTTGGTGGGAAGATAACCCAAACCAAAGGTATGTGGGTTGTGTGGCACTTCGGCCAACGCTGCAACGCCCTTCCGGCCGCTCTTTCCAAATCCCATTCCGGGGATGTGTTGAAGCTTGTTCATGAGGTATACTGATTGAACACTGACATACACCCCCTCATTAACAGCCAAAATGTTCTGCACGACCCGAACCTCAGCTAGAGTGAAACCGGATAAGAACACATCCTCCATACTGTGCTTAATTTCCAGGACTGGTGTAGACACCTCCGGGAGTGGATGGATCGATGAATTCCCAAAAATGATGCCTACTCCCTTCCCATGGGGGTATTTCACCATCTGATGCAAGGTGGACGAAACTGCCTTTACTTGGTGCAACCACGGTCGTCCTAAAAGTAGATTGAAGGTCGTAGGAACTTCTAAGACATGAAAGTCTACCTCGTGCTGTCCCGGCCCAACCTTGGTCTGAATTTTCACTGTCCCCATTACTTCCCGGCTTGTGTTATCATATGCCCGAATTACCTGGGCTGTCGGCACAAAGTCCGCGGTCTTTAAACCGATTGCATATGCAGTTCTTGCCGGGCACACATTGATGGCGAACCCTGTGTCGACGAGCACCACGGGTATCCATTTGTTTCTGCACTCCATAGAGATGTAGAGTGGCTTGTTATGGTTCGCACCCTCAGGTGGCAATTCTTTGTCGGAGAAAGTCAACATCGGGGTAGCCCCTCACGGAAAAACTAAGCCCACTAGCTATTCGGGCGTGGTGTCTATTGAGAGCTTGGCCTTGTCCATGGCCGGTAAAACAGCTTGTCGATGCACTTGCGATGCCATAAGCAGTCCCCAGATGGAGATGTCTGCTTGTATCTTTTTCAACTTCTTCAGTATAGCCTCTTCTTCGAGTTGCTTCTCTTTCTGTTTCTCCGCCTCCTTATCTTTCCCAGATGTCTCTGGCTGATCTAGATGTGGGGGCTTGAAATACCGCCCGCTTCTAGTCATATGATCAACTTTGCCGATGTACCAGGTATCGTCTGTTGGTTGCTCCCCCAATCCTCATTCGTATGGGCAAGACATAGATCATCGTCCTCCCACCACATTCTATCGGTAGCCAATAAATACTTGTCCGGCTCTGGTACAATTATGCCCACAGTACTTTCCGTCCACATGCTTGCAGCATTCTCTGTACCCGTGCACACGGCACTTTCAGTCCCCATGAGGGCTTTAGCTTTCTTGATTCTCTCAAAATCCCCAAATCTTTCTTGCCCTAACTGCGTCAGTACAGCTGGTTGTTCAATAATTCCTGTATTCAAAATGCCCAGATCCTGAACGAAATTCTTAGCACCGGCGCTCTCCGGCGAAGCATTCTGATTTTCGGCCCTTCCGGCCACAATTGATGTTCTTGCCCCTGCCAGGTCCTATCCCAACCGAGTTTCGTCAACAACATCTGGTAGGTCATTGAGCCACCCGGTGACCTCTGTTGACTCCTCAAAATCTGACCAGTTGACTACCATGCCCTCTGGATCTTGTTCATTGAAAAATTGGAGGTTAGCAAAATCCTCCTCCACAATTGTTAAGTCATCTATCCTCTGACCAAATTCATCCCCCTATATCACACGAAGCTCTACCCTTGCCGGCAATTTCACATTTGGCCCAACCTGGCCTACTGATAGAATGTAGCCACTCGGACTGTACACCTCCTTAACAAAACTCCCAGATTCCTCAGATTCTGACCCAATAATCCCATTCTGCCTTGAAATCTCCCCTGTTCTGTTTTCGCCAGTCACCACCATTGGTTCAGGTTAGGTTCTGGAGATGTCTAACATGCACAAGTCAGTGCAGTCAGGAAGGAGCACCTCCGGCTTGGGTAGGTGGGACGGGATAATATATATGCTAGGATCGTAAGACACGACCCTATTCTGGATAAAGTTGATACATTTGGGGGGTGGAGCTTGGTTATGCGGTGGGAGAGGGTTTATTGTGACATTAGGTTTTTCTGGAGGCACAATCACTTGCTTGTCAACGAGATCCTGAATCTCGTGACGCAATCTAAAACATTGGTCAGTGTCATGACCATGTTGTTGGTGATATGCGCAATATTTTGCTGGGTTATGAGAGGGAGGGAGTGGATTTGGCAATGACCTCGGCTCTAGGGGCTTTAAGTGCCCTTTCCTGATTAATACCCCTAGAGCCTTGGACAGGGGCATATATAATGGGGTGAAGGTTCTTTGGCCACGAGGTTGGTATTTAGTGGTTTGTGTGTTGCTTTCGGACACGCCGGAGAAAGGTGTAGCTGCCATGGGTCTTGGAGGGGGAATGGTGGTGACCATGCTTACTTCTGAAGCTCTAGCATTTGCGGCATTGCTGGTGCCTGTATTGTTGTTACGGTTGAAGGTTCTTCTGGGTTGCTCTCTGTCATTATCAATCAAGCCCTGTTTCAAGGCATCCTCAATCTGTACTCCTATCTTGTGCAGATCTGAAAAGATAGGGATGGGGAGCACGATCACTTTCTGCATCAGCTTAGGCTGGAGCTTGCGCATAATCATCCGAATTTGATCTTTATCGGTAGGCCTTAGGGTCATCATTGAGGCCTTTGCCCTCCACCTGGCTACAAACTCTGAAAAGCTCTCCTTAGGCTCCTGCCTTGTTGTCTCAAGATCACGGGTTGTAATCTCGATTTGCGTATTATAGGAGTACTGTGCAATGAAAACCTCAGCCATCTCATCCCAGATTCGCTTAGCATCGTCTTCTAATTTTGCGTACCAGATAGCGGCCACACCCGACATGGTCTGGCCGAATAATGAAAGCTTCTGCAGTCTGGTGAGGCCCATCGGCCGTAGTATATTGGAGAACAAACAGAGATGCACCATGGGATCCCCAGATCCGTCAAAGCGATCGATTTGTGGCATTTTGAACCTATCTGGCAGCGTCACAGCCACGTCAGTGTACCCGTCTTCAATGTCCGGGATAGACTTCACCCCTTGGGATTTCTTGAACAACTTCTCAAGCTTGCTCAGTTTCAATGCTGTAGGCTCGACCTCGAACTCGAAGGGAGAGTCTAGATGATTGATAGGCGTAGGTGCCTTGGACAATTGAGGTAGAATCAGGGGCGGAGCCAGCCCTGTCGGAATGTCCGTCTCTCCCTGGACATTTGCTACCTCCCCGGGTGGCGGAACTCCTAGTGGTAGAGGAGCTTGATGCGAAGCAGATGCTCCGTTTTGCTGTTGCAACTTGGTGATTAGCTCGGCCTGCTGGGCCATGATCACAGCCTGCTACTTGGCAAATTTCGCTTGGCGGACGGCGTCCTCCTGCATGGCTTTCATGCTCTCCTGGAGTTGACGCATCATTACCTCCATCCCTGACGTGTTTTGCTGATCCATTTGACTGACTGGTATATCTATCTCTATGGCAACAATTGACACCTCAGCCCGACTATCCACTAATGGGGTAGACCATTGCTCTGGCAACCTCTGCTCAGACACACTGTGTTTTCTCGGCCTTCGTCTGATAACTGGGGGTAGAGAGTGGAACACTGGTTGCCCGTCAACCAGATCCTCAGATCGATTGAGTCGGCGACCTCTTGTCCAGAGTGCTTGGGGAATATGTGCTTGGTCTGAAGCAATTGTGCTAAACTACCTAGCAAAAAGATAAAATAAAGTAATAATAAGGAAATAAACAACCAGACAAACGGACAGCATAACGGCTTAAAATAAACACCCAACACACAGTTGGGTATCACAACACACAGTTGATAAGCTGCAAATACTGTTCTCAAGCACTGATCATTATCCCTAAATCACTGTCCCCAAAACTGAATCTGATACCTGCAGATAACTGATTCCCAAAATACTGAACTGGTGCCCGCAGGCTTGATGTCCAAACTTGCAAACGGATACATGCATTCCTGTAGAGATACACTCTAAAAGCATATAACAAGCAAGTGAGAGCCAAAACACCCCTATGTTGGGGGTAGGGTTTCCCTGTCCTATTTTGTCAGAAGCTAGGGTTTCACTATGCACGCAGCGGTTTCAAACAACCTATAATCAGGTAAGCAACCTGTCCTAGTTTGGAATGGTCACTATGGATTCCGAATATGCACTAGGTCGAATGGTCAAAAGGGTGCCCCGGTAAAACCGGGGTTTGTGTTCCCGTCGTGGCAGAGCCCGCAACCGGTCAGCCTTATGGCACGCTTCGCAAAGTGAGCCTCCGGCAAACCGTTCAGGAATAGCATACGGCAAACACGGTGTCCTAGACGCACCAATGTAAATGCAATGCAAAGAAACACATAAGCATAGTCAAAACCAGATATCATGAGTTCGAGTCAAGTTCTCTAACTCCCAGCAGAGTCACCAGAAACTGTAGACGTCCCCGAACGTCCCGGGAGGGAGATCCCGTTTTGTTTATTTGGGCTCACTATAGCTCAGGACTCAAAGTCACGGTCCTGTATCTAATCTCACAGAGTGCAATGCAAGACCGATGAATCATCAAAGAGTCCAAATTCAACAAATCGTTTTTGAAAATAGATTTTTTTGAAAGAAGTGCCAAACATGGACTGCTTTGCCAGATACAGAGTCGCCACCTAAATATTTTATTTTTGGGAAATTTCGGAAACCCTGACTCGTTGCCCGAGGCCACATGTCTGTCATCACCAAAGTTGCCTCAGCTCTAAAACTTGGGCACGATTGGGGAAGGTCACTTCGTGAGCACCCTCGCTCGCCCGATCAAAGATCGGCCTCTACTAACCATGATATCTAGTTTTGAAAACATTATGCGCTCTTAATCTGGTTATTAGCCTAGATTTACTATGTGATGCGCACAGCATACAAGTATAGACTGGATCGCCTGAATTGGAACAAAACATTTCGTGTTTGTTTATTTTGAAAATGGTTTGATGGTACTACCCGCAAGTAGGTTAAGACGTGGATTTGCCACCCTTGGGTGGGCTTAGAAAACATGATGGTTTGCCACTCTCAAGTGGTCTTAAAACTCACAGTCAATGCATTATTCCAATTCAGATAATCCAACCTTCACCCACAAGCATTCAGGCAAGTATATCACATAAGCACATAGCCTCAGGGTAAGCATGCTATCATGGCAGTCACGCACACACATGCAAGGATGCTAAAGCATAAACACTTACCGAGTACTCCAAGCCAAAACAAAAGCTATGTTAGAAATCCATGCATGATCCTAACTATGCAGAAATGCCTAATGCAACACATAAAAAAATGCAACTACAATAGGCTCGGCTATTCTAAGAATGACATATGAAATGCAACAACTGATACACGTATTCAACTTGGAATTGAAATACAATGCAGTTAGTATGATGCGCCGAGCCCGGTGCATGCAATACAGATGAATGATGCAAACATGCAAGCATAAGTATGCTAATTGAAACATGCCCTAATCTAACCATCATAAGCTGGTAAATAAAAGGGAGAAAGACGTGGGGTTGGAAGACATACATCACACACACGCACACTTATTACAATTGTGCCCTCGCTCGGAGGGTCCGAATGAATAATTACAGTCCGAATGAATAATTAAATATTACAAAACCCTAATTAATTAACAAATTAACTAGGAAAGCAATAAACTAGCATGCAAATTCATGGACCGCCTCAGCTCTGTTCCGAATGATGAAAGATGCATGCATGCTCGAGTCTCCTCGTCGGGAAATTCCATCGCGATACCTCGTCTCGTCTTTGTTTGCAACTGATTTTAGAAATTTGCACAAGGCTCCAAGAGGCTGAAACTCCACCCTGGGAAGGCTGCCGACCAAATATTGGCTTGGGAAACATCTGTCGACCACCCTTTGTGGTGGAAACCAAAAAGGTGGTCGGCCTGCCAGAAAACCTGGTCGGCCGACCACTTTCTGCCCTTGGATTATGGTTTTTTTCCTTGTAGCACAGCAATACAGCAAGTTCTGGACCAAGAAGGTGAGCCTTATACCTCTGAAAAATAGCTCCAAGGTGCTTGGATGGATGGTGGAGGTGTTGTGCTAGGAGGTGTGATGTAATGGCCAAGAACAATGGAGTATTTGAGCTTGGATGAGAGAGATATGGAGGAAAGTATGTATATGCTTTGGCTAAATTTTCTAACCCTTGCAAATGGAGAGGGAAGGTTTGTTTATTAGAGGAAGAGAGCCAAGGCTTCTTGGAGAAGCCTCAAGAAAGGGTCAAAGCTTCTCAAAGAAGCTTAACCAAAAGGGTCAAGCTTCTTGAGGAAGCTGGACCAAAGGGGTCAAGTTTCCTCAAGAAGCTTGACAAAAGGGTCAAGCTTCTCCTTGAAGCTAAGCAAAAGGATCAAATCTTCCTTAAGAAGACACACAAAAGGCTCAAAATCCCAAAGGAAAGGTCAAGTGCTTCACAGCTAGCACAGCTGTGTTGCACTCAGGAAAGCCAAAAAGCAGAAGGCTGGCCGACCAGCCAAGGTGGTCGGCCGACCACTCCCCCTGGTCGGCCGACCACTCCCCCTGGTCAGCCGACCAGGGGTCAAAAGGGTCAAGGTGAAATGCTGGTCGGCCATACCAGAAAGGTAGCCTCCCAGATGAGTAGAATACAGCTGTATGGTGGGAGACCAGAAATTGTGGCCCAAGGGAGAGGAAAACCAGCTTTCTAGCAAGGTTTAAAAGGGTCAGGAAGAAAAGCTGGTCGGCCTACCCATATTGGTGGCCTCCCAGATGAGTACAACACAATGGTGGTGTGGGAGACCAGAAATTATGGCCCAAAAGTGAGGAAAACCAGCTTTCTGTCAAGAAAATCGGCTGGAGGAGAGAGAAAATGATTTCCAAAAGAATTGCTGGTTTCCCACTATAGTACCACCTCCCAAACAATGAAAATAGGGTTCATACCAAAAATGAACCCTAACCGATGCAAAACGAGGGTTCGAGGGCCAAAACACGCGGCCCGGGGCCTCGAAAATAGGCTGTTAGGAACCGAAAGTGGCGTGCAACCACGAAGGTGGTCTCTCGGGCCACAGTGTTCCTCAAAAGAGAGGAAACAAGGTGTGTGCCAAAACCCGTAGCAAACGGAGGTAGTTAAGCGGTCCCGAACCGAGGTACACGGCCGACGGCTCCGAAAATCGAAAACTGGTCTCCAAACGGGAAAAATGGCCTACAACCACGAAACGTAGCCTACGGCCACTGAGAGATGGTCTACGAGACCTCTCCCTCCCTTCAGGAAGAGAAAACAGAGAAAACAGGACTTGGTTCGCAAATCGAGGCAAAGCATAAAAAAGAGCCCCGAAGTCCGGAGGCAAGGCTCGCAGTCGAGACTCTGAAACCTCAGAACGAGCACAATATGCACCATCACCGAGCGCTCAATTGGTGACATCTGAGTCTTAAGGTCGGTCAAAAATGAGGTGTCTACACCAGGGTTGTACATCTCAGTGACAGATCTCAGGCGTGTCCAGTTCTGATCCATATCGAAAATGGTTTTGAAAAGTTTTAATAAAAGTTGATGTTGCTCAAATTAATCTTTTACTTCTTAGACCATTTTTGGACCAAGCAGGAAATTTTTAGTACCCACAACTTTTAATTTTATTGATTTCAATACAGAGGTCTCCTACTCTTGCATACAAATTGAAGTTGCTTTGCATTACATTCATAAAGAAAAATTGAAAGTTCTGATTAAAGCAAATAAATTCGGGGCATAGTCAGGTGTTCCCGCGTCCCCTCCCGGAGTTGGTCGAAGCCTCTGATGCCAAAGTGGGCCCTATCTGTGCCTCTTTATTAAGCCAATCTATGCACTCATTAGAAAGGATGTAACTGAAAATGGGAGCGGGGGCCAGAAGCTCTCTCGTCCTCCATGCCGTGGCATATCGAGCTAGTTGTGCGCCTCGGACCGAAAATGCAGCTGGGTACTCTATCCCCTCTACCGGGCAAATCTGATCATGGCCGAACTGGCGCTGGAACCAGAAAGGAAAGTAGAACAGGCAGTGTGTCAGGCCAATCAACTGAATCCCAGTCTGTCGGGACATGCTGTCGCTCATTACCGGTAGATTGAGCCAAGGACAAGGCCAAGCAATACAGTCTGCGGAAAAACTGCACATCTAGTCGAACCACCATCCCTCATCAAGGGCATCGACCAGACGTCGTCGGAAGAAATAACTGTGAGCTGAATACGCTGGGCATGAGTCCACAACCTGCAATTTATCCATTAACCACACCTGGAGAGCGATGAAAAATGAGAGATTAAAGAATAGAGAGATGTACGATGAGAGAAAAGTGAGAAAATGGAGAAAAATCAAGCACGAGGGCCGAGTGATATGAGCAATATATATGTGAGATATGGTGGGAAACATTACCTGCAGCAGTAGTGGACTCCCCGCGAATCTGGTCATCTCCTGACAATGGAAAGCGTCCAAGCCCATCAATGTCCCGGCCAGTGTCATGGCAATCCAGCTCTTGCCCTGTTTTAAGCCTTGGGTAACTTCGATCAAACGAGTGCTAAACCCTCCCGAGCCTGGGGCAAGTAAGAAATGGGACAGCATGCATAAGCAAAGTGCATGTCGCCGAAAGCCCTGCCAATGATGGTCCCCACGGTCACCGGCATCGAAAAATCGTCGAATCAAACTCGGAATGTCCAACATTCCGTCACAAATCAATGACTGAGCATCGTGCATAGTGAGCCCACACATTCGTCCTAAGTCTTGGGCGTGGCCGAAGCGAAGTTGGGGCAAGACTTCTTCATTGCGCTCGGATTCCATCAAAGCTTGGAAATCTTTGAAGGTGGGACACAACTCTTGCCCGCCAAAACTAAAGACATGTGTTACCGGATTCCAAAACCTTGTCGCGGCATGGAGAAATGGAAGGTGCAGCGGAGTGCGACTCAGCGTGAATAGTGCATTAATGTCGAAGCCTCGGAAGTTCAACTTTTTCGAGCCATCTAAGGTGGCAATCCAAGTTGTGAGATTTTGGATGAGAAATGCCTCTATTTTGATGAAAAACAGTGTTAAAATGAGGAAAACTACGAAGCTGAGGCTTTTGTAGAGGATAAGGTGGTGAGTGGAAGACAGGTGTCAACTTTCTGGAGGTACTTGCCATTTTTGGCCGATCGGCTAAAAATTGTGGCCGATGGCCATTTCTTATGGCCGGTGAGCTTTCCCTTTGGCCGATGGCCTTCCTTCTTGTTCTCTGAGCTGTTTATGTATTGAACATGTTGAGAACTTGTAATTGATTCCACTTCCAATACCATTCGGTGACGATTTTACGAAGTCGCACCTGTCATTGCAATTTGTTTATCGAGTTGTTGTACATTTTCTTATCGAGTTGTATTTCACATTCTTTAAGTCTTTTCTTTGCTTATCGAGTTGTATTTACACTTGGTTAGCTTATCTAGTTCTTTGTTTTGATTATCGAGTTGTTTTTGTCGTTAGTCGGTTCACTACCTGATTATTACGATGTAAGTGCTTAATTTTCAAACAAAAGTTCAAATCTCATTTACATTGTTATGTAATGCGATGCGATGCATAAAATGTGCAAATGTAACACTTTTCGAACAAAACAGTTGTTTCATTTCATCATGTCTTTTGCAAAAAGTACATAGTTTTGAGAAAGTAAAACCTGCCTGAGGCAGTACAATGTGCTCAAACTACCAGTAAAAAGAAAATAAAGCAAAACAAAAAGAGGAGAAAAGAAACAAAATGTCTGAACAAAGCAAAAAAAAGAAAAGAAGCAAGTGTCTGGATCAGTATCAGTCATCTCAAGCACGGGAATCTGTCCTGGTCCTCTTCCTGGACGAAGGTCCAGGATCGTCGCCGCCAGCTCTGCCGTCAAAATCTGAGTCTGTGCTATCCCCAGCCTTGCCCTGAGATGACTCTACCTCCTCATCTGACTCATCGTCGTCTGGAGTGGGCTCTCATGAACTGCTCTCAGCACGGGCACACCGGTGCCTATCTCGGCTGTGGATAGTCATCCCCTGCCTGGCTCCCCCTCCTCCCCGAGCAGGAATAGATGGTCCAGTTGGAGCACTTCCCGCAGTCGGAATCTGTAGTGGGGCCTGAATAGGACAAATAGCAAATGCATCAGTCATGTTACGCAAAGCAGAGTATGAATACCGAATACAGTGTATGAGCACAGAGTATATGAATGCTTTGAGCAGTATATCAATACAGAATGCAGTGTATGAGTACAGTGTATGAATGCCGTGAGCAACACTGTGAGTAGTACGTGGGTTGCAGTGTATTAGTGCCGTGAGTGTTGTGTGTCAAGTGCCGTGTTGATTGTGTGATACATCAGATTATGTATGAAATAGATCAGGCAGAGTTAGAGACTGCGGTTGAAAGAACTTACTGGGATATTGTAGATGGTCAACAAGCTGAGGCACCGCTACAGCATCCCCACCGCTGAGGCTGTCAACTCCAGGGATTGGCGAGTGTACTCGACGGAAGCTTGCGAAAGTGTTAAAGTCATTAGTATTCTGCGGGATATCAAATGAATTGAAATAACTATACATAATGCAAAGCCTAGCAATACATACCGGGGTCAAGCCATAGACTCCGACGAGTTCATAATCAGCCGGAGAAGGAGCGAAGGGAATCTGATAAGTCTCCCCACCCTGTCCTCGGCATGTGATCGTCGTGGGCAGCTCTGGCCATCTAGCTCCCTGCCCTCTCCGGGACCCACTCCTGCCTCAGGCTGGAGGTGCCCTTGGTGCCCTTGCTCCTACTGCTGGTGCCGCTGGCATCTCTCGCTCAACTTGACGGGAACCAATCAAAGGCCGCATGATATAAGCCTGGACATACTCGGCACAGTCACCCTTGTCTCTAAAGCCCTCAGAGTCCCAGCCGATGGTGTAATCCATCATCTCCTCAAAGGTATACCTCTCGGTATACCTCATATGGGTGGGAGGCAGCCTCAGGACTACTTGCTCCGGTAAATTGAGGGTCTGCTGCAAGAAACGCTCACCCAAGTACCAAGCGCAGCAGACAGGGCCCTCTAGCAGAACTCTGAAATGGGCAGTCTCTTGAGCACCGGCATACCGCTCCCGAACCGCGTCAAGCAATGGGGCCCAAGGCTACTAGGTGATCTGCAAATAGATACACAGTTTGTTATCTACTGATATTGAGAGTATAAAATAAAGTGAAGCTTAAAATAAACTGAAATGTTTGACATACCTCGGCTGCGGTGATGGTGTCAAAGTAGCGGCGGAAGAACATGAAGGACTCCCGTGGCCTCTGCTCGCATCTCACATCAAAGCGGTGAGAAAATGGAACACCGAGAGGGATCTCCTCATCTGGCACTAGGCTAGCCTAGGGAAATAGGCATACACCCACAACTGTATAGTGTAACAGAGCAGATATAAGTATGCTTATCATAAAGTAGTATACAGATAAAGCAGAATGCAGTATGTGCAGTGTATTGTGCAATGTGTGCAGTGTACAACCAGTGTAAAGCAGATTGCGTGCGCGTAATGTGTATGATGTATAGATAGTGAAAAATAGAACTGGAGAGACAGAAAAGGGAACATGTACCTCCCAGGCTCGCCAGTAGCCTCCAAGCAACTGCCCGCTGAGGCGGGAGGATGAGCTCATGTATCCGTAAAGAGTGGCCAAGCCTGCGCCACCCCACTCGTAGCGGCGGATCCGTGTCACGTCCACTAATGTGCTCAGCAGGTAGAGGGCAACGGTGTTCGCCCGGTCGGTGAAGAGTGTGGTCCCTAGCAGGAACATAATAAAGCCACGGGCATACTGCTCCTCCTCCTCCCGAGTAGTAGGCGCCTGGATCCGAAAATGATCCTCAAACCATGAGTACCTAACAAACCCTGCCCGGGCAAGAGGAGGCTGAGTGCCGAGCAAATATAGCTGAGCGGCGTCCCACTCATCCATGTCTGTATCAAAGGGGATCGGATCACCCCCTACTCCGATGCCTGTGAGCATGGAGAAGTCAAAGGGAGTCATCGTCATCTCCCCGGTGGCAGAAAGGTGGAAGGAGTCGGTGGTGTCCCACCACCTCTCCACTAGAGCAACAAGAAGGGGCCTACTCGCAGTAAAGCGCGAGAGTCCCATGTAGAAGGTCCCAAAGTCGGCCCGATTGACGATATGACAGACCCCATCGGGTAGCTCCATGTACCACCCTCAGGCGGCAGTGTTCCCATACCCCCGGAAGGTATGGGAATCTCCCTGTGTTCAAAACAAACAATTGTGAAGTAGTGTTAAAAATACAGTGTTGAATGCGCTCAGAATTGATGAAAATGCAGTGTGTATGCAAGTGTCCGAGTCTACACAGATATTGGGTGTGGGTGTGCTCACGGTGAACTACAGCATTTGATGTGTCAGTGTGTTTGAATTGTTCAGTTGAGAATGCAGTGTGTATACATGTGTTCAGATTTAAATAGATATTGGGTGTGGGTGTGCTCACAGTGAACTACAGTATATGATGCATCAGTGTGTCTGAATTAAGCGGTTAAAGAACAGAATTGACTATTGCAGTTATATGTTCTACACCGCAGAAATTGAAACAGAGGAAGAATATACCTCAGTGGCGCCGTAAGATAGATGTGACTCTGGCTCGCGCAGTAGAAGCTCTAGTGGCGCGCCTCGTGCATAGCTTTGGAAGTGGCGGAGGCTGTTAGAAGGGAGCACATGTATCGCCAGCCTGTAGGTCACCGGACCAAATGGTCGGATGCGGAGAGGTAGGAGCTCGACCTTGGGATCCACGTCCATCTCTGGAGGAGTCCCACCTTGTGAAATGTCATCAGCCATCTCAGAAAGAGTGTGAAAATGGCCAAAAATGTGTAAAATGAGCGAGAATGCGAAAAGTCAACTGAAAAGTCAACCCCGAGATGGTGGAAAATGGGAGAAAAGGTTAGAGTGTGGGAAAAGGCACAAAGACCGAGGAAAACTTGGGGAAAACAAGCTCCAAGTGGTGGAAACCAAGGAAAAATCACCGAAACCGAGTTTTGTTTGGTTTAAAGTGTGCGAAACGAGAAGGGTTTCGCGAATCAAAAGACGAAAAGGGCCCGAAAACCAAGGAAAAACAAGGATCAAAGGTTGGGAAATCACCTAGAGAGAAAGATAACGGATTTTCGAACTAAGAGGAAGTGAAAATATAGGGTTTGAGGCCCTATATTTAAAGACTTGTGGCTAAATGTCAAAACTGCCCCGACACAGCCATTTTTGGTCAGTCGGCTAAATATTTGGCCGATTGTCTCATTTGATGGCCGATGGATGGCCGGTGTCCTCCCCTTGTGGCCGATGCACCTCCTACACCCTTGTTTGGGTCAAATATGATGTTCGGAACCTCCATTCCTCAAGACAATGCAAGAAAATGTATTTTTTTTTGAAGTTTAACCGGCCTCCGTTTTGACCTCGGACCGTGCCTTCTATGTGCGATGCTTGAATATGCGCAAGGTGTATCCTTTTTCGTATCCTTTTGTATCTTGCGAGTTTCGCAAATCGCTTTAAATGTGTTGCATTACAATGTATTGTCATGTTTATAACAAGCGCATAGTGGTTATACTTTGTTTCGTTCTTGTATTTAACATGCTTCATCTTACTTTATAGTTTCAAGTTTCTCTTACTATACACATTGCTCGCGTTGTCGCGTGTGCTTTACTTACATGTGTTTATGCTTGTTTCCACGTTGTTACACATTGTACATATTGTTGCGTGTGCTTTACTTACATGTGTACATTTCATTCCTTGCTTTACACATTGCTCGCACTGTCATGTGTGCTTTACTTACATGTGTTTATGCTTAGTTCCTCTTATGTTACACATTGTACATGTTGCCGCGTGTGCTTTACTTACATGTGTACATTTCATTCCTTGCTATACATATTGCTGGCGTTGTCGCATGTGCTTTACTTACACGTGTTTATGCTTATTTCCACGTTGTTACACATTGTACACGTTGTCACGTGTGCTTTACTTACATGTGTACATTTCATTCCTTGCTTTACACATTGCTCGTGTTGTCGCGTGTGCTTCACTTACATGTGTTTATGCTTAGTTCCTCTTATGTTACACATTGTACACATTGTCGCTTGTGCTTTACTTACATGCGTACATTTCATTCCTTGCTTTACACATTGCTCGCATTGTCACGTGTGCTTTACTTACATGTGTTTATGCTTATTTCTCTTATTTTACACATTGCACACGTTGTCGTGTGTGCTTTACTTGCATGTGTTCAAGTTTCTCTTATTTTACACATTGCTCGCATCGTTGTGTGTGCTTTACTTACATGTGTTTATGCTTATTTCCACGTTACACATTGCTTGCGTTGCCACGTGTGCTTTACTTACATGTGTACATTGTTTTTCTTGCTTCGCACATTGTATGCGTTGTCGCGCGTGCTTTACTTACATGTGTTTGTGCCCATTTCGCATTGATATGCTTATTTCAAATTGCATTATTATGCATCCCATGGTTTGCATTGTCATGCATGCCTTCCTAGCATTGTTATGCTTGTTTCAAATTGCATTGTTATGCATGTTTCTGATAGTATTATATCTGTTAAGTTTTCTTTCTTTTTCAGGCACGATATTGTATGTACGGTTCATTTGAAGCTAGCGAGACCAGACGAACCGCACGATATTGTATTCTCCGCGTGAGACGTAACGAGAATTGTATAATTCTCTTACATCCTTTCTGCATGTAATATAGTTAGATTTGTATATGTCTGCTTAAAACTGTTGCATGTTTTGCTTCGTTACACTTTCTTTGCATGATCATAAGTCATGCTCGGCTTTCTGCATTGTTCTTGCATCTTGCCCCTGTCTTCGGGCGCATATCATTTTCTGTATTTTGTATGCTTTGTCTAAGTCTTCAGCCTTGTCAAAAATGGGTCGTCTCTGGGCTTTGACATTCACTCCCGTCATTGTTATGATTTTCGAGTTCTGTCAAAGAGGGGCAACTGTAGAAACCCCATTTTTAACCATCCTCAAGACTTGGACGTCATCGTTTGAACACTCGATGATCATCCATGTTCGTGTTCGTTTTGAGTTCTCGGAAGTCTCGGCTACATGCCTTGCCTTAGGATCTCTCAACTTGACTGTTTTGTGCTTGGTTGTGGACCAAGGACCTGTGGTTTTTGCACCTGAGGGTAGAAAGTGGCTTGTTGGCCATCCCCTTCACCCACCGGCCATGGCCTGAGGCCACTGGCCTTGTTTTCATGCCACCGGCCAAATGTGTTGATCGATCGGCACTATATTTGGTCGGCTGACCATTGTTTTGGTGGATCAGCCACTTTTTCTGGCCGAGGCATTTTTTTTGCCTTTTTCAGGCATTGTGCATGCCAGCTGTGCCAGCTGGTGAGCACAGACTCTACCCTCCATACACGTGTATGGAGGGATTTCATCCTTACACTTAGCTTCCCTTGGAATCTAAGAAGTTGATTTTCTATAAGAGGAGGGCTTCCCCTCCCTTTCCAGAGGTTGAACAATCTGATAGAGAAGTTATATCACTCTCTCTATATATCTCCATCTCTCTCTCTATATTTGTGTGTGTAATAGTGTTCTAAATGGTGTTTTTGTTCATATTTTTGCACTAAGACACCTTGTGTTACACTATCCTTTAGTTACTGAGGTGCTAAAGAGTTGATTTCAAAGTTTTTGAGTTGGTTTTGATCAGAAAGGGGTGCTGGAGTTGGTGTTCTTGAAGTGTTCTTCAAGGGTGAGAAACTACTCTTTTATTCCCCATTTTTGCTTAAGCTTTTAGCAATACTTGCATGATGTTTTAAGCTTAGTGTCCTACATAAAAAAGTTCTGTATTTTCATGCTTGAGATGTTTCATTAAGGTCACTTTTGCGTTGGGGGTTGTCTACCCCCCTTTAGGCCTTGTTTGGCCTCATTTTGTGCCTCTTCCTTTTGGTTTTGGAACCCTTTTGTTTTGACCTTCTCACCACTGAAATCCAAAGGATTTTCAGTGGTGGAGAAGTGGTTTTGAGGTCTTGAATAGGGGAGGGACACCCCTCTCTCCTTTTGTCTCATTTGCTTCCATTAAGGGCTCATAAGGGTAGCATGTTTGCTTAGCTTTATTTAGCTCCATTTCAGAGGGTATTTGGTGTTATTTGGTCTTGCTACACCTCTGTTTTGGGTTGGTTTGCTGATCTCGTGCATGCACCACACACTTGCCTTGCAATCCTCCTATTTACCTAAGCATGTATCATGCATTTAGACCATCATGCTTACATGTTTTGACTCAATTTTGAGAAGATTTTAGCCTTGTCTCACCATGTATAAGCTCTGTTTGGTGTTGTCTTGGTCATGCTTGCCATGCTTTGTATAGTCACCATGCATTCTAGCTTATTAGCTTTGGGTGTGTGAGTCGTGAGCATGATTTACTTGGGCTGTTTCAGTGATTTGGCATCATTTATCATGTTATTTCAGTCCATGTTTCATGCTTGTATGCTTGCATTTACCATCCTTTTAATGCTTTGGAGAGTGGGTGTTTTATGCTTCAAGATTGGACCATTGTGCATGCCTCTATGCTTAGACCATTTAGATACCATCTAAGTGGGTTTTTGAGTTTGTTTCAACATGCCATGACCCTATTTTCCATTGCTAAAATCATGCCATGTTTGGTTGTGTTAGGCATAGTATAACAACTCTTTGATAGCATTGCATGCCCCATTGTTTTGGCATTGCATTCTAGCTTGTTTTGGCTAGCTTTGAGCTCACTTTTGGTCTTGCTTGGACCTGCCTCCGGACTGTTTTAGGTCCCCTTGGCCCTTTGGGGCTTGCTTCACATAGCCATGGCTTGAGCCCCTTGGCTAGTCTCAAGTTTTAGTCTCCTTTGTATACTTTACTTGCATGGCTTGGTTGATTTGGCATCATCTCTTGCATATTTTCAGAGCTTATCATGCTTGTTATTTGTCCATATTTGCCTCTTTTAAATGTGCTTAGGAGTCGACCCTTTTTGTGCCTAAGTGTTGGACCTTTACATGCGCATGTTTGGGTGTGTTTTGTCCATCATTTCTTGGCACTTTGGCCACTGTTTTGGTACGGCTGAGGTCTATACATCTTTAGTGTAAGTCCATGGATCACGCATTTGTGTATTTTCGTATGCTTATCGTGTTGCACGTTGTTGCATCCTTATGATTGGTATCATTGTTGCATGCCTATCACTTTGCATATTTGTACACCTAGGTTGCACCTTGCATGCTTGTTAGTTTGAGTCTTGTCACATGTTAATTTAGGTTGCATTACATTTGGTATGTTTGCTACCTTAAGCTTTGTGTGCATACATGAGTCACATTGTGTTTGACATGCATGCATTGCATTGTGTTTGGTTTGGGGTGTCAAACCAAACATGAGGAATGAGGCACGTTCGTACTTGAAGTGACGAGACGTACCTCAATCCTCGGTCGCCGACGCTCTTGATCAAGCATGATAGAGTTCAAGGCATTCATGTGTTTTTGTGCATTCACTCCACATTGATTTGCACACTTGGCACCTTTAGCCATCATGCATTGAAATGCGTGATTGGTGGTCCGAGAGTCGGGAGCCATACTCCCTTGAGTTCGTAGTATGATAGGGAGGGTGGTGGTGCACACATTGTCTTATAAATGCCTTGCCATGTACTGTCTGTCCTCTGTTGCAGCAAAAACAATATTCTGCAGGAAGGGATGGCCGGCCGGCCATCTTCAGTGCCGGCCGGCTAACTTAATCTGGCCGAGAGCCTTACAAATGGCCGGTAACCACTTTACAATGGCCGATGGCATTATCTCTTGGCCGGTGACCTCCCACAATACTCAGGGAGTGGTTCAGAAGCATCCTAGGGACTTGTGAGGTCTTCATAGGTATAAAACAGGGCAAACAGAGGCAACATGTGGCATGGCAACGGGTTTCCAAGCAAGGCGATCGAGCATGCATCATTCAATCATCCCGAGGCGGAGCTGCAGCGGCCTCTTTAGTTTCATACTTAGATTGTTTTGTAATTAATTTGTTAATTAATTAAGGGTTTGTAATAATCAATTAGCTAGGATAGTTGATTAATCATTTGGGTTTGTATTATTTATTTGGACCCTCCGTCGAGAGGGCGAATTTGTAATAAGTGTGCGTGCGTGTGTGAATGTCTTCCAACCCCATGTCTTTCTCCCTTTTACTTACCTGCTTTTGATGGTTAGTTTTAGGTCATGTTTCAATTAGCATACTTATGTCAGCATGTTTACATACATTCATTCGTGTTGCACGCACCGGGCTCGACGCATCATATTAATTGCATAGTGTTTCAATTCCAAGTTGAATACGTGTTTCAAATTGTCGCATCTCATATGTCATTCTTAGGATAGCCGAGCCTATCTTAATTGCATTTTGCATGTGTTGCATTAGCCATTGTTGACATGAACTAGGATCATACATGATTACTAACTAGTTTCTTGTTTTGGCTCGGAGTACACTGTGAGTGTTTATGCTTTAGCATCTTGCATGTATGTGAATGTTAACATGAAAGCATGCTTGCCATGAGGCTAATTGCTTATGTGATCTAACTACCTGAATGCCTGTGGGTGAAGGTTGGATTGCTTGAATTGAAATAATTCACCGAAATCCGTGTTTTAGCCTACTTGCGAGTAGCAAACTTCAAACCATTTCCAAACAAACGGATATGCGATGCTTTCTTCCAAATTAGGCGATCTAGTCTATACTTGTGTGTTGTGCGCATCACATAGTAATTCTAGATAATTAATCAGAATAAGAACACATATGTTTTCAAAACAAAATATCATGTTTAGTAGTGGCCGATCTTTGATCGGGCGAGCGGGGGTGCTCATAGATGACCTTCCCTAATCGTACCCAAGTTCCCGAGCTGAGGCAACTTTGGTGATGATGGACACGTGGCCTTAGGCACGAGTCAGGGTTTCCTAAATTCTCCCAAAATAAAAATATTTAGGTGGCGACTCTGTATCTGGGAAAGCAGTCCATGTTTGGCACTTCTTTCTAAAAAAAATCAGTTTTCCAAAACGATTTGTCGGATTGGGACTCTTTGGTGATTTATCAATCTCACATCGCACATTGTGAGATCAGATTAAGAACTGTGACAAAACGAGTCCGAACTGTAGCACAGAAGCCCTTGGGGCGCATCTACACTCTCTAAATCTCTAATCTTGCTTTCTTAGGCTTAACTAATCTAGCTTATGTCTAGCTAATCAAGTTTATTTCTAATTTTAATTATGATTCCTAATCATAATTAATTAATACTAATCCTACTTAGTAAAACAACACATAGACATAACTAATGGTTTAGGCATAACCTTGTTCAAACTTATATTTTATTTTGAAAGAATGTTTAAAGCTTTCAATATTCATTCATTTACCGCCTTACTTTATTACTATTCACTACGCAATGGCTCACCCCTCTCCCTTATATATATGTAGGTGAAAAAGAAGAATAAGGACACAAGGAAGAGTCGCACCAATGTTTTACCTTTCTTTTATTTTGTTTCTCTTTGGACGGTGTAACTTTAAGACAACAATTTGTTTATATGTTTTTAGTTTTTGTAAATAAGTCTTTCTTTTGGTATTATATCCTTTTGTTTTGTTGGATTGTCATGTAAATATTAATGTAAATAAATATGAGGTATGCTTGTGTTGTTATCATTCTACTTATGCACTTGCTTTGAATGGATATTGGACTAATATAATGAACAGGTTATTCCGCATAAGCTCCAAAGTCATAGATCATTTTTGTCTCATTTTGTCCGGCCTTTGGTAGTCAGACACTACTGGCCGGTCATAGCTACTATGCTGGTTAGGGTGAGATGGGGTCAGGACAGAGTGGTATCAAAGCACAAGTTTGTACACAAACACACACTTGTCCTCCAGAGCATAGGATTCCTTAGAAGATTGCTAGGCATGCATTCATGATGAGTGTTTGTGATAAGATGTACATCTTATATGTTATTTGAAGCATCATGTGCATAGTTATAAATGTTTAACTCATGTTTCATGTGCATAGTACCATGGTAAGAGAAAAAGGAGAATCCTCTACCAGCTATATGGATAGACTTGAAAGGATGTTAAAAGGAGTAGTAGAGGCAGTAGAGGCACTAAGACAAAGAAATCAGGAACAACCACAACTGCAGCAACAACAACAACCAGAGCAGCGGTAACAACCACCGCAGCAACTGATGCCGTTGCTAATGGATTTCCCAGACCAAGCAATAATGGCACTAATTAGGGAATATAAAAAAATGAAACCAATTTAATTTGAGGGAGGAATTGATCAATTGAAGATAGAGGCACGTGAGTTAGAGGTAGAGAAGTTCTTTGAGGTCTTCCCTTGTACATAAACTCAAAAAGTGGCACTTGCTACATTCACTCTAGCAGAAAAGGCACGCAGGTGGCAGATGTTAGTGAAGGGTCAACATGAAAGTATTACTTGGAACCATTTCCTAGAAGTCTTTTACAACAAATATTTTCCTCAATCCACTAAAGACACCAAGGTTGCTGAGCTCCAAGCATTAAAACAAGGAGGAGTCATTGTTTTTTAGTATGATGCCAAGTTCACTGAATTGGCAAGGTTCACCCCACACATGGTGAACATGGGCTACAACAAAGCAAGTGTAGACCGCCCAGAACTCCTGCTCTCCGCGCGCGAGGGCGCGAATCGTTTTGTTCTTAGCTACTACAGTTCGGACTCGTGTCACGGTTCTGAATCTAATCTCGCAAAGTGCAATGCAAGACTGATAAATCACCAATGAGTCCAAAATCTGGCAAATCATTTTGGAAAATCGATTTTTAATAAAGAAATGCCAAACATGGACTGTTTTGCCAGATACAGAGTCGCCACCTAAATATTTTGTTTTGGGAAATTAAGGAAACCCTGACTCGTGCCTAAGGCCACGTGTCCGTCATCACCAAAGTTGTCTCAGCTCGGGAACTTGGGTACGAGAGGGGAAGGTCATGCAATGAGCACCCCTGCTCGCCCGATCAAAGATCGGCCTCTACTGACATGATATGTTATTTTTGAAAACACATGTGTTCTTATTCCGGTTATTAATCTAACCTTACTACGTGATGCGCACAGCATACAAGTATAGACTAGATCGCCTAAGTTGGAACAAAACATTTCATGTTCGTTTGTTTGAAAACGGTTTGAAGTTTGCTATTCGTAAGTAGACTAAGTCTTGGTTTTGCCACCCTCAAGTGGGCTTAAAACTCGCATTTTGATGAATTGTTCCAATTCAACCAATCCAACCTTCACCCACAGGCATTCATGCAATTATATCAGTTAAGCAGTTAGCCTCATGGCAAGCATGCTAATATGGCAACGTACACATCTCATGCAGTATGCTAAAGCATAAACACTCACAGTGTACTCCGAGCCAAAATAGAGAACTAGTTAGAAATCATGCATGATCCTAGTTCATGTTAAGATGGCTAATGCAACACATGCAAAAATGCAACAAAGATAGGCTTGGCTGTCTAGAATGGCATATGAAATGCAACTTGATAACATGCTGTTGAACACGTATTCAAGTAAATGTATTGAAATACAATGTAGTTAGTATGATACACCGAACCCGGTACATGCAATACAGATGAATGGATGCACGCATGTGAAGCATAAGGATGCTAATTAAAATATACCCTAAAACTAACCATCGAAAGTGGTTAAGTAAAAAGGAGAAAGAAATGGGGGTTGTAAGACATGCATCGCACACACGCACACTTATTACAACAGTTGGCCCTCTCGATGGAGGGTCTGAATAAGAAGCTAACCAGCTAATCTAAGCTAATTAAACTAATTATTACATCACAAAAGTAATTAATTAACAAGCTAACTAATTAAGTACAAAACGAAGCTAATTAACTAACAAGTTAACTAACTAGTTATTACAATACAAATAAGCAGCTAAACGCATTAACTACTTAAGTACAAAACCAAAGCATAACTAGCTAATCAAATCAGCCTAGTAAAGCAGTAAAGAGATGTCCTCAGAGGGAGAAGAGTGCATGCATGCTCGGTCGCCTCGTTCGGAAATCCGTCGTGATGCCCCAACTTGCCTCTATTTTCAATTGTTCTCAAAACCTTGCACCAAGCTCCAAATAGCTTCTAACTCACCTTGGGGACCCTCAGGAGGGTTGCCGACTAGTTATTGGTGTTGCCAACCACCTGCCAACCACTTTTCTTTGCTGCAGACCAGAAAAAGTGGTCAGCCAGCCACTTTTACTAGTCTGTTGACCAGTTTTTGCTGCACTTCTCTAGTTTGCTGCAACGGAGGACAAAAAGGGGCATGGCAATGTATTTGCAACATATGTGTGCACAACCACCCTCCCTATCATTTCATGATCTTAAGGGAGTGTAGTTCTCGACCCTCAAACCACCAATCAGGCATCTTAATGCATGATGGCCGAGAAGCCAAGATTGCACGAATCAATGTGAAATGAATGCACACATAACACATAAGTGCCTTAAACTCTATTATGCATGATCAAGAGCGTCGGCGACCGAGAAATGAGGCACGTTTCATCACCTCGAGTATGAAACGTCCCTCGTTTTCTGTGTTTGGATTAACACCTAACCCAAACAAATGCAATGCAACTCAAGCATGCAAACATGCAATGCAACTCAAGCATGTTAAACACAATGTAATGCATGCATACACGATGCAATGCAACATGAGCAACCTATCAATGCTAATGACATGCATACACAATGCAAGGCAACATGATCAACCTATCAATGCTAGTGGCATGCATACACAATGCGAATGCAACATAAGCATGCGAACATAAGGCAATGCAACAAGCAGGTAACAATATGCAATGCAACATAAGTATGCATCAACAATGCAAACAACAAGCATGCAAAACACAATGCAACTCAAGCATACAAACATGATGCAATGTAACAACATTTGAACAACATGCTCAATGGACTTAAACTGAAAATGGACAGACCTCAATCATGCCCAAATCAGTGGCCATAATGCTACGAAAAAGATGGCACAAGAAGGCAAGACATGCATGCACATGCATTGGCTCATCAACTAGGCCTAAGAGCACAACCCTCAAACATAGTGAAGAAGTGATAAACATGGAAGTGTGACAACACTACATACTCTCAAATTAGGTATGAAATGATGCCAAATCACTCAAACAATACAAGCATAGCATGTTAGGGTCCTTAAGCATTAAAGCTAGCAAAGAGGACTATACAAGGGACATGCAATGCATGGCACAAATGCAAGAACCAACCATGGACAGACCTCAAATAGGTCTAAACAAAGACCAAATTATGCTGAGATGGGGGCTCAAATGCTCTAAGCATGCATGCATATACACTAGGCCATAAGTAAGGCAACAATGCACAACCCTTAGAGGCACTCAAAGGGTGAAAGAAGTGGGAACAGGGCAGTTCTATATGCTCTGAAATGTCATGGTAAATGATGCCAAATCATGCACATGACACAAATGAAGCATGCTATGGTGCTCAAAGCTTGAAACTAACATAGGCACTTGCACTATAGCTATACAAAGCATGAACCATATGGAAAATATAACCCAAAACAATCCTAAATCATGTCAAAATGATACTAAAACATGTATGGAGGGAAACCAAAACAAGCCAACATGAAGGGCCAAAACATGGATCATGCAAGGGCAAATAGGGAGGATTACACTACACCTACCAAAACCAAGCATGAGATGGCTTTGCCAACAAAAATCAGAGTTTTATCATGGTAAAATAACCCCAAAAGCACATTGAAATGATAGCTCACAAGCTTAGGCATGAAGGCATATGCAGTGGCTCATGTTTAAGGCATAAAGCACAAACTCTCCAATGCATTGAAAGAGTGACAAAAGTGAGTGTATGGAAACATTATATGGACTGAAATAACATTTCAAATGATGCCAAATCAAGGAAATAACCCAAGCAATGCATGCTAATGGACTCAATACACAAAGCTAGTGAGCTAGATTGAACCATGGCTATACAAAACAATGCATGCATGACCAAAACCACACAAATCAGAGCTTAAGCATGCTAAAACATGGACAAAAGCTTCTTAGAGTTGAGCCAAAACCATGTTAGAATGATGGTCTAAAGCATGATACACATTAGGCTAGTAAATGGAATTGCACTACAAGTGCAAGGAGCATGCATGGGGCTATCAAACCAAGCCAAAATAGATCTAAGGCATGTTAAAACAACACCAAAAACCTACTGAGATGGACTCAAAACATGCTAAAAAGACATGCTACTTCATGAGGCACACAAAGCTAGTTTTTAAGGATTACTGTCACGACTCGAACCCGTCCCTATGGGTTAAGGCCATAACCGGCCAATAATCACGAGATTACCTACGGCCTCAAACCAAATAAGACAAAACTCATCAGAGTAAAGAGGCTAAACGGAAGCAATTTAAAACTTTGTCCATAGAGCCGTGCTTATATGCAAATCACAGCATTCCACATTCACGTATGTTAATAACTCACAACAGAAGGTATAGTAACATAAAGTTCTATACAGACAGGATCATCCAAATCTAAGTCAGCCAAAACAAAGCTATATACAGACATACACCAAAGTTCTCGCCAACATGACAAAATAACATAGAATGGCAGAAGGGCGAAGACGTGTCTCGTGCGTGAGACGCAAGGACTAACTCTTCAAAACCGTAGTTGTTCCATACAGACTTCACTGCGACTGGGTTTGGACTTCTCTTGGCTCACCTACAAACACATGAATGAGCGTGAGCGATAGCCCAGTGAATAATATCAAATAAAAGAGTTATACAAACGGTATGTAGAACAACATGCTTCAAACGGCCTTGGGCCCAATTCATATTTCTATTTAACATATATATATATATATATACACACAATTTAAGTCAAATGACTGTGGTTCCAAACATACTGGCCTTTGGCCCATTTATCTTCCATTTTTCGAACTGGCCTTTGGCCCATTCAACTTTCATTCATGACAGACTGGCCTATGGCCCATTCATTCATGTCAAACTTTCATTTGTGTCAAACCGGCCTTTGGCCCAATCATTTACGTCAATCGGCCTTCGGCCCAATCATTCATGTAAATCGGCCTTCGGCCCAATCATTCATGTTAATCGGCCATCAACCTAATCATTCATGTCAATCGGCCTTCGGCCCAATCATTTATTCTTGTCAGAACAGCATCTAGCCCATTCATGCATGTCAAACTAGCCTCTGGCCCATTCATGCATGTCAATCGGCCTTTGGCCCAATCATTCTTTCATATCAAATTGGCCTTTTAAGCCTTTCAAACTTTCATATCAAACTTTGTCCACTATTCAAACTAATGAACTTTACAAAACTTACATGGAAGTGAGCAATTGGAAGATAACATATTTCAGATATTACTCACAATGATCAGCTGATTGATTTGCCCTGGAGCTTGACCTTACACATCACATAACACATATGGGGAACAACCGATTCGATCCGTTCTTAATTCACATATTCCTCTTTAGGCTTAATTCTTATTCTTGTAACTCATTTACAATGCTCGATGTATGCCTAAGAGTACTTAGAAGTGAAACGGAATGGAACACGGAACACAGAATACATTTTCAAAATTTCAGAAAACAGGGTCCCTGCTCGAGCGTGGACTTCCCCGCTCGAGCGGACCAAATAGGTCTGCAAAGGTTCTAGTTATATCAATTCTATGCTCGAGCGCGAACTCGAACGCTCAAGCGAAAGGTCTTCCTACATAGCTCCCCGCTCGAGCGCGAACGTCCACGCCCGAGTGGACGCCATGTCTGCAAAAAGTTTTGGGAGCACGTATTCCCTGCTCGAGCGGTGATTCCCACGCTCGAGCGGACATCATAAATTCTAGAAAAATCCAGAATAGTTCTTAAGCTCAATTTCGACCTTCCAAGGTTCAAAACCCATAAATTTGGTTCCAAAGCATGCACATACATTATATAACATGAGTATATAAGCAAGGTGAGGTCAATTGCTCAAAGTCATGGCCCAATTCTTCCAAATTAATCAACATTTCTTTGTAAACTCAAGGTTCATACATTCAAACTTTACATAGGCTTCATATCTTCCATAAATCAACATGCATGTCCATTTTTGACCTCATTTCCATTTCAAATAGCACCAATGATGCTCATAAACATGAAAATTAACAAAACAATGCTTGCATGTATGATTCAACACTCATATTTCCATATTCAACTTAATACATGCTTGATTATGCAAAATCATGGTGATCCTATACATGCATGTGCATATTAACTCCAAATTTATCAATTATAGCACAACTCTTGTTCTTGATCACCAATTAATCTTTAATTCACAAAATCACAAGTTCAAACTCATGAATTTACTCACCTAGGAGCTTCAATGCTCCAAATTAAGGTTAATTCTTGAGCTAGCCTTCAAGACTCCCAAGCTTCAAGAGCAAACTTAGATGATTTCCTCCTTTCTCTCTCAATTTCGGGTCTCTCTCACTCTTTAGAGAGTTTAATCAACCAAAATCATCTAAAGGGAAGGAATTGAACAAAATAAGGCCTTTAATGTAGCCCCACTCACACACATTGTTTTTATATAAAAATAATGAGCACTAAGTCATTAATTAAATCTGTTTAACTCGATCTGAATCAATTTTCAATTAAATTTCACCATAGGCTCTCAAAATTACGCCAATCCCAATGGCGCAGCCAATTTCGATTTCTACGGCCGATAAGGCCTTCAATTAAATTTCCAAAGCAGATAATCAAACAGATTTTCCTACGGGGAACAGATAGAAATTCAAAACCACATATATTCGCATAGTTGGCACACAAAATCATATCAGACATATAATCAAACTCATAATAAGGACCGATTAGCTAATTACGGAACAGGGTTATCACAGTCTTCCCCCCTTTAGGAAGTTTGGTCCTCCAAACTTATTTCACCTTTAGTCGAAAACGATTTGAAACACCTTTCATTCAACGGTTCCATCCTTTTTGATAGTCATTTACTGCTTAGTCGCAAAATCAAGCAACACTCTGTTCTCAATCAGTCAGAGACTTACCTTTTCCTCCATACAAGACTTGTATGGTGTCGCACCGAGTTAGATTGTAAGCTATCGTCGTAAGCAAGGCCTACCAATGATGGATAGATCTTTCCAACTTCCTCGAAAAATCTAATGCATATTTTTGGAGCATACCTCCCAAAAAGCTAAAAGGTTCTTTTTGATTATACCTCAATTTGCGGATGGAAAACAGCACCGAATCATAATTCAGTCCCCATTGCCTCTTGAAGGCTTGTCAGAATTCAAACACATTTTACAATTTCTGTCTAAAACAATAGATACTGGGACCCCATGCAAACGAGCAATCTTATCGATGTAAACAGTGGCTAGTCTACAAGCACCATACAAAAATTTTACAAGGAGGAATGAGCGAACTTAGTAATTCTTCATACAATAACCCAAATGGGACTTATACCTTGGGTGCTCAAGGTAGCCCCACAATGAACTTTGTAGCCACATATTTCCATTTATTGTCATAGAAGTTCAATTCATTTCTCAATAATTCCGCAATTCACAACCCAATTCAGTACTTAGTTTAGTGACTCATCACAGTCATCCAAGGTTAACCAAAAGTCTTCAGGAATATGAAGTCTAGATACTGATTCTTGAATCAACAAAGGTAGCATCGAAGCAATCAATTTCTAACACAATACACGTGTCCTCAATTCATTCAACAGTTTACGATTTACAATTCAGTTCACATTCAATCCCCTGTTCTATCGAGTCTTTCCATATTATCCGATAATCGTCAAAAGCATAAGGCAATGCATATACAAAGCCCCACGATGTCAAAGATGATATCAAAACAGTCAATCACATGTTAAACACAATTTACACATCCTCAGAGCCCCAATTACAGAATATAATGGCACTGAGTAGTTATTTACACAAGGTGTATTGAATTCACATACTTTCGGACAATTGGGGTTTTTAAAAGCTTCTTGGAAGTTAATAACATCCACATAGTATCAAAGGATGACATTCCGGGCAAAACAAATGAATAAGCGCCTCGGAATCAAAGCACACCCGTTCACGACCATCGGTGGCCGACTCGAGATCGATTAAACAAACCCACCCGTACAAAACTGTCAGTGGCAAAAGAGATATCTCAACAAAGGTGCTACATAGGCTTAACATCCCTTAGCACGAAAGGACGCCCCAAGAATGTCATCAAAACAAACATAATACCACTCACCATAACCTGATTTCCCAAAATTCGATAACACTGAAGCAACTACTTTCCCATACAAAACATATTCTGATCAGTCAAGGATAACTGTTCAGTACTGCTTATAGTCAAATCAATCTGCCGCCATCGGTTCCCATAGCGTCAAACAAACAAGAATGTGACAATACACAAGCATTGTTCCATAAAACTCCCAATCACTGGACCTGTTCAATCCCGTTCACTAGTAACACTTATGTCTCTAACAACTATAGGTCGGTTCTTCATAGTGTTCATGGTTAGATCGGTCTGCTGATAGGCCACAAAAGGTCTTCTAAATAAGTCAAGTACTCCAAACAGATTCAAGTTTTGGGTCTATCAGTTTTTCTGCCGAGAATAATCTGGCCATTTATTCATACACGATTTTTAACCCCCTTTTACAAAATCAGATTAGATAGAGGGTCTTATCGATCAATCCAAGCAAAGGTCTTGCCATATTAAGTCAAACAAAGGTCCCATCAAATTATATCCAATGAGGGTTCTACCAGGCCAAATCAGACAAAGGTTCTATCGGATCAAATCAGATAAAAAAAAAAAATTCTCAAATAGGGTACATTTGGTTCTGTAAGGCATACTTCGTTTGCTTAGGTACATGGCTGATAGTCTCACAACTGTCTTAAGTTTATCAGTTCTCAAAGTCAAATCGGAGTCATTCATCACATCTGTTCATATCAAAATATTTCAAGTTATGTACAATATGGCATCGCCTACATAAATTCGGGGGTAGTTACATAAGCATGTAGTTATTCAGATCAGGAGGTATGTACCATAATCAATACAGTAGTTCCCCAACAAGTCTTATATGCAAATATATGGCACACAATAACATACTAAACAAAGTTCCAAATTGGTCACAAAAGCATAGGTTTCTGAGTCAAGCTTAATATAGTCACATAATCCAGTCAATTTTCTACCAATCAAGATATGCGATCTCGCAATTCCTAGAGTTCGCTATTTGGGGTGCTCAACTCAGTCATAATTCCAGTGGTTTAGTCATTGAAGACAACAATATAACAAATCACCCCGAGCATAAGTTTAGATGTACATGTGCATGTGCAGAGTTAACCAATATCCCAATACGCATTTCACAATTTCCCCAAATGAAGCATATACATTCAATGAATATGGTCTCGATCTGATGGGTCAAACTAGTCTGGATACACATGCAGCAGATACGAAAGAATATGCCGATCCGAATCAAATAATATCCCAAGCAAAGATGTACACATGTACTAATTCAGAATCAATCAACACATAAGCATTCGCTTATAAACAGTATAGATACCTGGGATAACGGTCGCAGTATTTTGAATGCTTTCTGGGATGAGTGTGATTACTCTATCCTGATTAGCAATTCCTACCATTGGTACGGATCTAGTCGAGGCAGAAGATTTATTCATATTTTGTTCAGTCCAGGGACAGTTCCTCACCATACGGTCCATTTCACCACACCTATAACAAAACCTCAGAAATCCGATAACAACTCCTCAATGTTTCTTACACTGGTGGTGGCAAGGGTTCTTACCGTAGCGGCAACTGGCATTGTTGCCTTAAGATCTCGGCCATTTCTTGTACTATTCTTTCCAGTCTATCAAGTCGGGCTGTGGAAGAGCCTTCCAGCTCGTATGCCCTTAATTTACCCACAGTCTACACAAACTCTTATTAAACCTTGCCAATTACTGGGATGCCCAATACAAAAATAAACACAAACACACATGGGTACATTCGCACGTTGTTATATCCTCATTTTATGTATCGTCAAGACACATTTAACCACATACGTAACAGATGATTGCACACTTATCAGATATCGCATGCTGAACACTTACTAAGTAATCATATACTCAAATCATGTTCATATTTTACATAGACACCCATTGGCAGAATCTAATGCACATAGGCAACTTTTCATGATCCATATGTTCATGTACGTGCATTATATCAAAAAAAACTTGTTGTACACACTAGTGCAACAATTCATATCTCATATAATCACATGTTCTCAACATTCGATTAAACTTGCATTATGGTGTATACAGAAGATTCACAGGTATGCATATACTAAAGAGCATACACATTCAAATATTTTGCAATGCAAGCAATTCACAAACTTATAGCGCATAATCGTTCATATCAAAACAGTTAGGCATATTCTCGATGCTTCCAAATTCATACTTATCATATGAATGCATCCTAGATCTTCTCTAGACGCTTATTGCTCTTTTGGACAAGTGTATGAGTTATTAACTCGTGCTCTGATACCACTCTGTCACGATCCGAACCCGCTCCTATGGGTTAAAGCCATAACCGGCCAGTAATCACGAGATTACCTACGGCCTCAAACCAAATAAGACAAAACTCATCAGAGTAAAGGGGCCAAACGGAAGCAATTTAAAACTTTGTCCATAGAGCCGTGCTTATATGCACATCATAACATTCCACATTCACGTATGTTAATAACTCACAACAGAAGGTATACTAACATAAAGTTCTATACAGATAGGATCATCCAAATCTAAGTCAGCCAAAACAAAGCTATATACAGACGTACACCAAAGTCCTCGCCAACATGACAAAATAACATAGAATGGCAGAAGGGCGAAGACGTGTCTCGTGCGTGAGACGCAAGGACTGACTCTTCAAAACCTTAGTTGTTCCATACAGACTTCACTGCGACTGGGTTTGGACTTCTCTTGGCTCACCTACAAACACATGAATGAGCGTGAGCGATAGCCCAATGAATAATATCAAATAAAAGAGTTATACAAACGGTATGTAGAACAACATGCTTCAAACGGCCTTGGGCCCAATTCATATTTCTATTTAACATATATATATATATACACAATTTAAGTCAAATGACTGTGGTTCCAAACATACTGGCCTTTGGCCCATTTATCTTCCATTTTTCGAACTGGCCTTTGGCCCATTCAACTTTCATTCATGACAGACTGGCCTATGGCCCATTCATTCATGTCAAAACGGCCTCTGGCCCATTCATTCATGTCAAACTTTCATTTGTGTCAAAACGGCCCTTGGCCTAATCGTTTATGTCAATCGGTCTTCGGCCCAATCATTTATGTCAATCGGCCTTCGGCCCAAATCATTCAAGTCAATCGGCCTTCGGCCCAATCATTTATGTCAATCGGCCTTCGGCCCAATCATTCATGTCAATCGGCCTTCGGCCCAATCATTTATTCTTGTCAGAACAGCATCTGGTCCATTCATGCATGTCAAACTGGCCTCTGGCCCATTCATGCATGTCAATCGGCCTTCGGCCCAATCATTCTTTCATATCAAATTGGCCTTTTAAGCCTTTCAAACTTTCATATCAAACTTTGTCCACTATTCAAACTAATGAACTTTATAAAACTTACATAGAAGTGAGCAATTGAAAGATAACATATTTCAGATATTACTCAAAGTGATCGGCTGATTGATTTGCCCTGGAGCTTGACCCTACACATCACATAACACATATGGGGAACAACCGATTCAATCCGTTCTTAATTCACATATTCCTCTTTAGGCTTAATTCTTATTCTTGTAACTCATTTACAATGCTCAATGTATGCCTAAGAGTACTTAGAAATGAAAGGGAACGGAAAACGGAACACAGAATACATTTTCAAAATTTCAGAAAACAGGGTCCCCGCTCGAGCGTGGACTTCCCCGCTCGAGCGGACCAAATAGGTCTGCAAAGGTTCTAGTTATATCAATTCTACGCTCGAGCGCGAACTCGAACGCTCAAGCAGAAGGTCTTCCTACATAGCTCCCCGCTCGAATGCGAACTTCCACGCTCGAGCGGACGCCATGTCTGCAAAAAGTTCTGGGAGCACGTATTCCCTGCTTAAGCGGTGATTCCCACGCTCGAGCAGACATCATAAATTCTAGAAAAATCTAGAATTGTTCTTAAGCTCAATTTCGACCTTCCAAGGTTCAAAACCCATAAATTTGGTTCCAAAGCATGCAAACACATTATATAACATGAGTATATAAGCAAGGTGAGGTCAATTGCTCAAAGTCATGGCCCAATTCTTCCAAATTAATCAACATTTCTTTGTAAACTCAAGGTTCATACATTCAAACTTTACATAGGCTTCATATCTTCCATAAATCAACATGCATGTCCATTTTTGACCTCATTTCCATTTCAAATAGCACCAATGATGCTCATAAACATGAACATTAACAAAACCATGTTTACATGTATGATTCAATACTCATATTTCCATATTCAACTTAATACATGCTTGATTATGCAAAATCATGGTGATCCTATACATGCATGTGCATATTAACTCCAAATTTATCAATTATAGCACAACTCTTGTTCTTGATCACCAATTAATCTTTAATTCACAAAATCACAAGTTCAAACTCATGAATTTACTCACCTAGGATCTTTAATCCTCCAAATTAAGGTTAATTCTTGAGCTAGCCTTCAAGACTCCCAAGCTTCAAGAGCAAACTTAGATGATTTCCCCCTTTCTCTCTCAATTTCAGGGCTCTCTCACTCTCTAGAGAGTTTAATCAACCAAAATCATCTAAAGGGAAGGAATTGAACAAAATAAGGCCTTTAATATAACCCCACTCACACACATTGTTTTTATATAAAAATAATGAGCACTAAGTCATTAATTAAATCTGTTTAACTCAATCTGAATCAATTTTCAATTAAATTTCACCATAGGCTCTCAAAATTACGCCAATCCCAATGGCGCCGCCAATTTCGGTTTCTACGGCCGATAAGGCCTTCAATTAAATTTCCAAAGTAGATAATCAAACAGATTTTCCTACGGCAAACAGATAGAAATTCAAAACCACATATATTCACATAGTTGGCACACAAAATCATATCAGACATATAATCAAACTCATAATAAGGACCAATTAGCTAATTACGGAACAGGGTTATCACAATTACACTACAAGTGCAAATAGCATGCATGGGGTAACAAAACCAAGTGAAAACAGTGGTATGCTATGTCAAAATAACCCCAAAAACATGTCGAGAATAAGCCAACACAAGCTTAACAAATATGCTCAAACATGAGGCCAATAAAGCAAGCATCCAAGACACAAGGAGAGGGGATGACCCTCTCCTATTTGGGACCTCAAAACACCATTTCCACTACTGAAATTCCTCTGAGTTTTAGTGGTGAGAAGGCCAAAAGGAGGTGGTCCCAATAGCTTAAAAGGATAGCACAAAAACAAGGCCACACAAGGCACAAGAGGGGGTAGACCACCCCCAACACCAACAAGGCCTTAAACAAACATTACAAGCATGCAAAATCAGAACTTTTTGCAGTAGAAAGTTAGGCCTAAAACAACATGCAAGTAGGGCTAAAAGCTTAATCAAAAACAAGGGATTAAGAGGTTAGAAGTTCACCCTTGTAGAACCACTTTAGAGCAACAACTCCAGCAGCTCTTTTGGATCAAATCCAGTCCAAGAACTCCAAAATCAACCTCAAAGGGCCTCAGCAACAAAAGGGTGGTGTTTGAGTGTGTGTTTGGGTGCAAAAGTGTGATGAAAATGCACTTTAAGGCACAAAACAAGAGAGGAATGGAGGATTATAGAGAACCAAAGGTTCAGCTTGTTGAACAAGCTTAGGCCTAAAGCCATCCCTCCATACACATGTATGGAGGATGATTTCTGTGCCCTCCAACTATTACAGTTGGCTAGAAAATATCTCTAAAAAGGTGATGGAAAGCTGCCGACCACTTAAAGTGGTCGGCCACCTACTTGTAGTGGTCGGCCGACCCCCACAAGTGGTCTGCCAGGATAAAAAGTGGTCGGCCATGGAGGAGGAGTGGTCTGCACACTGAAAGCAAGGTGGTGGTGTGGTGGCTGACCACTCTTGGTGGTCCAAAGACCAAGAAAACCAGTTGGCCGACCAGAAAACTGACTGGCGGGCAGGAAAAGTGGTCTCCAAGGGGAAGAACTTGTCTCCCATCCTCATTCCACCCTCCAAGCAAGGAAAACAAGGTTTGTGCCAAAAACAAACCAAAAAGGATGCAAGGCAAGAGTCCGGGGGACAAGGCACACATCCGGAAGTCCCGAAAACCAGTCTACAGGCACCAAAAGCGGTCTACGAGGGAAAAGTGGTCTACGAGACCACAGTGTCCCTCTAGGCAGAGGTAACAAGGCATGGTTCAAAAACCAAGCCAAGAGGAGAACGTTAAGCGGTCCCGAGACAAGGCGCGCGGTCGAAGGCTCCGAAAATCGAAAACTGGTCTCCAAGGGGGAAAAGTGGTCTACGACCACAAAAGGGTGGTCTACAGACCTCTCTCTCCCTCCAAGGAAGAGAAAACAAGGTTTGGATCGAAACCAAACCAAAAGGGAAGCCAGACAAGGTGCTCGGCCAAAGGCTCCGGAAACCGAAAACTGGCCTACCAAAGGGAAAAGTGGTCTACGGACCTCTCTCTCCCCTCCAGGCAAGGAAAACAAGGCTTAGTCCACAAACCGAGCCAAAGCACAAAGAGTTCAGAGGCCCGGAAGCAAGGCACTCAGTCGAAAACTCTGGAAACTCAAAATGAGCGCAACATGCACTATCACCGAGCTCTCAATCGATGACGTCTGAGTCTTAAGGTCGGTCAAAAATGGGGTGTCTACAGCATGGAAGTTTGATGAGGGACTGAAAGGACCAATTACAGATAAAGTGAACCTTTTCCAATTGCCAACTTATACAGCAGTTCTAGACAAAGCACTGAGGCCGAACAAAATGCCAAAGATGAACAAAAATATGAAGAATGGTTCAGCAAGAAGTAAGGTTTTGACATTAAGAAAAGGCCAAGTAACCCACCGATCAAAGGGCCAACCACGGGAAGTGCTAGCGGTTCAACTCAAGGTAGCAAGACTATGCGAACATGTCGGGAATGCGGTAAGAATCATTTTGGGGTATGTCGTCGAGCTACAAGAGCATGCTTTGAATGCGGACAAATAGGACATCAAGTCAAGGATTGTCCTAAGGCCAAGCAAAGGGATACAAGTAGTTCATCCGAGTCAATTCAGAAACCAAGTACTAAGACTAGCACCAAGAAAGAACTAGTGAGGCAAGACAGAGTCTTTGCACTTGTCCCAGGCGATGCTCAGAATATCGAATCAGTGGTGTCAGGTACAGTTTCAATTTTTGCTCAAGATGCTTATATTTTGATAGATTCGAGTTCTACGCATTCATTCATATCTAGTAAGTTTGTGAATAAGTTGAATAAACAGCCAGAACCTCTGGATTATTTGTTATCAGTATCTACATCGTTGGGTGAATCCATGATTTGTACATTTATTTATCAAGATTATGATATATTAGTCAAGAGTGCTAGCGTGACTGCTAATTTATTATCTATTGATATAAATCAATTGGATGCAATTTTGGAAATGGATTGGTTATCAATAAATTATGCTACTATTGATTGTGTATCAAAGAATGTCACATTCTAACCACCTGTAAATTACTCAGTGAATTCTCAATACATTCTCAGTACATTGCTCAATAATTACTCAGTAAATTCCTAGTAAATTACTCAGTAAATTACTAGTAAATTCTTAGTAAATTACCAAGTAAATTACCAGTAAATTGCTCAGAAAATTTTCAATAAATTCTCAGTATATTACTCATTAAATTCTTAGTAAATTACTCAGTAAATTCTCAATAAAGTACTCAGTAAATTCCCAGTAAATTCTTAGCAAATTCTCAATAAATAACAAGTAAATTCTTCGTAAATTCACAGTAAATTACTCAGTAAATTCTCAATAAAATACTCTCTAAATTCTTAGTAAATTCTCAGTAAATTACTCAATAAATTCCCAGTAAATTCTCAGTAAATTACTCACTAAATTCCTAGTAAATTCTAAATAAATTACTCAGTAAATTCTGCGTAAATTCCAAGTAAATTACTCAGTAAATTCTCAACACATTACACAGAAAATTACTCAGTAAGTTCCCAATAAATTTTCAATAAATTCCCAGCAAATTATTCAGTAAATTCCAAACAAATTTCGTGTAAATTACTCAGTATATCACTCAGTAAATTACTCAGTATATTCGTAGTAAATTCTCATTAAATTACTCAGTAAATTTCACAGTAAAATTTCAGCAAATTACTCAATAAATTCCTAGTAAATTCTCCGTAAATTACTCAGTAAATTATCAATAAATTACTCAGTAATTTCTCAGTAAACTACTCATTAAATTCCCTTCAAATTCTCATTAAATTACTCAGTAAATTCTTAGTAAATTACTCACTAAATTATTTAGTAAATTCCCAGTAAAATACTTAGTAAATCACTCAGTAAATTCTCAGTACATTCCCAGTAAATTCTCACTAAATTAATCTGTAAATTACTCAGTAAATTGTTCAGTAAATTCTTAGAAAATTACACAGTAAATTCTCAGTAAATTCTCAGTAAATTACTAAGTAAACTCTTAGTAAATTACTCAGTAAATTCTCACTAACTTACTCAGTAAAATAATCAGTAAATTCCCAGTAAATTCCAAATAAATTCTACATAAATTCTCAATAAATTACTTACTAATTCCCAGTAAATTCTCAATAAATAACTCAGTAAATTACTCTATAAATTCTCAACAAATTCTCAGTAAATTACTCAGTAAATATCTAGGTAAATTCTTAATAAATTACTCAGTAAATCACTCAATAAATTCTTTGTAAATTTTGAGTAAATTACTAAGTAAATTCCCAGTAAATTCTCATTAAATTACTCAGTACATTACTCAATAAATTACTCAGTAAATTCCCAGTAAATTCTCAGTAAATTACTCAATAAAGTCTCAGTAAATTCCTCAGTAAATTCTCAGTAAATTACTCGGTTAATTCTCAATAAATTACTCAATAAATTCCCAGTAAATTCTGAGTAAATTACTTAGTATATTACTACGTCAGTTCCTAGTAAATTTTCCGTAAATTATTCAGCATATTCCTAGTAAATTACTTAGTAATTTGCCAGTAAATTCTCAGTATATTACTCAGTAAATTCCCAGTAAATTACTCTGTAAATTCTCAGTAAATTACTCAATAAACTCTCAGTAAATTACTCCGTAAATTCCAAATAAATTCTTAGTAAATTTTCAGTAAATTACTCAGTAAATTCCCCATAAATTATCAGTAAATTCCCTGTAAATTACTCAGTAAATTTTCAGTAAATTAATTAGTAAATTCCCTGTAAATTCTCAGTAAATTCTTCGTAAATTATCCAATAAATTCCCCAATAAATTCTCAATAAATTACTCTATAAATTCTCAGTAAATTACTCAATAAATTACTAGTAAATTTTCAATAAATTTCCAGTAAATTAGTAAGTAAATTTCTAGTAAATTCTAAGTAAATTCTCGGTAAATTACTCAGTAAATTCCCAATAAATTCTCAGTAAATTACTTAGTAAATCACTTAGTAAATTCCTAGTAATTTCTCAATAAATTACTCTGTAACTTTTCAGTAAATTACTCAGTAAAATAACAGTAAATTTTTAGTAAATTCTCAGTAAATTACTCAATAAATTACTCAGTAAATTACACAGTAAATTTTCATTAAAATTCTCAATAAATTCTCAGTAAATTACTTTGCAAATTCTTAGTAAATTCTCATTAATTACTTAATAAATTACTCAGTAAACTCTTAGTAAATTACTCAGTAAATTCCTATTAAATTCTCATTAAATTCTTAGTAAATTACTCAGTAAAGTTTCAGTAAATTACTCAGTAAATCCCCAGTAAATTCTGAATAAATTCTCAGTAAATTACTCAATAAATTCCCAATAAATTCTCAGCAAATTCCCAGTAAATTCTCAATAAATTCTCAGTAAATTACTCAATATATTCTCAGTAAATTCTCAATAAATTTTCAGTAAATTACTTCATAAATTACTCAGTAAATTCTCAGTAAATTTTTTAGTAAATTCCCGGTAAATTCTCAGTAAATTACTGAGTAAATAACCAGTAAATTCCCTGTAAATTCTTACTAAGTTCTCTATAAATTACTCGGTGAATTACTCAGTAACTTACTCAGTAAATTCCCAATAAATTCTCTATAAATTTCTTAGTACATTACTCAGTAAATTCCCAATAAATTCTCATTAAATTACTTAATAAATTACTCAGTAAATTACTAAGTATATTCTCAGTAAATTTCAAGTAAATTCTTAGTAAATAACACAGTAAATTCTCTGTAAATTACCAGTAAATTTCCAATAAATTATCAGCATATTACTCAGAAAATTCTCAATAAATTATTTAGTACATTCTCATTAAATTACTCAAAAATTTTGTAACGCCCTGATAAATCACACCAAATATACGATAATAACATAATCATGACATCCCCAAAAGGGTCATCTTTCTCATTGAACTATGGGTTGAGTGATTACAATTCAATAAATACATTCTCACAATGACCGAAGTACAAGACTCAGTTCAATAAATTAGATGACTTAACAAGACATAAGCCCAGTGGGCGTACAACATTACAAAATACATATGAAGGTTCAGTTACAAAATCCCAAAAATAAATACAAAACAACCCAAAGGCTCTTGACTTCAATTAATTCCCCAAAAGGAAAGGGAGCTATTGCTTGATCCAAACCTTCAATGAGGTTAACCTTCATCGACACCTAAAAAACAAATTAGGGTTGAGCTATATGCCCAGTAGGAATATATTTATCCAGGTATCTAATCCTTTGAACAAGATTATGGCATCAATGTGATAAAACATTATAATAAAATTTGCTTTCATAAGAAACCATCAACAATTCACAATGAGACACTATAATATAATGTGGCAAGTGCAACTCATCTCATCATGTACAATAATTTAGTATCTACAATCATGGAAATCCAACCACACTTTTATCTACATGAGTGTAATTGAGAACAACCTTTACTTTTTAAAGACAACCCCCACATTCGCCGGCTACTATACGGTGAGAAGTGGGCACCCTAAGAAAATCATCCATTTTTCCACTTTCGACGGCTACTATATGGCAGGACTGTGTAGACACCCAAAAACATTTTCCCATATTCGTCCAGCGATAAGCCTAGACAAGGCATTTGGGCACCTTTTCACACTCCCCGCGCAGGTACCTACACAACACCACCCTTATTCATCACCAACTCACACATGGACTCATGCATTCTCAACCATTCAATCACATTTCAATCCCACAATGAAACATCAAACATTATCATAGATAAACATCACATAAAACCTAAAGAACAATAACATTCAAGTCACCATTTGTTTAACTACATCAATACCCACATTTCACCTCTCCATTATTCATCAATTTCTATGAACCAAAAGAAAATTTCATTATATCAAGCAATTTCTATCCAAATAGAAACTTAGGGTTTTATCAACTATGGGGGTTTTCTCTCTTTTCTCACCAATCTAAGTTATAACAACAGTTACATTCATATTTAGAGAGGGAATTGAGAAATTTCAAACAAATCATAAAACAGGAGATTAGACATATGTAATAATGGTTTAATCCAATAAAATCCCCAAATTAGTTCACACATCACACACATTGCCATGGAATCCCTTCAACAATGAAGAAATACAAAGGTAAAAGTATCCCTACCTCAAATATGAAGCCAAAATCCAAGCTCCTTCGCGGTTCTATTGCAAACCCATGATCTAATCGGTAGATAATGATAATCTTCAAGTGTTCTTCGTCCCTAACCAACAAAATTGGGTGAATTTTAAATGGTATGGAAGGTTCATGATGATGGAGATCTACGGTTTCATGGGAGGAGGAAGAGGAGATGAAGATAGAACCAAAGAAAAATGGGAGAAAGATTTAGAATCACCAGGTTTAAAAAGCTACTAACGCGTTTCCCCATTTGAGTGTGACTTCCTATGCTCGAACGTCCAAACACGATCAAGAAGTCCCGCTCGAGCGACAACTTCCCCGCTCAAGCGGAGAAAGAAAAGTCTCAAAAGTTTTTTTTGCAGGGCGATAGTGTAAAGCAGACACGCTTGAAACGCAACAAAGTACTGGGAGCAACAATTTCACGCTCGAGCGGCGGATTCCTTGCTCGAGCGGACCCAAAAACAAAATGTCCCAAAATTCCCAATAAATTTCTCAGTAAATTACTCAATAAATTACTCAGTAAATTATCAGTAAATCACTAACCAGTAAATTATTCAGTAAATTTTTCGTAAATTACTCTGTAAATTGTCAGTAGATTTCTAGTAAATTATCAGTATATTACTCAGTAAATTACTCAGTAAATTCCCATTAAATTCTCATTAAATTACTTAGTAAATTCCCAGTAAATTACTCAGTAAATTTCTAGTAAATTCTTAGTAAATTACTCGGTAAATTGTTTAGAAAATTTCCAGTAAATTCTCAGTAAATTACTCAATGAATTCTCAGTAAATTATCAGTAACTTACTCAGTAAATTCCTAGTAAATTCACAAAAAAGTACTCAGCAAATTCCCAGTAAATTCTTAGTAATTTACTCAGTAAATTTCCAGTGAATTCCTAGTAATTTCTTAGTAAATAACTCAGTAAATTCCCAATAAATTACTCCGTAAATTCCCAGTAAATTACTCAGTAAAACACTAAGTAAATTCTCAGTAAATTACTTTGTAAATTCCTAGTAAATTTTCAATAAATTACATAGTAAATTACTTAATAAATTCTCCATAAATTCCGAGTAAATTACTTAGTAAATTCTTAGTAACTTACTTAGTAAATTCACAATAAATTCTCAATAAATTTATATTACTCAGTAACATCCCAGTAAATTCTCATTAAATTACTCAGTAAATTCTTAATAAATTATTCAGTATATTACTTAGTAAATTTTAAGTAAATTACAAAGTAAATTACTCGGTAAATTTTAAGCAAATTACTCAGTAAATTCCTTAGTAAATTCCCTTTTAATTCTCAGTGAATGCTCTGTAAATTATTCTCTAATTTCTAGTAAATTCCCAGCAAAATTATCAGTAAATCACTCAGTAAATTCCCAGTAAATTCTCATTAAATTACTCAGTATATTACTCAGTAAATTCCTAGTAAATTCTCAGTAAATTACTCTGAAAATTCTTAGTAAACTCCCAGTAAGTTCTTAGCAAATTCCCGATAAATTCTTAACAAATTACTAGTAAATTCTCTGTAAATTACTTAGTAAATTATCAGTAAATTAATTAGTAAATTCCTTGTAAATTCTCAATAAATTTCTTAGCAAATTACACTGTAAATTCTCGGTAAATTCTTAGTAAATTATTAAGTAAATTCCCAATAAATTCTCGGTAAGTTACTCAGTAAATTCTCAGTAAATTAATTAGTAAATCACTCAGTAAATTCCCAGTAAATTTTCAGTTAACTCTCAATAAATTCTCAGTAAATTACTTAGTAAATTCACAGTAAATTACGCAGTAAATTCTCATTGAATTCTCAGTAAATTCCCAATACATTTCTTGATAAATTCTCTGTAAATTACTCAGTACATTCTCAGTAAATTACTTTGTAAATTCTCAGTAAATTACTCAGTAAACTCTCAGTAAATTTCTAAAAAATTCTTATTAAATTCTTTGTAAATTACTTAGTAAATTCCCAGCAAATTCTAAGTAAATTACTCAATAAATTCAAAGTAAATTACTTCGTAAATTCAAAGTAATTACTCAGTAAATTTTCAGTAAATTCTCAATAAATTCTCAGTAAATTACTCCATAAATTCCCAGAAAATTATCAGTAAATTACTCAATAAATTATGAGGAAATTCTGAGCAAATTCCTAATAAATTCTCAGTAAATTACTCAGTAAATTCTCGGTAAATTATTTAGTAAATTCCCAGTAAATTCTTAGTAAATTACTCAATAAATTCTCAGTAAGTTACATAGTAAATTGCCTAAAAATTCTCAATAAATTACTCAGTAAATTCTCTGTAAATTACTCTGTAAATTCTCCGTAAATTCTGATTAAATTACTCAGTAAATTCTCAATAAATTCTTAGTAAATTACTCAATATATTACTTAGTAAATTCTCAGTACATTACTCAGTAAATTACTCAGTAATTCTAAATAAATTTTCAGTAAATTCCCAGTAAATTACTCTATAAATTCTCAATAAATTACTCAGTACATTGCTCAGTAAATTTCCAGTAAATTACTCTGTAAATTAACCAGTAAATTCTCAGCAAATTACTCAATAAATTACTCAGTAAATTCCCAATAAATTCTCAGTAAATTACTTAGTAAATTCCAAGTAAATTACTCAGTAAATTCCCAGTCAATTCCCAGTTAATTCTCCGTAAATTAATCAGTAAATTCTTCATAAATTCCCAGTAAATTCTCCGTAACTTACTTGGTAAATTTCCAGTAAATTGCTCTTTAAATTCTCAGTAAATTTCCAATAAATTCTCAATAAATTCCCTGTAAATTCCCCGTAAATTACTTAGTATATTCTAAGTAAATTGCTTGTAAAATACTTAGTAAATTCTTGGTAAATTAATTAGTAAATTTCCTGTAAATTCTCAATAAATTACTAAACAAATTCCCAGAAAATTTTCAATAAATTTTCAGTAAATTTCACAGTAAATTCCTAGAAAATTCTTAGTAAATTCCCAATAAGTTCTCAGCAAATTACTCTGTAAATTTTCACAAAATTACATAATAAATTTCTCAGTAAAATGTAAGTCGATTCCTAATAAATTCTCCGTAAATTACTCAAAAAATTCCCATTAAGTTCACAATAAATTACTCTGTAAATTCTCAGTAAATTCTCAGTAAATTTCTCACTAAATTATTCAATAAATTCCAAGTAAATTCTCAATAAATCACTCTGTAAATTCTCAGTAAATTTCTCAATAAATTACTAATTATATTCCCAATAAATTATTCTTTAAATTACTCAGTAAATTGTTCAGTAAATTACTTAGTAAATTCTCAGTAAATTCTCAAAAAAGTACTCAGTAAATTACTTAGTAAATTCTCAATAACTTAGTAAATTCTCCGTAAAGTACTCAGTAAATTCCCACTAAATTCTCCGTAAATTACTCAGTAAATTCCCAGGAAATTCTCAGTAATTACTCAGTAAAATCCCAGTAAATTTTTTGTAAATTCTCAATAAATAACTCAGTGAATAACTCAGTAAATTTCCAGTAGATTACTTAGTAAATTACTAAGTAAATTCTCAGTAAATTACTCCATAAATTCCCAACAAATTCACAGTAAATTACTCAGTAAACTACTTAGTAAATTCCCAGAAAATTCTCAGTAAATTACTCAATAAATTACTAAGTACATTACTCAGTAAATTCGTAATAAATTCTTATTAAATTACTCAGTACATTACTCATTAAATTACTCAGTAAATTCCCATCAAATTCTCAGTCAATTACTAAGTGAATTACTCATTAAATTCTCAACATATTACTCAGTAAATTCCCAATAAATTATCAATAAATTACTTAGTAAATTATACAGTAAATTCTTAGTAAATTCATAGTAATTACTCAGTAAATTCTCAGTAAATTAACTGTAAATTAACAATAAATTCTCAGTAAATTACTGAGTAAATTCTCATTAAATTACTCAGCAAATTCTCAGTAAATTTCCCGAAAATTCTCAGTAAATTCTAAATAAATTATTAGGTAAATTCCCAGTGAATTATCAATAAATTAATCAGAAAAATCTCAGTACATTCTCAGTAAATTACTTAGTATATTACTCAGTAAATTCTCAGTACATTTCTTAGTAAATTCTCAATAAATTACTCAGTAAATTCTCAGCAAATTACTCAGTAAATTCTAAATAAATTCTTTGTAAATTACTTAGTAAATTCTCAGTAAATTACTTAGTACATCACTCAGTAAATTACATAGTAAATTCTCACTAAATTACTAAGTAAATTCCCAGTAAACTCTCCGTAAATTACTCAGTAAATTACTCAAAAAATTCCCTTCAAATTCTCAGCAAATTCCCAGTAAATTCTCAGTAAATTACTCACTAAATTATTCAGTAAATACCAAGTAAATTCTCAGTAAATCACTCTATAAATTCTCAGTAAATTACGCAGTAAATTCTTAGTAAATTACTAATTAAATTCCCTGTAAATTCTCACTAACTTGCTTTATAAATTACTCAGTAAATTGTTCAATAAATTTTCAGTAAATTACTTAGTAAATTCTCAGTAACTTACTCAGTAAATTCCCAGTATATTCTTCATAAATTCTCAGTAAAATCCCAGTAAATTCTCCTTAAATTCTTAATAAATTACTCAGTAAATTCATAGAAATTTTCAGTAAATTACTCCGTAAATTCCCAACAAATTCGCAGTAAATTACTCAGAAAATTCTCAATAAATTACTCAGTAAATCACTTAGTAAATTCTCCATAAATTATGAGTAAATTACTCGGCAAATTTTTGGTAAATTACTTAGTAAATTCCAAGTAAATTACTCAGTAAACTTCCAGTAAATTACTAAGTAAATTACTCATTAAATTCTCAACATATTACTCAGTAAATTTCCAATAAATTCTCAGCAAATTTTCAATAAATTCTTAGTAAATTACTCAATTAATTCCCAGTAAGATCTCCGTAAATTCTCCATAAATTACTCAGTAAATTCCCAGTAAATTCTCAATAAATTACAGAGTAAATTCTCAGCATATTACTTAGTAAATTCCTAGAAAATTCTCAGTAAATCACTTTGTAAATTCTCAGTAAATTCCCCGTAAATTATAGAGTAAATTCTCAGTAAATTAATTAGTAACTTACCTTGTAAATTCTTAGTAAATTACACCATTAATTACTCAGTAAATTAAAGAAAATTCCTAGTAAATTCTAAATAAATTATAGGTAAATTACTTGGTAAATTCCCATTAAATTCTCAATAATTTTCTCAGTAAATCACTCAGTAAATTCCGAGTAAATTCTCAATAAATTACTCAGTAAATTCCCAGCAAATTCTCAATAAATTACGCAGTAAATTACTCTGTAAATTCTCAATAAATTACGCCATAAATTTCTAGTAAATTTCTCAATAGCTTCTCAGTAAATTACTTAGTAAATTCTAAGTAAATTCTCGGTAAATTACTCTGCAAATTCTCAGTAAATTCTGAGTAATTACTCTGTAAATTCCTAGTAAATTTTCATTAAATTCCCAATAAATTACTTAGTAAATTCTCAGTAAATTACTTAGTAAATTCTCAGTAAATTCTCAATAAATTCTCAGCAAATTACTCAGTAAATTACTTAGTAAGTTACTCAGTAAATTGCCAATAAATTCTCAATAAATTACTTACTAAATTCTCTGTAAATTACTCAGTAAATTCCCAGTAAATTCTCAGAAAATTACTCAGTAAAGTATTCAGTATATTACTCAAAAAATTCTCAGTACATTACCCATGAAATTCTCAGTAAATTCTCAGCAAATTACTCAATAAATTCCAAGTAAATTCTCAAAAATTACTTTGAAATTCTCAGTACATTACTCAGAAAATTACTCTGTAAACTGTCAGAAAATTACTCAGTAAATTACACCATAAATTACTCAAAAAATTCTCAATAAATTCTCAGTAAATTCTTAGTAAATTACTCAAGAAATTCCCAGACAATTCTCAGAAAATTCTTTGTATATTACTCTATGAATTCTTCATAAATTATTCAGTAAATTCTCCATAAATTCCAATAAATTATCAGTAAATTACTCAGTAAATTCTCAATAAATTACTTAGTAAATTCCCTGTAAATTCTAAGTAAATTAATTAGTAAATTCCCTGTAAATTCCAGTAATCCTTAGAAAATTACCAAGTAAATCACTATTAAATCACGCTGTAAATTTCCAGAAAATTACTCAGTAAATTACTTTGTAAATTTCCAGTAAATTACTCAGTAAATCACTCAATAAATTCTCAGTAAATTACTCGGTAAATTTCCAATAAATTTTCAGTAAATTTTTAGTAAATTACTCAGTAAACTCTCAGTAAATTCTTAATAAATTACTCAGAAAATTCTAAGTAATTACTCTGTAAATTCCCAATAAGTTACGCTGTAAATTCACAGCAAATTCTTAGTAAATGACTCAATAAATTCTCAGTAAATTACTTAGTAAATTCCCAATAAATTCTCAGTAAATTATTGTCACGACCCAAACCCGCCCCTAAAAGTTTGGCATCGTAACCGGCCAGTAATCCAAGATTACCAAAGGCCTTCCTATACAAAACATAAAAAATCGGGGCTAGCGGAAGCAAAGACAAAATACCATAAGTCCAATGAGCTGTGCATCTATATGAACAAATAAGTATATGCAAAAATGTTAATTTACCCACTTACATTACATAACATATAACAAAATATTTTATACAAAGCATGTGTACAACAAAAACAAAGCTTGTTAACGGCCTTCCAGGCCTAGCCCCAACTCGGAGGCACCCAAAACACTTGGTAGGCGTCAAAACAGTGGCTCGGTTCAAGACTTCGTCTAGGCTTGACTCCCAGAACGCTCACCTATACATATATATAAAAACAGTGAGCTAATGCCCAGTGAATAACATTAAAGTAAAGGGGTTAGTGAAGGAATTCCAAGTACGATAGCTGTAAAACAAATCATATCACAATCAATCATATCAGTCTTGTAGCAACCCTCACTTTATCCTAGTCATGCTTATGTGCATTTGCATGATCCTTGTATTGATTAAGCTTGCATCTTTACAGATTTTGATTAGTTTCGTTTAAGTGTTGCTTGCATGCCTTGTTCCTTGCTTGGTGTGAGTTTAGCCGAGGTCATCTTAAGCTTAGGTTACACCTTTGAACTTCTTACACCTAGGACCATCTTGGAACCACTTTGGTTGATCTCCACCCTCACCTTAACATGTTGGTCGAGATGTCATTATCTAGGCCGAGGTGTTCATCACCAAGGCCGAGATGTGTATTATCTAGGCCAGGATGTTATACCAAAGTGATCTTGTCCCTGGACTGGTATGACCTAGACCGAGGTGTGGCACATCTAGGCCAAGGTGTGGCACAGCTAGGCCAAGTGTTGTCCTTCCTAGCCAAGATCATTACCTGCCGAAGTGCCCATGTCACCTTACTTGTTGCTTATACTTTGTCACGCTCTTGTCTTATCAATCTATCACCTTTTTGAGGAGATCCAATCAGCCGTTGCCACGTGTCCCAGCAGAGGGTTAAGTCAGCCGGCAGAGTTAGAAATATATCATTGTGTGTCATATCTCTTGCACGGTAGAGAGAGAAGCTCTAGGAAGAGGAGAGGAAGTTGGAGTGAGAGAGCTAGATCCGAAGCTTGATCTTTAGGGTTTGAGCCGTTTAATCCGTGTTTTGAGGTTAGAATCTTGATTTACTCTTGTTATTCTTTATGTTGATCCGATTGCATTGCATGATCTGGCATGATTCATGAGCCATGCATTGATTTAAGGCTTGCTTTAGAAAGAGAAAATGATGTTCTTATGTTCTTTAGATAAAACCATGTTTTGATCCGAAAGTTTGTAACAAGTTCCATGTTTTTGTATTTGTTTTCATAAAATCTTCAAGTATAGGTACCCAGGTGTGGACACCCCATTTTTGACCGTCCTTAAGACTTGGACATCATCATTTGAACACTCGATGATTGCCCTTGTTTGTGTTCGTCTTGAGTTCTCGAGGTTTCGGCTACGCGCCTTACCTCAAGACCTCTCGACTTGTTTGTTTTGTGTTTGGTTTTGCATCAAACACTTGTTGTTTTTCTTCTGAGGGTGGAAAATATCTTGTAGGCCATCCCCACACCTCACCGGCCATGGCTTGAGGCCACCGGCCTTGTTTCCTTGCCACCGGCCATTGGTGATGGCCGGTCGGCACTATTGATGGTCGGTCGGCATTGTGTTTGGTCAGCTGACCACTGATTTTGGTCAATCGGCCACTTTTTCTAGCCGAGACCTTTTCTTGAGGGGGTTTGAACCTTTTGAACCCTTGTTTTTTAGCTTCTTGAGGAAGCTTGAACCTTTTGAACCCTTGGTTCTAGCTTCTTGAGGAAGCTTGAACCTTTTGAACCCTTAGTCTTAGCTTCTTGAGGAAGCTTGAACCTTTTGAATCCTTGGTCTTAGCTTCTTAAGGAAGCTTAAACCTTTTGAATCTTTGTTCTAGCTTCTCCAAGAAGCTTGAACCCTTTTGTCTAGCTTCTCCAAGAAGCTTGGCCCTTTTGACTAGCTTCTCTAAGAAGCTTGGCCCTTTTGTCTAGCTTCTCCAAGAAGCTTGGCCTTCTTGGCCCTTTTTGCTCCAAGCTTCTAAGAGAAGCTTGGACCCTTCTTCCTCTATCAAAGAAGAGCTCCTCTTCCATTGCAAGGGTTCCAAGAAATTTTTCCAAGACAAAAACATATATCTCTCTTTATATCTCTACATCCACGCCTCTAAAGTGCTTGGTTCTTGACCTCTTTGCACCCCAACTCCTAAGCACACACCTCCACCATTCATCTAAGATTCTTGGAGGGTCTTGTGGGGGCTCAAGACTTGGTTTTGACTCAGAAAAATCTGCTGGGGTGCTGGTTTTGAAGAAGGTCTTCAAGGGTGAGTTTCAAAGCCTTAAATCCCCCGTTTTTGCACACACTTTTAGCCTGTCTTGCATGCTATTTTGATCTTAACTTATAACTGAAAAAAGTCTTTTTTTTGAGTTATTTAAATAGTTGTTTAAGGTAACTTTTGTGTTTGGGGTTATTTACCCCCTCTTAGGCCTTGTTTGGCCCCATTTTGTGCTATTTTTGGTGAGCTCCGGGACCACCTTGTTTGGGCCTCCTCACCACTGAAATCTTGAGGGATTTCAGTGGTGAGGATGGTGGTTTAAGATTCTAAGAAGAAGAGGGCCATCCCCTCTCCTTGTTGTCTTTAAAATGTGTCATTTTAGCCTCATGTGTGAGCACCATTCTTGAGTTCATGTTGGCCATGTCTTAAGTGTTATTTGTGCTTATTTTGCCATGATATAGCACGTTTTTTACTTGGTTTAGACACACCATGCTTGCTTTGCATACTTGTCTTGTAATACCATGATTTGCCTTAGCATGCTTTATGCTTTGAGCCTTGTTTCTAGCATGTTTTTGGCTTAGCTTTGTGAAGCTTTTATGCTTGTTTTGATGTTCTTGAGGACTATTTTTGGTCATTTGGGTCATCCATGCTTTGCTTTGTATAGCTACCATGTAATCCCCCTTGTAGGCCTTAAGTATCGGACCCTCTAGCGTGCTATACTTGCATCATTTCAGTAGTTTAGAACCACTTGTCATGTCATTTCAGTCCTTGTGGTATGCTTGTATGCTTGCATTTGATGCCTCTTTAATGCTTTATAAGGTTGGTATTTCATGCTCCATGTTTGTGCTATTGTGTATGCCTCTAGGATTAGATCATTTAGATGCCATTGAAGTGGTTTTGGGGGCTTAATTTGGCATGATTTGGGACTGTTTTGATTCACTTTGATCATTTGCTTCATGTGTCATATGATCATAGTTTAAGTCCTTGGGCTTGGATGCATGCTTTGCTTGCATTGGTAGGTTGATTTGGCATCATCTTCTACATGTTTTTCAAAGCTTATCATGTATGCTATGTGCCAATGTTTGCCCCTTTTAAGTGTGCTTGAAAGTTGCTTCTATATGCTTAGGTATTCAACCATGTTTGCATGCATGTTTGTATGCTTAGGTACTTGGCTCATGACATTTTGTTGCATGTTTAAATGGTGTTGCATTTGGCATGCATTTCTTGCTAAGTTGCCTAACATGTTACATGCCTTGCATGTGTGCATGGTTAAGATTACACTTTGCATGTTTGCTAACTTGCATACTTGCCGTCATGTTCATGTTGCATACTTAGCCTCCATGCCTAGGTTGCATTACATAGAGCATGCATGCTTTGCCTTTTGAATTGAGTATGATAGAGGTTGGGCTTTATGTGTTTATTTGGTTTTCATGTCGTTTGAAGTCAAAATGCACAACTTGGTTTCTTGGGCCATCACGCATTGAAATGTGCGATTGGTGATACGAGAATCGAGTACCATCCCCCTTTGAGTCATAAACATGATAAGGGGTGTGTTGGTGCACACATTTGCTTGAAATGCATTGCCATGCCTTGTTTTGCCCTCTGCTGCTGTCAAAATAGGTTTCTGCAGGAAGATATGGCCGGTCGGCCATCTATAGTGCCGATCGACCAAACATTTGTGGCCGATATCAATATCCATGGTCGATGGATGGCCGGTGGCCTTTACCCTTGGCCGGTGACCTTCCACAGTGCTTAGAAGGTGGCTCAGAAGCATCCTGGAGACTTATGCAGTTTTCAGAGGTGCAAAACATTGTAAATAGAGGCAACAATGGCATGGCATTAGATTTCCGGGCGAAGTCAATCTGAGCATGCGTGCATCCCTCTTCCCGAGGCCTTTTGCCGCTTTCATAGCTTAATTGATTTGTTAATTAATTAGGTGGTCTGTAAATTATCTAATTAGCTTGTAGATTAATTAAATTGTATTATTCTTTTGGTCCCTCCGAGCGAGGGTGAATTTGTAATAAGCGTGCGTGTGTGTGATGCATGTCTTCCAATCCCCACTTCTTTCTCCCTTTTACTTACCTACTTTTGATGGTTAGTATTAGGACATATTTCAATTAGCATCCTTATGCTATGCATGCGTGCATCCATTTATTTGTATTACATGCACCGGGCTCGGCGCATCATACTAATTGCATAGTATCTCAAATCTAACTTGAATACATGTTATCTGTGCATTTCACATGCCATCCATAGATTAGCCGAGCCTATTCTAGTGACATTCTATATGTGATGCATTAGCCATTTTAACATGAACTAGGATCATGCATGATTACTAACTAGTTTCTTATTTTGGCTCGGAGTACACTGTGAGTGTTTATGCTTTAGCATCTTACATGTTTGTGAATATTAACATGACAGCATGCTTGCCATGTGGCTCTGTGCTTATGTGATATAACTGCCTGAATGCCTGTGGGTGAAGGTTGAGTTACTTAAATTGGAACAACGCATTGAATATGAGTTTTAAGCCCACTTGAGAGTGGCAAAATTATATTTTCTAAGCCCACTTGAGGGTGGCAAAATTCATGTCTTAGCCTACTTGCGGGTAGCACCATCAAACCATTTTCAAATAAACAAACATGACATGTTTCGTTCCAATTTAGGCAACTTAGTCTATACTTGTTTGATGTGCGCATCACGTAGTAAATCTAGGCTAATAACCGGAATAAGAACGCATAATGTTTTCAAAACTCGATATCATGGTTAGTAGAGGCCGATCTTCGATCGGGCGAGCGGGGGTGCTCATAGCTAACCTTCCCCAATCGTACCCAAGTTCCCGAGCTGAGGCAACTTTGGTGATGGCGGACACGTGGCCTTAGGCAAACGAGTCAGGGTTTCTTAAATTCCCCCATAAAAATATTTAGGTGGCGACTCTGTATCTGGCAAAGTAGTCCATGTTTGACACTTCTTTTCTAAAAATCTGTTTTTCTCCAAACGATTTGCCAGATTTGGACTCTTTGGTTCAGATTAAGAACCGTAACAATTTGAGTCCAAACCGTAGTGAGCCCAATATGAACAGAACGGGGTTCCCCCCCTGGGAACGTTCGGGGACGTCTACAGTTTCTGGCGACTCTGCTGTGGAGATTTAGAGAACTTGACTCGAACTCATGATATCTTGTTTTGACTACATTTATGTGTTTCTTTGCATTGCATGTGCATTGGTGCGCCTAGGACACCGTGTTTGCTATCTGCCATTCCTGAACGGTTTGCCGAAGGCTTGTCTTGTCAAGACATGACCATAAGGCTGACCGGTTATGGGCTCTGATAGTATGGGAACACAAACCCCAGTTTTACCGAGGCACCCTTTTCGACCATTCGACCTAGTGCATATTCGGAATCCATAGTGACCATTCCAAACTAGGACAGGTTGCTTACCCGATATTAGGTTGTTTGAAACTGCTGTGTGCATAGTGAAACCCTAGCTCCTGACAAAATACGACAGGGAAACCCTACCCCAACATAGGGGTGTTTTGGCTCTCATTTGCTTGCTATGTGCTTTTTGGAGTTGGCCTCTACAGGAATGCATATATCAGTTTACAAGTCTGGGTATCAGGCCTGCGGGCATCAGTGTTTTGAGAATCAGTTATATCTGTGGGTATCAGATTCAGATTTGGGGCAGTGATTTTGGGGAACAGTGATCAGTAGTAAAATATAGTTATTCAATTATGCCTATGCCTGTTCTGATGAAATTGGGCTGAGATGCTGCCTATTTTCTCTTTTGCTAGGTAGTCCTGGAACCATAGCTTCAGAAGGCTCCAATATCCCCCGAGGTTCATTGGATTTTTACCGATAGACTTTGTCAGGTCATAGACTCAGTTCAAGGGTAATCAGGGCCAGAGAAGGCTAGTCAAGCACAGACCACCAGTACAACAGTTACCAGATCAGTGATCTTTGAGCAGTCGGGCTGAGATTTCCGAGCCTACTGCTGACATAGATATACCTGTTGCTCAGTTAGATTACAACAATATGTCGGGTCTGGAAGAGATGGTGCGCCAACTCCAGGATAGTATGAAAGCCATGCAGCAAGACGCTGCCCGTCAAGCAGAATTCGCCAAGCAACAGGCTGTGGCCATAGCCCAATAGGCAGAGACAATTGCCAGGTTAGAGTAGCAAACTGGAGTATCTACTTCACACCAAGCTCCTCCCTCACTGAGAGTTCCCATACTCGGGGAGGCGACTCACGTCCAGGATGATATGAAAATTCCAGTCGGGCCACCTCCACCCCCGGTTCTACCCCATCTATCCAAAACACCCACCAACCTACCGGACTCCCCCTTTGAGTTCGAGAAGGACCCCACAGCACTAAAGGTGAGCAAACTGGAAAAGCTATTCAAGAAGGCTCAAGGCATGAAATCCATTCTGGACATAGAGGATGGTTATACCGACTCAGTGGTGACATTACCGGATCGGTTCAAGATGCCACATATCGATCTATTCGATGGCTTTGAAGACCCAATGGTGCACCTCCAACTATTTTCTAATATCCTGAGACCAATGGGTTTGACCACAGCCCAGAAGCTATAACTATTTGGCCGAACCATGTCTGGGATAGCCGCAATCTGGTATGCGAAATTAGAGAACTCTGTGAAACAGAATTGGGAAGAGATGGCTGGGGGCCTTCACCGCTCAATATTCCTACAACACACAAATCGAGGTCACAACTCGTGATCTTGAAGTCACTCGCCAAGAGCCAAAGGAGGGTTTTTCAGAGTTTGTGACGAGATGGAGAGCAAAGGCCATGATGATGACTACAAGGCCTTCCGACAAAGACCAGATAAGGATGGTTGTGCGCAACCTCCAACCCAGGCTGATGCAAAAGCTGATCGTCCTACCCCTTCCCACCTTCGCGGACATGCACGAGATTGGGGTGCAAATCGAGGACGCTATGAAACAGGGCCTTATTAATCAGGAGAATGAGCAACCTAGGAGGGTGTTTACCTGCAGTTCGAATGTGACCACCAGCGGTGACGCAGCTGCTAGGACTTCAGACGTGGGCATGGTCGCCACTACCACACCAAGAGCAGCCACCCACTTTGTTGGTGCATCCACTTCAAACCCCCAAACTTCAGACTATCTACCCCGAGGCAAGAGGGTTTTCACCCCACTCTTTATGCCTTTGTCTAAAGCTCTAGGGGTCCTACTCAGGAAAGGACATCTAAAACCGTTAGAACAACGGCCTCTACCCGATCCTCTCCCTGCAAAGCATGACCCCACTAAGTACTTTGCTTTTCATCAACAAACTGGTCATGACACCGACAGTTGCGTTCGTCTCCGCCGCGAGATACAAAATTTGATTGACAATGAGGTCATCGTCGCACCAAGCTCTGCAAAGTCTATCGGCACTTGATCAGTGAACTTGTGGGGGATAATGTGACTTTGTGATCGGGGGATGAACCACCTACGGGCGACGTTCAGTTTATTCCAAGATGTGGCGTTTGGCATGCACTGTTTTGAGCATTTGCAAATGTTAGTTTTGTACTTTCTGACTTGGGTATTGGGTCAGTCTTGTCATTCTATATTGAGTTAGTCTTTTCATACTGAGTCAGTCGGGTCTATCTTGTTGTATCGAGTCAGTCCTGTTTTGTTAGAGTCCGTTGATTTCGGGGGTGTTACCTCGGACAGCACTTGCTTGTTTTGTGTTTGTCTTTTTGCTTTCTTTTGAGTCTGTTTCTGCCTTGGAGCCAATTATGCCAACAGATCTAAATGGAACAACGGTGATTTTCACACTCTTGTGTTTGCTTCTGCTGTGTGCCAGTTGTGCCAGAAATTCTAAATGAGATGGCAGTATTTGACTAGAAGCTGTGTCTTTTCTGTGCCTTGAAATCATTACATTGACCTGAGTTTTTCAAAACTTTTTTGAACATTGTGATGAAAACGAAGAGGAAGGAATTCCTCGGGATTTATAAAAATTTGATCAATTGAGAGATAGAAAGGCATGCTAAGCCCTTAACGAATGAAATCATGTTTGTTAATGTGAGTACTGAGAAGGATCCTAGCTTGATCCAGATTGGTCCCACACTGTTTTCAGTGCGAGCGATTAGTCGCTTTCTTAAAAGATTTCAAAAAATGTTTTGCGCGGTCCTGCGAAGACCTGTGTGGAATCGCTCTTGAGATTGTGCAGCTTAGGATCGCTCTCAGCCTCGAGACTCGACCTCTCATTTTCAAACCTTGGACTAGAACTCAGAAAGTTCAAAGGTCAACTACAATGTGAGGCCTGTGTGGCCAGATTCAAAGCAGCCCTCGAACAAGAGGCAAGAAAGTCAGATCAAAAAGACCAGATGTCATCAAAAGAAGCTTGCAAAGCTAGATCAGAAGCACCCCCGGAACTAGGGGCAAAGAATTTCAAATGTGCTCGAACAGCTGAAAATGGATCATTCCACAAATCAAAGAAGGTCGACAAGAATGCCAAATCCCAGAGGAAGGAAAGAAGAAAGTATTGCTGAAGAAAAACTGAGTTCTGATCCACGACACTAGGGGCAAATTCAGCCTCCCATTGAATGGACTCCTGCATCGTCAGCAAACAGCAGCCATTTTCCTGGATTCAGATGACTTCGGGATCTCAAAACCATTTGACATGGACAAAGCTACACTTTTACCTTTGAGAGGCTCGCTGGGCCGAAAACCCGGAAGGGCGACCCAGGCTAAAGTTAGAGCAAGAAAAAGAAGAAAAAGAACAAAAAAAAGAAAAATGCAAAGAATGAAAGAAAAAAAAAAAGAAAAAAATGCAAAGAATTAAAAATGAAAAAAAAAAAGAATTGAAAAAATTATGAAAAGAAATGAAAAAAAAAAAAAGAAGATGAAAAGAATTAAAAAGAAAAGAAGAAAAACATAGCTCGCAAGGTTGAAAACCCGGAACGGCGGCCTTGGCAAAAGGTAGAGCACAAAAGGAGAGGTTAATTACCCGAGTGTATCTTACCCCGAACTACGTAAGGCTTGATTCCTATGTTTGGGATACGTAGGCAACTTCATTCTGAAGTCCAGCCGCAAACACTTCTACAATTGATTGTGTCCATGTAATGGTTTTTGATCGCCTTTGCCTTCTTTGTATCTGAAAGTTCGGTTGTGATCGTCACTCTGAGGACTGATTGCAGTGTGCTATGGCGCTATCCAAACAAGGGGCAACTTTTCGTTGCCATTCAATGCGCTGCGGTGCCATTCAAACAAGGGGCAACTTTCCGTTGCCATGCAGCTCTCTTCGAGCAAGGGGCAATTTTCCATTGTTATGGATCCGAGGTTGCGCATCTCAAAAGTAGGTTCCATGCTCGTTGAGCAGTGGCTGATTTGCAAAAATAGTTTTTGAGAATTTTTACTAAGGCTGACTAATTCTCTCGAAAATTATCCCATTTTTTCCAAAACTGGACCATTTCTTGGACCCAAAAAAGAGAAAATTTTCAGTGCTCATAACCTAACTTGCATGATTTTAAATCAGAAAATCGAACAAGCATGTTAATCTAACTCTCATGTTGGTCAAAATTGTTTTAGTAGAAAACCAAAAACAAAAAATGGTCAAAATGATGAACTAGGGGCACAGTTGAGTCAGGTGTTCTGTCTTTTCCCCGTTGTCAACATACTTGCCTGAAAGGGCACTATACTTGCCAGAAAGGGCACTCTACCTGTCGGAAAAGGGCACCACTGAAGCTGATCGCAAAAGGGCAGAAAGCTCTCACATCCTCCAAGCAACGAGGTATCAAGCCAAGTATGAAGCACGAACTGTAATGGATCAAGATATTCCACTTCCTCATCTGGACAGATCTGATCACGTCCAAACTCCCCAGTAGAGGATCATCAACCAATGTCAATTGCAGATCTGCTGCACATCCAGCCGCATCGCAACCCCTCTATGGGAGAAGTTCACTGTTGTGAGCAGAAGAAGGAGAATCTAGTAGAATGCTAGGGGCAAGAGCCCGCTACTTTCTGTTTATCCATCAACCACCCAGGGGAGGGATAAAAAAATGAGAGATTGAAGAATAGAGAGGTGTGCGTTGAGAGAAAAAGTGAGAAAAGGGCTTTTTTAGAAAACTAGAGATTGAGTGCCAAGTAATGTGAGAATCACAAGTGAGAAAGGGTGGGAAACAATACCCGGAGAAACAGGCTCCCTGTGCACGTTTGAGTGTCGTGTCTTTTGTTTTCTCTCGTTTCTTGTTTTGAGTCGTTTCGAGTGTTACTTGATGTGTTTAGGTTGTTTACCTTTTGTTTTCCGTTGTTGAGTCGTAGTGCGCTGTGTTCAGTCGTAGGCTCAATACCCTGATCAAGAACTCATCTCTCAATTTCAAAAATAAAATCGTTTTGCGCTTTGAGTGCCATGTCGTTCTCCACATCAGTGCAAAACAAGATTCGTTCTTTCATAAAACCGCAAGGTTCAACTCAGGTCATAAGAGAACAGTAGAACAAGGACCCATCTGAAGCAAAATAGGTTCCAGGCTACAAAGCAAAAGAAAAAGGGAAAACCGAAGCATCTGAGTGTGTTTCACCTTTAGCAAATTCCGTGATTGTACTCCGGATGTACCTCTTCAGGCCTTGTCAGTACTCTGAAGAATGAGTGTGCCTCTACTCCAGGCTTAAGCCTACTTCAAGTCAGAATGGCAATTAAACCAGCAGCAGATGTTATCTCTCACCAACATAAACAGGGTGTCCTCTTTTGAGCTGAGCGTGTTGCCAAGTCCTCCGAGAGGTAAATCGGAGGAACTGAAGTACATGTTTGATGCCCCTCTATTGCATAGGATGTGCACTTTCATATACACTTTTGTTGCATATGTGCCGCGCATCGTTGCACAAGGGACTTTTCAACCAAGATGTGCTACGAAAGTTTAGAGTCCTCCAGCACAAGGGACTTTCCGAGAAGGTCATTCAAGCAAGTATAATACGAGATACAAAACTAAGGACAATCATTCATGCTTAACAAATATCTTTCAAAAGCAAAGTAAAGCAAAGCTCATCAAAACATTGATAACATAGCTTTATCAAAAATACCACTCACCTAGTTCTTCAAACGTCGGGGTCAAGGCAAGTCCAAGTCCTACAACACATGGCAAAGTCTATTGAATGCACTACTCAAAACAAGTCTAGCTTACATGCAAATGACCTCGGCATTCTTCAAAAACTAAGTCAACCAAATTGAAACACAGTTTCTTATCTTTGGAAAAACACGCTGGGCAACTACCAGGTCTAGGCCGAGGTCCCACACCTCCTTGCCGAGGTGTAGCCTCGATGGCCACATTCAAAAGCGAAGTCGGGAAAAATCTGGGTTTCCCTCTTGATAAACATGAAGAACATGAGCATGAAGAACTTGAAGAACATGAACATGAGGAAGATGAATGCAAAGATCAAAACTTGCTATTACAACAGCTGAGACTTCATACTATGAATTCAAAAGCATGGACCTGGGTACCCACACTCAAGGATCTTATCAAAACAAACACAAAAACATGAGCTTTAATGCAAACTTTCGGATCAAACGAGGCTTTTCTTCAAAAATACATGAAAATCGTTTTCTCTTTCTAAAACCAACTTTAAATCGATGAATGGCGTGCGGAACAGGTTTGATCGTGCAATGCAGCTGGATGATCAATAAGAACAACAAGAATAGGTTACGATTCTAACCTCAAAACTCGAATCTAACGGTTCAAGTTCCAACGATCAAGCTTGGAAGTTCACTCTCTCTAGCTTAAACTTCTCCTTCTTCTTCCTCGAGTCTCTCTCTCTAAAAGGCAAGACTTGATACAAATTATATGTTTCTCACGACAATCACTGACTTAATCCCTATGTCGGGACACGTGGCATCGTCTGATTGGCACTATCCAAAAAGGTGACTGACGTGACAAGACAAGACCAAGACAAAGTGTACTCGACAAGCTAGGCGGCAAGAACACACCGGCAAGTAACGACATTGGCTAACAACAAGACTTCGGTAAGTGATGATCTCGACTAAGGCAAAGCTTCGGCAAGCAGGGTAACAATGACATCGGCTTGGAAGGACAACACTTGACTAAGTTGTGCCGCACCTTGGCCTAGATGTGCCACACCTCGGTCTAGGTCATACCATTCCAAGAACAAAATCACTCATACAAGGATCAAGGATCTAGAACGCCTAGATATTAGCACCTCGGCCCAAATGATGCACATCTCGGCCTAGGCGACGCTCACCTCAGCCTAGATGGTGACATCTCGGCCAATACGCCAGGGTGAAGATGGGTGCCAACTAACGGGGTTCCAAGATAGTTCTAAGTGACAAAGGTTTCGAAGGTGTCTAGGCTTAAGATGACCTCGGCAACACACCAGACAAGAACAAAGCATGCAAGCAATCATTCAAGCAAAACAAGACAAGATTTGCAAATGCACATATTAAAATAAGATCATCCATAAATGTATGCAAGTATGACTAAGTCAAAATGAGGGTTGTTACATCCTACCCCCCTTAAAGGAGTTTGGTCCCCAAACTTGAGTTACCTTGCTCCAAAAACAATTCTGGATGTCGGACTTTCATTTCTTCTTCCATTTCCCATGTAGCGTCCTCTCCGTAATGCTCCTTCCATTCAACTTTCACCATTGGTATCAACTTGTTTCTCAACTGCTTCACTTGCCTATCGACAATCCGTATCGGCTTCTCTTCATAGCCTAAATCTTCATTAATTACAATTCCGAAATAGTCGATCACATGTAGCGGATCTCGAATATATTTCCTCAACATTGAAACATGAAATACATTATGGACTTGGCTCAATCCTGGCGGCAAAGAAAGTCTGTAGGCAGCGAGGTTAATCTTCTCAAGGATTTCAAAAGGCCCGATGTAACGGGGTGCTAACTTACCCTTCTTCCCAAATCTTGTAACTCCTTTCATCGGCGAAATCTTTAGGAACACGTGGTCCCCGACTTCAAATTCTAACTCTCTTCTTCTCTGGTTGGCATAACTCTTCTGTCGACTCTGTGCGGTTTTGATTCTTTGCTGAACGAGCTTAATCTTCTCGGTTGTTACTTGGATTAACTCGGGAACAAGCAGAGCTTTGTCTCCTACCTCGGTCCAACATATCGGCGACCTGCACTTTCTTCCATACAGTGCCTCATACGGCGCCATGCCAATGCTGGCTTGGTAGCTGTTGTTGTAGGTAAATTCCACCAAAGGCAAATGTACTCCCCAACTTCCTTGGAGGTCTAATACACATAGTCTAAGCATATCTTCAAGTGTCTGAATCGTCCTCTCTGTTTGCCCATCAGTCTGGGGATGAAAAGCTGTGCTAAACCTCAACTCGGCTCCGAAAGCTCTTTGTAGGCTCTGCCAAAATCTGGAAACCAACTTCGGATCTCGGTCTGACACAATTGACATCGGCACTCCATGAAGTCTAACAATCTCATTCACATACAACAAAGCAAGTTTATCGGCGTTGAAGGTGGTCTTAACAGGCAAGAAGTGTGCTCACTTAGTTAGTCTATCCACAATAACCCAAATCGAATCCATACCCTTTTGTGTCTTCAGCAAACCAACCACGAAGTCCATGGAGATGTGCTCCCACTTCCACTCAGGAATTGGCAAGGGTTGAAGAAGTCCTACTGGCCTTTGATGTTCCGCTTTTACTTGTTGACAATACAGACACTGGGACATGAACTCAGCTATCTCTCCTTTCATATTTGGCCACCAAAACGTCTGCTTCACATCCTGATACATCTTGGTGTTCCCGGGGTGAACAGCAATCTTGGAACCATGAGCCTCCTGCAAAATTTTCTTTTTCAACTCTGGGACGTCGGCCACACACAACCTTCCTTCAAACTTGAGTACTTGATTTTCTATGGTGTACCCGGATCTCGGCTTTGTGACAATCTCATCGGCTACCTTCTTGAAGAATTCATCCTCCATTTGCCTTGTCTTTACCTTCTCAACAATAGTCGGCTCCACTGAGATCGCGGTTAGGCATGCCAAATTTCCAACCACCTTTCTGCTCAGAGCATCGGCTACGGTGTTAGCTTTTCCTGGGTGATATTGAATCCGCATGTCGTAATCTTTCAACAACTCAAGCCATCTTCTCTGCCTCATATTCAATTCCTTCTGAGTGAACAAGTACTTTAAACTTTTATGATCTGTAAAAATCTGACAAGAAGCCCCATACAAGTAGTAGCGCCAAATCTTCATAGCAAATACCACGGCTGCTAACTCTAGATCATGGGTGGGATAGTTCTTTTCATGTGGCTTCAACTGGCGAGATGCATATGCTATAACCCTACCTTTTTGCATTAATACACAACCCAAACCCTTATGCGAGGCATCACTGTAAACATGGAACTCTTCATTACCTGATGGTAGTACAAGAATTGGTGCTGCGACTAACCTCGTCTTCAACTCCTGGAAGTCTGCTTCCCTATCCTTAGTCCATTCATAAGCCACTCCCTTCTTAGTCAGTTGCGTCAACGGAATTGCAATCCTTGAGAAATCCTTTACGAATTTTCTGTAATAACCAGCCAATCCCAGGAAGCTACGAACCTCGGACACATTAACCGGCCTTGGCCAATTCACAACGGCTTCGATTTTACTAGGATCAACCGAAATACCCTCTTCATCAATTACATGACCCAAAAATGAGACAGTGGAAAGCCAAAACTCACACTTGTTAAATTTAGCATACAATTTCCGATCCCTCAAAGTCTATAAGGTAAGTCTCAAATGCTCCTCGTGTTCGGCTTTACTCTTAGAGTAGATCAATATGTCATCGATGAAGACAACCACAAACTCATCTAGGTATGGCTTAAAGACTCTATTCATCAAATCCATAAAGGCTGCAGGGGCATTGGTCACTCCAAAAGGCATTACTAAAAACTCGTAGTGGCCATACCTCGTCCGAAAAGCGGTCTTCTCAACATCCTCGGCTTTGACTTTAAGCTGATGGTAGCCCGATCTAAGGTCAATTTTGGAAAAGACTCGTGCTCCTTGCAACTGATCGAACAAATCGTCTATCCTCGGCAACGGGTACTTATTTTTAATGGTTACTTTATTCAGTTCCCGGTAATCAATAAAAGACGAAATGTGCCATCCTTCTTCTTAACAAACAAGACGGGTGCTCCCCAGGGTGAAGTGCTCTCCCTAATAAAACCCTTATCTAGCAACTCTTGTAGTTGAAGTTTCAATTCCTTAAGCTCGGCGGGGGCCATCCTATAGGGTGTTTTAGAGATGGGCTGGGTTCCCGTCATGATGTCAACCGTAAACTCTACCTCTCTATCCGCTAAGTGACTAGGCAAATCATTTGGAAAGACGTCGGGGAATTCACTAACCACTGGGACGTCGGCTAACTCAACACTTCGGTTCAAATTACTTAATATGCTACACAGATAACCTTGACACCCTTTTTGGATCAATCTATAGGCTTTCATGGATAAAATTAAGTAAGGTGGGCATACTACCCCTTTTCCCTGAAATGTGACCTCGGCTAGGTTTGGGGGCTTTAACGTAACACTCTTTGAAACACAATTTATGGACACGTGATTTGCCACTAACCAATCCATCCCCAAAATAACATCAAAATGAGTTATGTCCAATGGCATTAAGTCGGCTAACAGTTCAACATTCCCAATCACAACAACACATGCTCGATAGATGGATGCAACATTCATAGATCTCCCGGATGGAGTAGATACAGATAATACATAATCAAGGGGTTCTAGTTTCCTATTAATCTTCTTGGCAAACTTAGTAGAAATGAATGAATGCGTAGAACCTGAATCAATCAATACATATGCACTTTGAGAGCAAATCGAAAGCATACCTGACACCACGGTCTCAGCATTTTGAGTGTCCCCTGGTACTAGTGCAAAAACTCTGCCTTGTCTCATCGGTCCTTTCCCAGCATTACCTTTCTGCACAGAGCCCGAAGTATTCTCATCTTTCTTATTTTCCCCAGCCTTCGTTTTTGGATAGTCCCTCACAAAATGACCTACTTCACCACATTCGTAACAAGCCCCAGACGCCCGACGACCGACCCCGAAATGTGGCTTCCCACAACTAGAACATATAGGCTTAGTACCACTCTCTTGTCTTGGGTTGTTTGAATTGTCGACGTTCGCTTTCTTCTTGGTACCAAACTGTGCTCGGCGATTGTCATAACTCTGCCTCTTCCTCTAGTTCTCTCCTGAACCCTGGTATCTATTCAAGTTGGCTTCGGCCAGAATAGCTTTGTCCAACACTCTGGCATAAGTCGGCATGTTGAGCATGTTAACCCGGTCTTGTATCGGTCCACGGAGTCCACTTTCGAACTTCCTAGCCTTCATATATTCATCATTGACCATGTGGGGCGCGTACCTTGCCAACTCGGTAAAGGCACGGTCATATTCAGCTACTGTTCTACTGCCTTGCGTCAAAGTCTGAAACTCGGTAGCCTTACGATTCCGAACACTTAAGGGAAAATGCTTGGTGTAGAACAATTCTAAAAATCGGGTCCAGGTCAAGTCTGGAATGCTTTCTTGAACCATCATCCACCATCTGCGGACGTCATCATCTAGTGTAAAAGCTGCTAATGTCACCTTCTGGGTGTCAGTTCTGGGAAAGATCTCAAACAGCTTCTCCATTTCCAGGACCCACGCTTCGGCCTTCATCGGTTCAATACCCCCAGAGAACCTCGGTGGTTTCATCTTTTTGAACTCTCTGATCAAGGCTACGGTGCCATCCCCATATAAAGCTTGCTGTGGAGGCACTTGCGGCACTGAAGGAGGAGGAGGTGGAACTGCATTTCGGCCGTTTGTCTGCTCAGCCTGAGTCGACGTAGCACTAGCATACTGCTGTCTTGTCTGCCTTAACTCGTGGGCCAAACCTTCAACTAACCGCTCCAGTCTGTCCAATCTGTCCTCGGACTAATCTCGGCCAACTGGAGGTCTACCTCTCCTCATGATGCTATGAGTATGCAAAACGTGACTTTTAAACAAGACGAATAAATAATCACGTAGGCAGGTAACAATTAAGCATGCCGAGATGCTGCACACCTTGACCACATAGCAAACAATGTGATGCAATCTTAAAATCTTTCTAAGGGGAAATCCTACGCTCTTTAGGACTCTAAGTGTGTGAATGACGTATACCAAGGAACTTGTGCTCTGATACCATTCTGTCACGACCCCAAACCGCCCCTAGTAGTTTGGTGCCGTGATGGCCAATAATCCGAGATTACCAAGGCCAACTTCCTTAATCCACACACCATCAAAGTATAATTATATGGGGCTAACAAGTACGGAAGCGATTTATACAAACAGATTAGTCCATAGGAGCGGTGCATAAGTTAAATGAAATAGCAATCATCAGCATATGGGTTACAACTCGATTACAAATGAAGCAAAGTACAAATTACATCCTTCATATTAACAAAAGGGCTTCACAAGCCGACATGAACAAAAATACATGAAATACTGCTAGAAGCAAAATCTTCAGGATTGCCGACATCCTCACTGCCGACATAACATATATACAAAACATACATCTTGATCAGAAGGCTTCTCAAGCCGACGTATGCAACATACAAGTATTACAAATCGAGAAGCATAATTTTCAAGACTGCCGACGTAATTACAGGTTAAGCCGACATAATCAAAAACCCAAAATAAGCTCCAGAGTCATATCTAGGCGTCACCGCCTTCTTGTTCATCACCTACATATATATAGAGAGGGTGAGCTTGGATACTCAGTGAATGGTATAAATAATAAAGGGGTTTGCATGAATAATAGCCGAAGTCCTTTCAAAACAATACAAAACAAAGCTTTATATATAACAAGGAATGGACCTCGTCCATCTAACAGATCTTCAAAGCTTCAAGGGATACTTACTAGCATCACATATTACAAATAACAACATTCCGGCAAACGTATCCATGCAGTAAACCGTCTGTGGCAAAACAAGACAAAACAAGAGGACATCTCAAACAAGGGTGCTACAAAACTTTAGAGTCCTCTAGCACAAGAGACCTATGTTACAAAGGCCCGTAGCCTTTTAACACGAGAGTGCTGCGAAAGTTTAGAGTCCTCCAGCACAAGGGACTTCCAAAACGAGAGGTGCTGCGAAAGTTTAGAGTCCTCCAGCACAAGGGACTTTCGAACGAGATGTGCTGCGAAAGTTTAGAGTCCTCCAGCACAAGGGACTTTTCAACCAAGATGTGCTGCGAAAGTTTAGAGTCCTCCAGCACAAGGGACTTTTCAACCAAGATGTGCTGCGAAAGTTTAGAGTCCTCCAGCACAAGGGACTTTCCGAGAAGGTCATTCAAGCAAGTATAATACGAGATACAAAACTAAGGACAATCATTCCTGCTTAACAAATATCTTTCAAAAGCAAAGCAAAGCAAAGCTCATCACGACATTGATAACATAGCTTTATCAAAAATACCACTCACCTAGTTCTTCAAACGTCGGGGTCAAGGCAAGTCCAAGTCCTACAACACATGGCAAAGTCTATTGAATGCACTACTCAAAACAAGTCTAGCTTACATGCAAATGACCTCGGCATTCTTCAAAAACTAAGTCAACCAAATTGAAACACAGTTTCTTATCTTTGGAAAAACACGCTGGGCAACTACCAGGTCTAGGCCGAGGTCCCACACCTCCTTGCCGAGGTGTAGCCTCGATGGCCACATTCAAAAGCGAAGTCGGGAAAAATCTGGGTTTCCCTCTTGATAAACATGAAGAACATGAGCATGAAGAACTTGAAGAACATGAACATGAGGAAGATGAATGCAAAGATCAAAACTTGCTATTACAACAGCTGAGACTTCATACTATGAATTCAAAAACATGGACCTGGGTACCCACACTCAAGGATCTTATCAAAACAAACACAAAAACATGAGCTTTAATGCAAACTTTCGGATCAAATGAGGCTTTTCTGCAAAAATACATGAAAACCGTTTTCTCTTTCTAAAACCAACTTTAAATCAATGAATGGCGTGCGGAACAGGTTTGATCATGCAATGCAGCTGGATGATCAATAAGAACAACAAGAATAGGTTACGATTCTAACCTCAAAACTCGAATCTAACGGTTCAAGTTCCAACGATCAAGCTTGGAAGTTCACTCTCTCTAGCTTAAACTTCTCCTTCTTCTTCCTCGAGTCTCTCTCTCTAAAAGGCAAGACTTGATACAAATGATATGTTTCTCACGACAATCACTGACTTAATCCCTATGTCGGGACACGTGGCATCGTCTGATTGGCACTATCCAAAAAGGTGACTGACGTGACAAGACAAGACCAAGACAAAGTGTACTCGACAAGCTAGGCGGCAAGAACACACCAGCAAGTAACGACATCGGCTAACAACAAGACTTCGGTAAGTGATGGTCTCGACTAAGGCAAAGCTTCGGCAAGCAGGGTAACAATGGCATCGGCTTGGAAGGACAGCACTTGACTAAGCTGTGCCGCACCTTGGCCTAGATGTGCCACACCTCGGTCTAGGTCATACCATTCTAGGAACAAAATCACTCATACAAGGATCAAGGATCTAGAACGCCTAGATATTAGCACCTTGGCCCAAATGATGCACATCTCGGCCTAGGCGACGCTCACCTCGGCCTAGATGGTGACATCTCGGCCAATACGCCAAGGTGAAGATGGGTGCCAACTAACGGGGTTCCAAGATAGTTCTAAGTGACAAAGGTTTCGAAGGTGTCTAGGCTTAAGATGACCTCGGCAACACACCAGACAAGAACAAAGCGTGCAAGCAATCATTCAAGCAAAACAAGACAAGATTTGCAAATGCACATATTAAAATACGATCATCCATAAATGTATGCAAGTATGACTAAGTCAAAATGAGGGTTGTTACACAGTCAATTCCCGTAAATTACTCAGAAAATTCTTAATAAATTCTCAGTAAATTACTAAGTAAATTCTTAATAAATTACTCAAGAAATTCCCAGTTAATTCTCAGTAAATTCTCCGTAAATTACTTAGTAAATTCTTCGTAAATTACTCAACAAATTCCAGTAAATTCAAAGTAAATTACCTGAAAATTGTAAATAAATTACTCAGTAAATTCTCAGTAAATTAATTAGTAAATTCCCTATAAATTCTCAATAAATGACCGAGTAAATTCCAAGTAATTCTCAGTAAATTTCTAGTGATTACTTAGTAAATTCTATGAAAATTACTTAGTAAATTTCCCGTAAATTACTCAGTAAATTCCCTGTAATTTCTCAGAAAATTATCAGTAAATTTTTAGTAAATTACTTAGTAAATTCTCAGTAAATTATTCAGTAAATTCTCAGTAGATTACTCAGAAAATTCCCTGTAAATTAGGTAGAAAATTCCTAGTAAATTCTTAGTAAATTACTAAAGTAATTCTCTGTCAATTCTCAGTAAATTCTCCGTAAATTGCTTAGTAAATTCTTTGTAAATTATTCAATAGATTCTCAGTAAATTCTCCATAAGTTACTCAGTAAATTCTCAATAAATTACTCTGTAAATTCCCAATAAATTCTCTGTAAATTCCCAGTAAATTCTTAGTAAATTCCCAATAAATTTCCTAGAAATTCTCAATAAATTCTCAGAAAATTACCCAGTAAATTTCCAGTAATTCTCAATAAATTACCAGTAAATTGTCAGTAAATTACTTAGTAAATTCTTAGAAAATTACTTAGTAAATTCTTAGAAAATTCTTAGTAAATTGCTGTGTAAATCACTCAAAAAATTCCCAGTAAATTACTCAATAAATTCCCAATAAATTTTCAGTCAATTCTAAGTAAATTTTAAGTATTTACTCTGTAAATTCCTAGAAAATTACGCAAGAAATTCCCAGTAAATTCTCAGTAAATGACTCAATAAATTCTCAGTAAATTACTCAGTAAATTCCCAGTAAATTCTCAATAAATATCTCAGTAAATGCCAAGTAAATTTCCAGTAAATTATTCAGTACATTACTTAGTAAATTACTCTGTAAATTCCTAGTAAATTACTCAGTAAATTACTCTGTAAATTTCCAGTAAACTACTCAATAAATTACTCAGTAAATTTCCCGTAAATTACTCAAAAAATTCCCAGTAAATTCTCAGTAAATAACTACGTAAATTCTTAGAAAATTACTCAAAAATTCCCAGTCAATTCTCAGTAAATTCCCCGCATATTACACAGTAAATTCTTCGAAAATTATTTCGAAAATTCTCAGTAAATTCTCCGTAATCACTCAGTAAATTCCCTAGAAATTCTCAGTAAATTACTTTGTAAATTCTCAGTAAATTCCCTATAAATTCTTAGTAAATTACTTTGTAAATTCTCAGTAAATTCCCTATAAATTCTCAGTAAATTTCCAAGTAAATTCCCAGTAATTCTCAGCAAATTACTCAGTACATTCCCTATCAATTCTCAGTAAATTTCCTATAAATTCTCAATAAATTTTCAATAAATTAATTAGTAAATTTACATTAAATTCTCAGTAAAATACTTATTAAATTCCCAGTAATTCTCAGTAAATTACTCAGTGAATTACCAGTAAATTCTCAAAAAATTACTTAGTAAATTACTCAGTAAATTTCTAATAAATTTTCAGTAAATTCTCAGTAAAATTCTCAGTAAATTCTGAATAAATTACTCAGTAAATTCTAAGTAATTACTCTGTAAATTCTCAGTAAATTCCTAGTAAATTCTCAGCAAATTACTCAATAAATTCTCAGAAAATTACTTAGTAAATTCTTTGTAATTACTTAGTAAACTCTCAGTAAATTACATAGTAAATTCGCAGTAAATTCTCAATAAATTATCTTTAAATTCTCAGTAAATTCGCAGTAAATTCTCAATAAATTACTCAGTAAATTTCGAGTAAATTTCCTATAAATTCTCAGTAAATTACTAACTAAATTCTCAGTAAATTACTCTTTAAATTCTCAGTAAATTAATTAGTAAATTTCCTGTAAATTCTCAATAAATTTCCCAGTAAATTCCAAGTAATTCTCAGCAAATTACTTAGTACATTCCCATTTAATTCTCAATAAATTCTTAATAAGTTAATTAGTAAATTCACAGTAAATTCTCAGTAAATTACCTAGTAAATTCCCAGCAACTCTCAATAAATTACTCAGTAAATCACTCAATAAATTTCAAGTAAATTCTCAGTAATTTTCTTAGTAAATTTAATAAATTCTCAGTAAATTTTGAATAAATTACTTAGTAAATTCGAAGTAATTACTCTATAAATTATAAGTAAATTCCTAGCAAATTCTCAATAAATTACTCAGTAAATTATTTATAATTTCTCCGTAAACTCTCAGTAAATTATTCTGTAAATTCGCGGTAAATTCCTAGTAAATTCTCAGCAAATTATTCAGTAAATTCCCAATAAATTCTAACTAAATTACTCAGTAAATTCTCAACAAATTTTCATTAAATTACTAAGTAAATTATTCAGTAAACTACCAGTAAATTCTCAGTAAATTCCTCATAAATTCCAGTAAATTCTCAATAAATTACTAAGTGAATTCCCACTAAATTCTCAGTAAATTCTCCAAAAATTCTCAGAAAATTCTAAGTAAATTACTCAATAAATTCCCAGTAAACCCTCAATAAATTACTTAGAAAATTCTCAGTACTATCTCAGTAAGTTGCTTAGTGCATTACTGTAGACACCCCATTTTTGACCGACCTTGAGACTTAGACGTCACCAGTTGAGCGCTTGGTGATACTGCATAATGTGCTCGTTCAGAAGTTTCAGAGTCGCGGTCGTGAGCCCTGCCTCCGGACTTCCGAACCCTCTTCTGTGTCTTGCCTCGGTTTGCGAACCAGACTCGGTTTTCTCTGTTTCTTTTCCTAAGGGGAGGGAGAGGTCCCGTAGACCATCTCTCAGTGGCCGTGGGCTACATTTGGTGGCCGTAGGCCATTTTTCCCATTTCGGAGCCCGGTTCCCGATTTTCGGAGCCGTCAGGCCGTGTGCCTCGGTTCGGGACTGCCTAACCACCGCCATTTGCTCTGATTTTTGGCATACATCTTATTTACTCCCTTTTGAGGGACACTGAGGTTTGAGAAACCCACTTCGTGGTCGAATACCACTTTCGGTGTTTAACGGGCAGTTTTCGGGGCCCCGAACTGCGTGTTTTGGCCCCCGGAGCATTCGTTTTGCATCGGTTTTCGTTCATTTTTGGCAAGTACCTCTGTTTTATCACCGAGAAGGTCACTAGAGGGTGGGAGGCCAACAATTATCTTGGCAACCAGTTATATTCCATTTTCGCCCTCCGACACCCGTTTTTCTCACTTCCGAGCCAATGTTGAACACCTTGGGGCCACTTTCTTGAACTTTCAACCACATATTTGTGATGTACACACATGGGAGGACCCTAAAATTTGGTGGCCGGCCACTAATGTTGCTTGACCCTTTTGAACCCTTCCTTCCGAGCCAATGTTGAACAACCTGGGCCCTTTTTCTTGAACTTTGAACCACATATTTGTGTTGTACACACATGGGAGGACCTTAAAAGTTGATGGCCGGCCACTAATGTTGCTTGACCCTTTTGAACCCCTCCTTCCGAGCTAATGTTGAACACCCTTGAGCCACTTTCTTGGACTTTTAACCACAGGGTTGTGTTGAGGGCACATGGGAGGACACCATTATGTGGTGGCCGGCCACTAAACCAACTTGACCCTTTTGACCCCTAGCCGGATGGCTAGGGGATGTGGCCGGCCGGCCACCTGAAACAAAAATACCTGGCTGGCCATGATCCTCACACTGTTCACTTTACAGCTGTATAGCTTTATCCCCCAGAAAATATCTGTATTCGGGGGATATTTTGTGGAGGAAAGCTTGCCTCCTTTTCCCCCCACCTTTACACCCTCTTTTTGTTCCATATAACCAAGGGCCAGCACTTGTATTAGAGGTTAGAAAAATTTGTTTCAAGCATAGGCATCCAAACCTCCTTCTATCTCTCTCATTTTCTCAAAAGCTCCTAGGTTCTACCCCATTCCTTCATCACCACCAAGCACCACCACCACCACTCCATTTCCAGCAACAAGGAGGGCTTCTCAGAGGCTAAAGGTGCTGCAACTTGGTCCAAGAAGCAACCAAAGATTGGTCTACAAGGGTGAGTTGCTATTTCCCCCTTTTTGAGCTTATTTTTGCAACATTTCTTAACCATATATGCTTATTGTTTTAAGCTCCGGCCCTAACTGAAAGTTGCCTTCTTTTGAGCTCTTTTTTACTTTTTCTTAAGGGCTCAACACTGTTTGAGCCCCCCATATTGCACTTGCTTCAATATCCTTCTTAAATACCGTTTTCTTGCATGATATTTTTAGCTTGTGTGTGATCTGTTTTGGAGCATGGAATAAACTGTAAGTAGGCTTATTGTGAGCCCCTCTTCAACATTGAAGAAGGGATCAACACTGTTTGGGACCTCCATGCTATACTTGCCTTTATATTCTCTTTTGGTCCCCATTTTTGCATGCTTTGGCAGCCTATTATGCTTCGGTTTTTAGCCTTTTTACAGTACTAGAAATAGTCTTATTTTGGCCCATTATTCATGTTTCATCAAGGGCCTTTCATGATTTGAGGTATATTTTATACACTTCATGTTACATCTCTCTTTTGGTCCCCATTTTTGCATGCTTTAGCAGCCTATCATGCTTCTGTTTTTGGTATTTTTACAGGCCTAGAAAAGGTCTTATTTTGACCTTATTAACATGTTTTATTAAGGGTCTTTGCTCGTTTGATGAATGCTTTGCATACCTCATGTTATAGCCTCTTTTGAGCCTCATTTTGCATTGCATTTCTAGCATGTTTGTATACTGTTTTGGGGTTTTTACAGTTCTGTAAATATGCTTATTTTTGGTCCCTCTTCAATGTTGTAGAAGGGAATTTTTCAGTTTGGGCTTTGCATATACCACTTGCCTCTTTGGCCACCTTTTGGCCCGTTTTCTTGCATAAAAGCTTAGCCATATCTATGTTTGTTTTTGGGGTTTTTACAGTTCTGTAAATGTGCATATTTCTGGCCCCTCTTCAATATTGTAGAAGGCACCTAACCTGTTTGGGGTCAGCAGCTGTGAGTTGCTTCATGACCTCATGTTTAGGGCCATTTTTGCATGCCATTGTTGCCCTATCTTTGCTTGCTGTTTGGCCATGATTTGTACTGCTAAAATGCTAATTTTGGGACTGCCTTGCTTCTGTCTTTTCATTGCATATCGATATTGTGCATGTTTGGTATAGCTATAGGCCATTTCGGGTCCCAAAATTCATGTTTCTGGACTATTCCTGGCATCGGGTGTGTTTTCGCCTCATTTCGGGGCTGTTTTCCCCCACTTTTCAGTGCTGAAATCCCATTAGCATGTTTGCATATCATTTTCCATGCTATTGCATTGCGTATGCCATTGCCTCGGTTTGCGTGCCCGTGTGCACGCATTTTGAGGCACTTCATTTTCATCCATCGGCCTCTTATGTGAGTGTGGTTGAGGCTCTCTCATGTTAGTATAAGTCCATGTTGCATTCTATATGCCATTTTAGCCATATTGCATTGTGTATGCCATTGCCTCGGTTTGCGTGCCCGTGTGCACGCATTTCGAGGTACTTCATTTTCATCCATCGACCTCTTATGTGAGTGTGGCTGAGGCTCTCTCATGTTAGTATAAGTCCATGTTGCATTCTATATGCCATTTTAGCCATATTGCATTGCATAGGCCATTGCCTCAGTTTGCGTGCCCGTGTGCACGCATTTCGAGGCACTTCATTTTCATTCATCGGCCTCTTATGTGAGTGTAGCTGAGGCTCTCTCATGTTAGTGTAAGCCCATATCATGTTTCCATGTCATTTGCATTGCATATGTCATTTTCTCGGTTTGCGTGCCTGTGTGCACGCATTTCGAGGCATCTCATTTTCATGGCCTTGTGCATACTAGGTTGTATCTTAGATTGCATTCATGCATTTCCTCAGTTTGCGTGCCTGTGTGCACGCATTTCGAGACATCTCATTCCATGACATTGTGTATGTTAGGATTGTATCTTAGTTGCATTTCATGCATGTCATGCATATTGCATCGTGTTCGGGATAGGAGTTAGCCCGGGCACGGGAAACGAGGTACGTTTCGTACTCCGAGTGACGGAACATGTCTCAATTCCAAGCCACCGACACTCCGGATCATCCATGATGGAGTTAGGTTCTTGTTGTGTTTATACGTGCATTCATTCTATATTGAGTTGCACATTTCGACTCCTCTGCCATCATGCATCGATATGCGTGATTGGTGGCACGAGGATCGAGGCATGCATATATTTGTGAAATACATTGCTATGCCCCTTTCCTACTCTCTGTTGCAGCAAAATGAAGAATCAGCAAACTTTCGGAGTTTGGCACGCTTTCCAAGAAGAATCACAAAGCAGAGGCTAATCGGGGCATCCCAGTGGATTTCCATGCAAGGCAGCCTAGACATGCATCATTCATCAGAAGCAAGGCAGTCCCTGGCTTGCACGCCAGTTTTACAGCTTTCTTAGTTAATTTGTTAATTAATTAGGAATTTGTATATTATTTGGACTGTAATATTCTTTATTCGGGACTGTATTATTTATTCGGACCCTCTGTGCGAGGGCACAACTGTAATAAGTGTGCGTGAGTGTGATGTATGTCTTCCAACCCCACGTCTTTCTCCCTTTTATTTACCCGCTTTTGATGGTTAGATTAGGGCATATTTCAATTAGCATACAGTATGACAGCATGTTTGCATCATTCATCTGTTTTCCATGCACCGGGCTCGGCGCATCATACTAACTGCATTGTATTTTCAATTCCAAAATTGAATACATGTTAGCTGTAGCATTTCATATGCCATGTTTAGAATAGCCGAGCCTGCTATAGTTGCATTTTGCATGTGTTGCATTAGGCATTTCTGTATACTTAGGATTCATGCATTGATTTCTAATGAGTTTTTGTTTTGGCTTGGAGTACCCGGTAAGCTTTATGCTTTAGCATCCTTGCATGCGTGTGAGTGAATGCCATGATAGCATGCTTACCATGAGGTTAATTGCTTATGTGATATATCTGCCTGAATGCCTGTGGGTGAAGGTTGGGTTATCTGAATTGGAATAATTCATCAAATGTTTTGTTCCAATTCGGGCGGCCCAGTCTATACTTATATGCTGTGTGCATCACATAGTAACCTAGGCTAATAACCGGAATAAGAACACACAATGTTTTCAAAAATTGATATCATGGTTAGTAGAGGCCGATCTTTGATCGGGCGAGCGGGGGTGCTCACGAAGTGACCTTCCCCAATCGTACCCAAGTTCCCGAGCCGAGGCAACTTTGGTGATGACGGACACGTGGCCTTAGGCAAACGAGTCAGGGTTTCCTAAATTTCCCCAAAATAAAATATTTAGGTGGCGACTCTGTATCTGGCAAAGCAGTCCATGTTTGGCACTTCTTTCAAAAAATCTATTTTTTTCTCAAAACAATTTGCCAGATTTGGACTCTTTGGTTCAGACTTAGAACCGTGACAAATTTGAGAGTCCTGAGCTGTAGTGACCCCAAATGAACAGAACGGGAGCTCACCCTCCCGTGGCGTTCGGGGACGTCTACAGTTTCTGGCGACTCTGCTGGGGATTTAGAGAACTTGACTCGAATTCGTGATATCTGTTTTTGACTACACTTGTGTGATTCTTTGCATTGCATTTGCATTGGTGCGCCTAGGACACCGTGTTTACCATCTGCTATTCCTGAACGGTTTGCCGGAGGCTTGTCTTGTCAAGGCATGACCATAAGGCTGACCGGTTGTGGGCTCTGCCAGTATGGGAACACAAACCCCGGTTTTACCGGGGCACCCTCTTTGACCATTCGACCTAGTGCATATTCGGATCCATAGTGACCATTCCAAACTAGGACAGGTTGCTTACCCGTTTATAGGTTGTTTGAAACCGCTGTGTGCGTAGTGAAACCCTAGCTCCTGACAAAATAGGACAGGGAAACCCTACCCCAACATAGGGGTGTTTTGGCTCTCACTTATCTGTTATGTGCTTTACAGTGCGTCTCTACAGGAATGCATGTATCAGTGTACGAGTTTGGGCATCAGGCCTGCGGGCATCAGTTCAGTATTGTGGGTATCAGGCCTGCGGGCATCAGTCAGTATTTTAGAATCAGTTATCTGCGGGTATCAGATTCAGATTTGGGGACAGTGATTCAGGGATAATAACCAGTGTTTGAGGACAGTGTGTATTCAGCTTATCGACTGTGTGTTGTTATGCCAGGCTGTGTGTCATGCATTTTATTTTAAGCTGTTATGCTGTCCGTTTATCTGTTTATTTATTTCCTTTTCGCTTTATTTATCTTTTGCTAGGTCAGTTCTAGCACAATTGCTTCCAACCCAGCAGGCATTCCCCAAGCACTTTGGACACGAGGTCGTCGACTCAATCGATCTGAGGATCTAATCGACGGACAGCCAGTGTTCCATTCTCTACCCCCCGTTACCAGAAGAAAGCCGAAAAAGCGCAGTGTGTCAGAATAGAGGTTGTCAGAGCAGTGGGTTACTTTATCAGAGGACTGTAGGACTGAGGTCTCAATTACTGCTATAGAAACAGACATACCAGTTAGACAGATGGATCAGCAAAATACATCAGGGATGGAGGCCCTAATGTGCCAAATGCAGGAGAGCATGAGACAGATGCATGATGATGCCGCCCGTCAAGCGGAGTTCTCCAAATAGCAGGCCGCGATCATGGCCCAACAGGCCAAACTGATTACTAGACTGCAACAGCAGAATGCGGTATCTGCTTCACAACAAATTCCTCCTCCGGCAGGGGCTCCATTACCTGAGCAAACACCTACTGTTCAGAACGCTCTGCCAAATACCCAGAACACCGTGCCAAATCTCCAAAATTTACAAGAGGACACGAATCTGCTAACGGGGCCGGCTCCGCCCCCGCTTCCACCACAACTGTCCAAGGTCCATGCACCCAATCACCCGGACTCTCCCTTCGAGTTCGAGGTTGATCATACAGCTCTGAAATTGAGCAAACTTGAGAAGCTCTTCAAGAAATCCCAAGGGGTCAAGGCTATGCTGGATATCGAAGACGGATATACCGAGGAGGCCGTGACACTCCCCGATAGGTTCAAAATGCCACAAATCGACCGCTTTGACGGGTCCGGCGACCCCATGGTCCATCTCCGACTGTTCGCAGACATCTTGCGGCCAATGGGCCTAACATGACCACAGAAGCTTTCACTATTCGGCCGAACCCTGTCGGGTGTGGCCGCCCACTGGTACGCAAAGTTACAAGATGAAGTGAAAAAGAATTGGGATGAAATGGCTGAGGCCTTTGTCGCGCAATATTCGTACAACACTCAGATCGAGATCACAACCCGTGATCTCGAAACGATAAGGCAAGAGCCCAAGGAAACTTTCTCGGACTTTGTAATCCGATGGAGGGCAAAGGCGTCAATGATGACTTTAAGGCCCACTGACAAAGATCAAATCTGGATGATTGTGCACAATCTCCACCCAAAGTTGATGCAGAGAATGATTGTAGTCCCCTTTCCTACTTTCGCAGATTTACACGAGATGGGGGTGCAAATCGAAGATGCAATGAAACAAGGTCTGTTTGACCACGATAGGGAGCAACCGAGGAGGACTTTCAACCGTAACAACAATACGGGCCCGAGTGGCGCTGCAAATACAAGAGCCTCGGAAGTCAGTATGGTCACCACCACTCCCCCTCCCCTTCCAAGGCCCATGGCTGCCACACCTTTCTCCGGCGCGTCCGGAAGCAACACACAAACCACCAGATTCCAACCTCGAGGCCAAAGAACCTTCACCCCACTATATATGCCCCTATCTAAAGCTCTAGGGGTATTGATCAGGAAAAAGCATTTGAAACCCCTGGAGCCGAAGCCACTACCGAATCCACTCTCTCCCTCTCATGACCCAACAAAGTACTGCGCGTATCACCAACAACACGGTCACGACACCGACCGTTGTTTCAGATTGTGTCATGAGATCCAAGATCTTATCGACAAACAGGTGATCGCGCCTCCCGATAAACCCAATGTCACAACCAACCCTCTCCCACCACATAACCAAGCTCCCCCTCCCAACAGAATCAATTTTATCCAAACTGGGGTCGCATCTTACGATCCCAGTATCTATATCACCCCATCCCACCTACCCAAGCCGGAGGTGTTCCTCCCCGATTGCACTGACTTCCTGTGCATGGTGGACATCTCCAAAACCCAACCAGAGCCGATGGTGGTGACCGTCGAAGATGGGGCAGGGCAGATTTCGGGAGAGAATGAGATTGTTGAATCTGGGGCTGAACAGAGTTTTGCTGGGGGAGCCTATAATCCGAGCGAATACATCCTATCAACAAGCCAGATTGGGTTGGGCATAGAATTGCCAGAGACGGGGGAACTGTGTGTAATCCAGGGAGATGGGTTCAGGCAAGGGGCAGATGGTCTGACAGCTATAGAGGAGGACTTCGCCAACCTGCAATTTTTCGATGATCAGGAACCGGGGGATTCGGCAATCAACTGGTTCGACTATGAGGAATCGACGGAGGCCACTGGATGGCTCGAGGATCAACCAGATGAAGTGGGGGAATCCCAACCAGAACAGGGCCCGGCAGGGGTAGGAGTATCAGCTGTGCCCGGAATGGCCGAAAGTCAAGTTGTATCGCCGGAGAGCGCCGGTGCTAAGAATTCCGCTCGAGACTTGGGCATTATGGATACAGGGATTGTTGAACAACCGGCTGTACTGACGCAGCTGGAACGAGAAACGTTTGAGGATACCGAGAGAATTAGGAAAGCTAAGGGCCCTAAGGGGACTGAGAGTGCTGTGTGCACGAAGATAGAGAATGCTGCGAGCATGTGGACGAAGAACACTGCAAGTGCGAGTGGACCGGAGCCAGACAGGTGTCTGTTGGCTGCCGACGGAATGTGGTGGGAAGACGACGACTTATGTCTTGCCCACACGGATGAAGACTGGGGAAATAATCAACCGGATGACACTTGGTACCTCGATGAGGTGGACCACCTGACGAGAAGTGGGCGGTACTTCAAGCCCCCGCACCTGGACCAACCCGAGGCATCCGGGAAGGATAGAGAAGCAGAAGGAGAAGCAGATTGAAGAGGAAGCTGTGCTGAAACAGTTAAAAAAGATACAAGCAGACATCTCCATCTGGGGACTGCTAATGGCATCGCGGGTACATAGGGAAGCTGTCCTGTCTGCTATGGACAAGTCCAAACTCTCCATAGATACCACGCCTGAACAGCTGGTTGGGCTGGTTTTTCCGGGAGGAGGTTCCCCGGCATTAACCTTTTCGGACAAGGAACTACCGCCTGAGGGCACAAATCATAACAAACCTCTCTATATTTCCGTGGAATGTAGAGATAAGTGGATACCGGTGGTACTTGTTGATACCGGGTCTGCGATTAATGTCTGCCCGACCAGAACGGCATATGCAATCGGGTTGAAGCCCGTGGACTTCGTCCCAACTACTCAAGTGATCAGAGCATACGACAATACCAGTAGAGAAGTGATGGGGACTGTTAAAATTCAAACCAAGGTTGGTTCAGGACAACATAGCATTGAATTTCATATCTTGGACGTTCCCGCAACCTTTAACCTACTTTTGGGGCGACCGTGGTTGCACCAGGTCAAGGCAGTTTCTTCCACTCTACATCAGATGCTAAAGTACCCTCACGGGAAAGGGGTAGCGATCGTTTTTGGGAATTCATCAATCCATCCGCCGCCGGAAGTATCCACACCTGTCTTGGAGATCGAGCACGGCACGGAGGATGTGTTTTTATCGGGGTTCACTTTGGCTGAGGCTCGAATGGTACAGAATGTCATGGCTGCGAATGAGGGTATGTACGTCAGTGCTCAATCTGTCTACCTCATGAACAAGCTATAACATATCCCCGGGATGGGATTGGGAAGGAGCGGCCGGAAGGGCGTCTCAGCGTTGGCCGAAGTACCACACAACCCTCACACCTTTGGACTGGGTTATCTGCCCACCAAAGAGGACTGGGTGAGGAAAGGAAAAGAAATGGCCGGAAGAGCCAGAGCGAAGAAGGCTGGGAAGCCATTTGAGTTAATGCATAGGCCCATCTGGGGTACCCTAAATGGACGCTTCGTCCGAGAGGGGGAAGATTTTCCATTCTGCGGCTTCCCGGAACCATGGCTGAACGCGGAGAGGAAGCGCGTGCCTGGTTTTGAAATCTTCTTCGACTTGCAATTACCTGGGGATGACGTTGCCGAAGCGCAGACAGACCCACCAACTGAGGTTGAGCAGAGTAAGGAAGTACAGTCTGAGGACGCTGAAAATGAAATAGGGGTAGCACTGGCGTGTCTACTTTCAGATCCTACGATCGACCAGAAGTGCTTGGGGGATAACTCCTCGGTATGCATGATTAGGAATGAAGCGGCTGCGGGCCTACCATCAGCTATTTTGGATGCGTCTATCGCACCTTCTCTCATCTGGCAATATGAAGAAGGCTTTTTATCTAGCAGCACCGGGTCAGGTAGTGAGCCGGAATCTGATTCCACCGAATCTTGTGCGTCGGAATCAGATTCCAGCTCGACTGAGTCTGAGTCCGGTATTCCTGGGGGTGATAACCCGGATGCCACAGTCCTGTCTAGGTCGTCATTTTCATTTTCTTTTGAGTCTGTTGTAACAGAGGAATCTGACGGCTTGGAAGTATTTAATGAGAACGACGTGGATGTGGTTTCTGAGTATTTTTCTGTGCCTTTGATTTATTGCTTAAATCAGGACTTTCAAAATTTTGATGAAAACGACGAGGAAGAAATTCCTCCGGTTTTGCAACGATTAATTGATCAAGAGTAGGAAAAATTTGTTAAACCCTTAATGGATGAAATCACTACTATGAATGTTGGTACTGAGAAGGACCCGCGACTGGTCCAGATCGGCTCCACGTTGTCTTCTGAGGAACGCGAGCGCTTAGTCGCTTTATTAAAAGATTTCAAAGATGTTTTTGCGTGGTCCTACGAAGACATGCCTGGAATCGATCCTGAGATTGTACAGCATCGGATCCCTCTTGATCCCGAGGCCCGCCCTGTCAAACAGAAGCTCAGAAGGATCCGCCCTGATTGGGCCATTAAGATCAAGGAAGAAGTCACCAAGCAAATCGACGCAGGCTTCCTGCTGGTATCTGAATACCCGACTTGGTTAGCCAACATTGTTCCGGTGCCAAAGAAGGACGGCAGAATTCGGGTCTGTGTAGACTTCAGAGATTTGAACAGGGCTAGTCCGAAGGATGACTTTCCCTTGCCGCACATTGATGAATTGGTGGATTTCACGGCAGGACACGCCTTGCTTTCGTTTATGGATGGCTTCTCAGGCTATAATCAGATAGTAATGGCCCCCGAAGACCGGGAGAAGACTGCATTCACTACCCCGTGGGGTACATATTGTTATAGAGTGATGCCGTTTGGGTTGAAGAATGCTGGAGCTACTTATCAACGGGCAGCAACTACAATATTGCATGACATGATCCATAAAGAGGTCGAAGTGTATGTGGACGACATGATTGTCAAGTCCAAAGAAAGAGAGGGCCACTACACCGCCTTACAAAAATTCTTTCAAAGGATCAGAGAGTTTCGGCTGCGGTTAAATCCCCAGAAGTGCACGTTTGGTGTTACAGCAGGGAAGATGCTAGGGTTTCTGATTACACAAAGGGGCATCGAGGTCGACCCTTCCAAAATCAAGGCCATCTTAGAAATGCCACCACCAAGGACTGAAAAGGAGGTGCGAGACTTTCTGGGTAAAGTGCAATTCATAAGACGGTTTATTTCTAAATTAACCTTGACTTGTGAACCACTTTTTGGTCTCCTGAAGAAAGGAAAGAAATTCCAATGGGATGGCCGATGTCAAGCAGCTTTTGAACAAATCAAAGAATATCTACAGAACCTGCCCGTGTTGTCACCACCAGAGCCGGGGAGACCGTTGATATTGTACCTTTTGGTAACTGAGACTACCATGGGCTGCATGCTCGCACAGGAGTCAGAAGACAAAGTGGAAAGGGCCATCTACTACCTGAGCAAAAAGATGCTGGATTACGAGACCCGCTATACACCGCTGGAGAAGGCTTGCTTGGCCTTGGTATGGGCTACCAGGAAGCTGCGGCACTACCTGTTAGCTCACTCTGTAATGTTGGTTTCACGTTTGGATCCCATCAAATATCTTTTCGAGAAACCAGCACTTACGGGTAGGCTAGCTCGTTGGCTGCTGTTGCTCTCCGAATTTGATTTAAAGTATGTAACGCGCAAGTCAGTAAAAGGAAGGGCGGTAGCAGAGTTCCTTGCCAACCACCCGGTTGAGGGGGATGAAGCGGTTGAGTACCTATTCCCAGATGAAGCCATTCTGCACGTCGAAGATGAAACTTGGACGATGTACTTTGACGGAGCGTCAAACCAGTATGGGTATGGGATAGGGGTGTTGCTGATAGCGCCTGACGATTCCCGTATCCCTTTAGCATTCAAGCTCCGGTTCAAAGTCTCGAACAATGAAGCAGAGTATGAGGCATGTATTGCTGGCCTGGAAGCAGCCCTAGAACTAGGGGCAAGACGGTTGGACGTCATTGAGGACTCAAACCTTGTTGTATCTCAAGCAAAAGGAGACTGGAAAGTCAAGGAGGAAAGGATGATAATTTACCACCAAACCTTGGATTTGTTAATTCCTCGGTTTGAGAAGCTAAATTTCACCCACCTCGTAAGAGAGAACAACAGGTTCGCAGATTCACTAGCAACTCTATCTTCCATGATAGACATCCCGTCCGGAGTCCGGATACGTCCAGTCATCATTGATCAGAAGTTTGCGCCAGCATATGAGTCGATTTCCGCCATAGATGAGGCTCAAGACGACAACCCCTGGTATTACGACATCTGGAACTTCTTGGAAAAGGAGACGTATCCACTAGGGGCAAATGCCAAGGATAAGAGGGCCATCAGAAGAATGGCTGCTCAGTTCATCATCTGCGGGGGTAAGCTGTACAAAAGGGGTCATCTGGGAATGCATAAGCTCTGTGTAGAAGCTGAAGAGTCGAAGCGCCTGATGGAGGCCATCCATGGAGGGGAGTGCGGTGCACATATGAATGGAGTAATGCTGGCCAGAAAGATCCTCAGACAGGGCTACTACTGGTCAACCATGGAGGAGGATTGTATCGGCTTTGTTCGGCGATGCCACAGATGTCAGATCCATGCGAACCATATGAACATCCCGCCGTCAAAGCTGTACAACATGACTTCCCCATGGCCATTTTCCGTTTGGGGAATTGATGTGATCGGAGCTGTTACCCCGAAGGGGTCAAACGGGCATGAGTTTATCCTGGTAGCGATAGATTATTTCACAAAGTGGGTCGAGGCCCAATCTTACGCGGTGTTGAAAGCGTCGCACGTCGCAAAGTTCATTAGAAACAACATCATCTATCGCTACGGGGTGCCAAACGAGATAATTTCAGATAATGGTTCCCACTTCAAGAAATAAGTGATAGACTTGTTGGAAAAATACAACGTGGCTTTCCATAAGTCATCTACATACTGGCCGCAAACCAACGGAGCGGTCGAGGCTGCCAACAAGAATATCAAACATATACTGCAGAAGATGGTGGAAACTTATCGGGATTGGCCAGACAAGCTGCCATTTGCTCTGTGGGGCTACAGGACTTCAATCAGAACTTCTACTGGAGCAACTCCGTATTCATTGGTCTATGGAATGGAGGCTGTTCTACCCATCGAGATTGAGGTTCCGTCGTTACGAGTATTGGCTGAGTGCCAAATAGCCGAAGCAGATTGGCAGCAGAGCAGATTTGAGGAACTCATGCTCTTTGATGAAAGAAGACTGAAAGCACTGTACCACATTCAAGGCTATCACCGCAGAATTGCCCGGGCTTTCAACAAGAAGGTTAAGTCCAGGAATTTGAGAGAAGGAGATTTGGTGCTCAAAGACAATCGAGCTCCCATCCACGACCCAAGGGGCAAGTTCAAACCCAATTGGACTGGTCCTTACATCATCAAAGCTATCTGGTCAGGTGGAGCTGTGGTTCTGATGGATCTAGATGGCCTAGAATTTTCACAACCGATCAACATGGACAAGTTGAAGAAATATTATCCTTGAGAGGCTCGCTAGGCCAAAAACCCGAAAGGGCGACCTAGGCAAAAGTTAGAGCACAAAAAAATTTGGAAATATAAAAACTGAGCTCGCAAGGTTGAAAACCCGCAAAGGGCGGCCTTGGCAAAAGTTAGAGCGCAAAAGGAGAGTAAAAAATACTCGAGTGAACCTGAGCCTGAACTACGTAAGGCTTGATTCCCATCTTTGGGATACGTAGGCAGCTTCACATTGAAGTTCAGCCATAAACTTTTCCCCGATCAACTCTGTCCATTTTGATCATCTCAGTCATCTTTATCCATCAGCATTTATCGCGATCTCCGGTACAGTGCTACTCAGACTAGGGGCAACTTCCCGTTGCCATGCAGTGCCGCATCGTTCTTCAGACTAGGGACAACTTTCCAGTTGCAGGGATCTGGGGTTGTGCATGTCAGTGACAGATCTTCGGCATGTCCATTTCTAATCCATATCGAAAATGGTTTTGAAAAGTTTTAATAAAAGTTGACTTTGTTCAAATTAATCTTTTTTACAACTAAGACCATTTTTGGACCAAAGCGGAAAATTTTCAGTACCACAACCTTCAATTTCATTGATTTCAAAACAGAGTTCTCCTGCTCTTGCATACAATCGAGGTTGCTTTTTATTACATTCATGAAGAAAACTTGAAAGTACTGATAAAGCAATAAAATTGGGGCATAGTTGAGTCAAGTATCTCCGCGCCCCCTCCCAGAGCTGGTTGAAGCATCTGATGCCAAGCTAGGCCCAACTTGTGCCTCCTCGTTGAGCCAATCCAAGCACTCGTCGGACAAAGTGCAACTGAAAGTGGGAGCAGGAGCCAGGAGCTCTCTAGTCCTCCATGCTGTGGCATATCGGGCAAGCTGTGCACCCCGGACCGGGAAAGCAGCTGGGTACTCAATCCCCTCCGGTGGGCAGGTCTGATCATGACCGAACTGACGCAGGAACCGGAACGGAAAATAGAATACGCAATGGGTTAGACTAATCAACTGGATCCCAATCAGCCGGGACATACTATAGCTCATTGCCGGGAGGTTGAGCCAAGGACAACGCCAAGCAATACGGTCTGCGGACAAATTGCACATCCAATCAAACCACCACCTTTTGTCAAGAGCATTGACTAGGCGCTGTCGAAAGAAGTAGCCTCGAGCTGAATAGGCCGGGCAAGAGTCCACAACCTGCAACTTGTCCATTAACCATACCTGGGGGAGGGATGGAAAATGAGAGATTAAAGAATAGAGAGATGAACGATGAGAGAAAAGTAAGACAAGGGTTTTGTGAGAAAAACCGAGCCTGAGGGTCGAGTGATGTGAGCAAATATATATGTAAGGTTGGGTGGGAAGCATTACCTGCAGTAGCAGTGGACTCCTAGCAAACCTAGTCGTCTCCCGGCGATAGACAGAATCCAAGCCCATCAGCGTCTCAACCAAGGTCATGGCAATACAGCTCTTTCCTTCTCTCAAGCCTTGGGCAACTTCAATCAAACGGATGCTAGCTCCGCCGAAGCCCGAGGAAAGCAGAAAGTGAGACAGCAAGCACAAGCAGAGGGCGTGTTGCCGGAAACCTTGCCGATAACGGTTGCTGCGGTCACCGGCGTCGGAAAAGCGATGGATCAAGCCGAGAATATCCAGTTCCCCACTGCAGATCAGAGATCGAGCATCATGCGCCGTGAGCCCACACATTCTCCCTAAAGCCTGGGCATGGCCAAAATGGAGCTGGGGCAAGACCACTTCAGAACATTCAGACTCCATCAAAACTTGAAAATCTTCGAAAGTGGGACATACCTCTTGGCCGCCGAAGCTAAAAACGTGCGTCACTGGGTTCCAGAACCTTGCCGCGGCATGGAGAAAAGGGAGATGTAGCCGAGTACGGCTCAACGTGAATAGTGCATTCAAGCCGAAACCCCGGAAGTTCAGCTTTTCCGAGCCGTCTAGAGAAGAGATCCAAGATGTGAGATTTTCTATAAGAAACGCCTCCATTTCTTGTGCAAAGTAGTGATGAAATGAATGTTCCCGAAGTTGAGGCTTTTATAGAGGGAAAAACACTATTCAGGAGGACACGTGTCGAAATTTGGGTGGCTGCAGGGGTAAGTGGCCGGCCGGCCACATTTTCTAGCTGGCCGGCCATTCTCTTTTTCAAAACTGGCCGGCCGGCTCCCCCTCTCCATGAAATTGGCCGGCCGGCTCCCAAAGGTGGCCAGCAATGCTCCAATGTATCTCCTTAACCCTGTTTTATCCTTCGGGGGAAAGTTTCGAGCATTTCCATGCAACGAGAGAGTCAAAGGCCTTCATTTCCCTCTGTTTCGGATGCGTTCCGGTGCCCAGATCGTCCGAAGTACACTTTGTTGTTGTTGAGTTTTGTTTATCGAGTTGTTGTTTTGATTATCGAGTTGTCGTTTTGCTTATCGAGTTGTTTGTCGAGCGGACGTGTTTCGTGTTTTCAAGTCATTGCTCTCTGTTTAAGCAATCTTTGTTTAAGTTTTGTTTATTTGCGTTGTCAACGCTATTGTATTCTGCTTATTGAGTTGTAAACTTGCTAGGGTTCTGTTATATCTTAGTAAGTTGAGTTGTTTAGTTTGTTACGTCGGTTCACTACCTGACTTGGTGATTACACAATGCACATTCCCATTCAATTTCATTTTTGTGCAAAATAAAATGATGCGATACGATGCTAAAAGTTTAAAGTACAAACACCTTTTCAAAAGCTGTTTCATTCCATCATGTTTTATGACGAACAAAGGTACAAGTTTTACAAAAAATAAAACTACCTAACAATGTGCAAAGTGCTACAAACTACTAGCAAAAAGAAAAACAAAGCAGGAAACAGCAGCATTAATGCCCTCGGGAGCGGGAATGAGAAGCACTCCTCATCCTTTTCTACGGGACAACCTCTACACCATCATCATCACCCGGGTCGGAGCTGTCATCCTCGGGATCCCCCCCAGCCTCGCCTCTGCTCCCCGGACCAAGACCGGAGCCTCCCTCCTCAGCAGATGTCTCTGACTGACGATCTGTGGCCTCCTCCTCCTCCTCATCAGGCTCCGCCTCTACAACATGTGCCCTGCGCCTGCGGGAGGACCCTCCTCGTGCTCCTCGGAAAGGCCTGGATGGCCTAGCTCCTCGGAAAGGCCTGGATGGCCCAGCTCCCTGGGAAGGCCCAGATGGCCCAGCTCCGTAAAAAGGCCCAGATGGCCCAGCTCCCCAAGAAGGCCCAGGTTGCCCGGCCCGCGGCGGGGCATATACAGGAGGCATCTGAAAATGAAAAGTTCAATACATCAGTTCAAATATGAAAATCAGATGCTAGTACAGTATGTGAGTAGGGTGTGTGTCGGATGTGCTCTACAATGCAGAAGAATGTTCAAAACCAGTGTGTCATCAGAAGTGTGATAAATACAAGAAAGATGAGCGGTACCTGCACACCCATAACGGATAGGTGTGTCTCTCTCCGAAGGACCATGCCCTCAAGTGCGGCCATCACCCCGAGCATCTCGTCCACATACTCGATCGGAGGTTGCAGATACAAATGCAAAACTATCAGTAAAGGAATGAATGTCCAAGTACCCGACTGATAAATCAAAGCTATCAAACATACCGGTGGTGAATCAGGATCCCTGACATATCTACGGTCAGGAAGTGGAGGCTCTAGCGGAATCGGGTAAGGAGTCCCAAAACGCCATCCCATCAGCTCAGTCGGCATGTCCGGCCATCCAGGATGAGGATAAGTCGGAGGAATCGGAGGAGCCGATCTACCCCCACCTCTCGATGTAGCAGCCCTACTAGTAGAAGGGGCGTCTGCAACCCGAGCCCGGGCCTGGCTCGAAGATGACGTACCAGCAGACCTCGACATCGGGGTGCGAACCCCCGTCAGTGGAGGCATCAAATATGCATGACGGTAAGTGGTGTAGTCCCCCTCCTCAAGGTGCAGCAAAGCATCACTATCCAGCATAGCGCCGACTACCTCCTGGTGAGAGAGCCTATCAGCAATCCGCATACTGACTGGGGGTGCTGCGAGAGGGTCCTGAGAAGTATACCCCCATACCTGACGCAGAAAGCGCTCCCCCAGAAACCACGCTCTACCAACAGGTCCTTCGAGCAGGAACCTGTACTGGGAGATGCCTGATCCTCCGGGATACTGAAATCGGAGACCATCGCCCAAGGGTGCCCAGGGCTGCCATGTAATCTGCGGATAACAAGTGAATAAACCAATCAGAAATCAGGAACATGCAGGGCAAATCAGAGATAAAAATGGGAAGAACTGAGGGTTTTGAAGTACCTCCGATTGGCGCACGGTGTCAAAATACTGTCGCAGATAAATGAGAGTCTCTCGGGGTCTCGGCCGGTGCAGGCCCTCAAACACCAGTGAATATGGGGTCATGGGGGACCCTGCCACCTCCAACTCTGGGGCTAATGCTGGGAAGTGTATGTAAACCCATAACTGAGAAAAGCAGTGCAGAATGTAAGTACAAAGTGCTGAGGGCAAAATACAGACTGTAAAGTGCGCTGTGTGTGCAATGTACAAGTAATGAAGAGCAGAAATGTAAATCAAGGGGACAGAAAAGTACCTCCCAGGCTCTCCAGTAACCGCCAAGTAAATCTCCCTGCCCGCGGGAGGTCGCGCTCATATAGCAGTAAAGGGTAGCCAGGCCAGCGCCACCCCAGTCGTATCGACTGACCTGTGATAGGTCAACCAAGGCACTCAACAGATAAAGCCCAACGGTGTTCCCCCTGTCGGCGAACAAGGTGGTCCCGAAGAGGAACATCAAAAAGCCGCGGGCATACTGTGCTGTCTCCTCAAGAGTCTCGGGCTCCATCTCCGCCCGCCGGAAGTGGGAAGAGAACTAAGTGTATCGAACTCTCCCAGAGGCTCGGTCGACAGGCGGGCGAGCCCCCAGCAGATGAATCCAAGCGGCCTCCCACTCGCCCATATCCTCATCATAAGGGATGGACCAACCTCCTATGTCCAAGCCGGTCAACACAGCAAAATCTAGTGGGGTCATAGTCATGTCCCCGGTGGCAGAGAAATGGAAAGAGTTGGTGGTGTCCCACCATCTCTCCACCAGGGCGACCATCAGTGTCCTCCTGGCCGTGCAACGCGATAATCCCACGCAGAAGGCCCCGAACCCGGCCAGATCAACTAAATCCCGGACAGCCTCCGGGAGCTCAACGTACCAATCCCTCGTGGCGGTGGAGCCATACCCCCATACACTGCGAGAACCAACCTGCATTCAGAATGAATACATGTGTCAATATGAAATGAATGAGCTGTGTGCTAATGAAATGAATGAGCTGTGTGCTAATGAAATGAATAAGCTGTGTGCAAGTATCTGGGCTGCGTGTTCAGAAAATTAAAGTTTGGGCTGCGTGTCCTACTCTCAAGATCAATGTGGGCTGTGTGTTCACTTTTAATCTGGGCTGCGTGTTCAGATTTCAAAAAATTAAAGTTTGGACTGCGTGTTCAACTTTCAATCAATGTGGGCTGTGTGTTCACTTTTAATCTGGGCTGCGTGTTCAGGAAATTAAAGTTTGGACTGCGTGTTCAACTTTCAATCAATGTGGGCTGTGTGTTCACTTTTAATCTGGGCTGCGTGTTCAGGAAATTAAAGTTTGGACTGCGTGTTCAACTTTCAATCAATGTGGGCTGTGTGTTCACTTTTAATCTGGGCTGCGTGTTCAGGAAATTAAAGTTTGGGCAGCGTGTTCAACTTTCAATCAGTGTGGGCTGCATGTTCACTATCAATCTGGGCTGCGTGTTCAGAAAATCAGAGTTTGGGCTGCGTGTTCTACTCTAAATTAGTGTGGGCTGTGTGTTCACCTTTAATCTGGGCTGCGTGTTCAGATTCCAGAAAATTAAAGTTTGGACTGCGTGTTCAACTTTCAATCAATGTGGGCTGTGTGTTCACTTTTAATCTGGGCTGCGTGTTCAGGAAATTAAAGTTTGGGCTGCGTGTTCAACTTTCAATCAATATGGGCTGCGTGTTCACTATCAATCTGGGCTGCGTGTTCAGGAAAGTAAAGTTTGGGCTGCGTGTTCAACTTTCAACTAGTGTGGGCTGCGTGTTCACTATCAATGTGGGCTGCGTGTTCACTATCAATTTGGGTTGCGTGTTCAACTTTCAACTAGTGTGGGCTGCGTGTTCACTATCAATCTGGGCTGCGTGTTCAGGAAATTAAAGTTTGGGCTGCGTGTTCAACTTTCAACTAGTGTGGGCTGCGTGTTCACCATCAATTTGGGCTGCGTGTTCAGGAAATTAAAGTTTGGGCTGCGTGTTCAACTTTCAACTAGTGTGGGCTGCGCGTTCACTATCAATCTGGGCTGCGTGTTCAGGAAATTAAAGTTTGGGCTGCGTGTTCAACTCTCAATCAGTGTGGACTGCGTGTTCACTATCAATCTGGGCTGCGTGTTCGGAAAATCGGAGTTTGGGCTGTGTGTTCTACTCTAAGTCAGTGAATGCTATATGTTCACCATTCAATTCGGGCTGTGTGTTCGACAAATCAGTGCGTGAGTCGTGTGTTCATTTCTTAACTAATGTGTGTCGTGCGCTCGCAATCAATTAATGAGCCAAGTGTTTAGAAATTCAAGTGCTTAAGCTACATATTCAGGATGCAAGCAAAGTACTATGTCATAAGCTAAACTGTGTGTTCAAGCATGGCAAAAACACGAAATGTACGAAAAATGCAGAAAATAAAGTAAATACCTCTCGTGCCTCGTAAGAGAGGTGATGCTCTGGCTCCCGCAGGAGTAGATCTCCGGGTGCTCGCTCATCAAAATTAGTGAAATGACGAAAAACGGCCCGAGGGGAGGACATGTGCTGGCGGAGCATACCTCCCGGGAATAAAGGGGCGGACCCTCGGGGGCAAAGTCATGGCATCAAAATCATCCCCGGCACCCGGAAAACCTCCACCATGGGGAGAATTACCTGCCATTTTCAGAAAATCTGCAAAAGGAGCAAAAATGAGCGAAAATGAGCTAAAATTGGAAAAAGTCAACAAAAGTCAACTCTCGGGAAATAAAAAGTCAACAAAAGTCAACTCCCGAGAAAATCTTCCAAATATTGAGACAAACTCACCTCAAGTGGCGAAAATGAGAAAAAAAGCTCCGAATCCGAAATTTAATCAGTTCAAAGTGCTTGAAACTGAATATTTTCGCGAAAACAACTTGCGTAGGGCGTTGGAAAACACGTGTGAAACTCAGATCTGAGGAAGAAAATGGTGTAGGAGACAAGAGAAGAAGACCTCTCGGCTGCATTTATAGGCTCAAAGTGTTTGGGATGAAGGAGCATAAAGAAAGGAGGTGAAAGGACCAAAATGCCCTCGGATTTATGGCCGGCCAGCCACCTTTTCCAGCCGGCCAACCATTTCCTTTTTGCAAAACCGGCCGGCCAGCCATTCTCTTTTTGTAAAACCATAAAACTAGCTGGCCATGTCCCTCACAGGCTCACCTAGCTCTCTGCAAATTTTGAGGAAGATTGGAGTTCCCGGGACCTGGAAAAGTTCAAGAAAAGTACACTTCCGGTCGCGAAATTGCTCCGCCGGAACTTCAGCTTCAAGTTCTGACATGTGTCTCATCATTATTCATCAAAATCAAGATGTATCCTTTTGAATATGTTGTAGTCTTTCCAGGAAATTGAATCGAAGGCCGTCATCGAAGTCGCCTTCGCTGAAACACGTGTTTCCTTGCTCGTCATTTCGTAACAAACGGGCACCATGATTTATGCTCGTTTTGCACTATCATGCACATAACTTGCATTCTCATGAGCATACTTGCATTGTGATGCACATTTCTCGATATTACCATACCTCTGTGCTTGAGCATGCGTTGTCACGCACATTCCATTCCTGCATCGCGATGCATTCACCTGCCGGCACTGCGTGTGTCAAACTTTCGGAATCACATTGAATATATGTTGTTAGCATATTGTGCTTGTTGAATTTCTCTCTTTTACAGGCACGATATTGTATGTACGGTTCATTTGAGGCTGGTGCGACCAGACGAATCGCGCAGGTATCGTATCTTCTTCGTGTGAGACGCGACGAGAATTGAACAATTCTCCGCATTCTTAACTGCATGAAATGTAGTTGTTGCTTTGCATTCCTGCTTAAAACTGTTGCATCTATTTGCGAATACTTGCTTCATTACAGCTTGCTGCATTTGCATGATCCTTGAGTTATGTTCGGCTTCTTGCATATCGCTTTGCATTTTGCCCCTGCCTGCGGACATGCCTGCGGGCACATCTCTGTTTATCTTGTACGTTTGTCTAAGTCTTCGGCCTTGTCAAAAATGGGTCGTCTCTGGGCTTTGACATTCACTCCAGTCACTTGTGACTTCCGAGTTCTGTCAAAGAGGGCCAACTGTAGACACCCCATTTTTGACCGACCTTGAGACTTAGACGTCACCAGTTGAGCGCTTGGTGATACTGCATAATGTGCTCGTTTAGAAGTTTCAGAGTCGCGGCCGTGAGCCCTGCCTCCGGACTTCCGAACCCTCTTCTGTGCCTTGCCTCGATTTGCGAACCAGACTCAGGTTTCTCTGTTTCTTTTCCTAAGGGGAGGGAGAGGTCCCGTAGACCATCTCTCAGTGGCCGTGGGCTACATTTGGTGGCCGTAGGCCATTTTTCCCATTTCGGAGCCCGATTCCCGATTTTCGGAGCCGTCAGGCCGTGTGCCTTGGTTCGGGACCGCCTAACCACCTCCATTTGCTCTGATTTTTGGCATACATCTTATTTACTCCCTTTTGAGGGACACTGAGGTCTGAGAAACCCACTTCGTGGTCGAATACCACTTTCGGTGTTTAACGGGCAATTTCCGGGGCCCCGAACTGCGTGTTTTGGCCCCCGGAGCATTCGTTTTGCATCGGTTTTCGTTCATTTTTGGCAAGTACCTCTGTTTTATCACCGAGAAGGTCACTGGAGGGTGGGAGGCCAACAATTATCTTGGCAACCAGTTATATTCCATTTTTGCCCTCCGACACCCGTTTTTCTCACTTCCGAGCCAATGTTGAACACCTTGGGGCCACTTTCTTGAACTTTCAACCACATATTTGTGATGTACACACATGGGAGGACCCTAAAAGTTGGTGGCCGGCCACTAATGTTGCTTGACCCTTTTGAACCCCTCCTTCCGAGCCAATGTTGAACAACCTGGGCCCTTTTTCTTGAACTTTGAACCACATATTTGTGTTGTACACACATGGGAGGACCCTAAAAGTTGATGGCCGGCCACTAATGTTGCTTGACCCTTTTGAACCCCTCCTTCCGAGCTAATGTTGAACACCCTTGAGCCACTTTCTTGGACTTTTAACCACAGGGTTGTGTTGAGGGCACATGGGAGGACACCATTATGTGGTGGCTGGCCACTAAACCAACTTGACCCTTTTGACCCCTAGCCGGCCGGCTAGGGGATGTGGCCAGCCGGCCACCTGAAACAAAAATATCTGGCCGGCCATGATCCTCACACTGTTCACTTTACAGTTGTATAGCTTTATCCCCCAGAAAATATCTGTATCCGGGGGATATTTTGTGGGGGAAAGCTTGCCTCCTTTTTCCCCCACCTTTACACCCTCTTTTTGTTCCATATAACCAAGGGCCAGCACTTGTATTAGAGGTTAGAAAAATTTGTTTCAAGCATAGGCATCCAAACCTCCTTCTATCTCTCTCATTTTCTCAAAAGCTCCTAGGTTCTACCCCATTCCTTCATCACCACCAAGCACCACCACCACCACTCCATTTCCAGCAACAAGGAGGGCTTCTCAGAGGCTAAAGGTGCTGCAACTTGGTCTAAGAAGCAACCAAAGATTGGTCTACAAGGGTGAGTTGCTATTTCCCCCTTTTTGAGCTTATTTTTGCAACATTTCTTAACCATATATGCTTATTGTTTTGAGCTCCGGCCCTAACTGAAAGTGGCCTTAGTTTGAGCTCTTTTTCACTTTTTCTTAAGGGCTCAACACTGTTTGAGCCCCCCATATTGCACTTGCTTCAATATCCTTCTTAAATAGCGTTTTCTTGCATGATATTTTTAGCTTGTGTGTGATCTATTTTGGAGCATGGCATAAACTGTAAGTAGGCTTATTTTGAGCCCCTCTTCAACATTGAAGAAGGTCTCAACACTGTTTGGGACCTCCATGCTATACTTGCTTTTATATTCTCTTTTGGTCCCCATTTTTGCATGCTTTGGCAACCAATTATGCTTCGGTTTTTAGCCTTTTTACAGTACTAGAAATAGTCTTATTTTGGCCCATTATTCATGTTTCATCAAGGGCCTTTCATGATTTGAGGTATATTTTATACACTTCATGTTATATCTCTCTTTTGGTCCCCATTTTTGCATGCTTTGGCAGCCTATCATGCTTCTGTTTTTGGTCTTTTTACAGGCCTAGAAAAGGTTTTATTTTGACCTTCTTAACATGTTTTATTAAGGGTCTTTGCTCGTTTGATGAATGCTTTGCATACCTCATGTTATAGCCTCTTTTGAGCCTCATTTTGCATTGCATTTCTAGCATGTTGTATACTATTTTGGGGTTTTTACAGTTCTGTAAATATGCTTATTTTTGGTCCCTCTCCAACCCGTTTTCTTGCATAAAAGCTTAGCCATATCTATGTTTGTTTTTGGGGTTTTTACAGTTCTGTAAATGTGCATATTTTTGGCCCCTATTCAATATTGTAGAAGGCCCCTAACCTGTTTGGGGTCAGCAGTTGTGAGTTGCTTCATGACCTCATGTTTAGGGCCATTTTTGCATGCCATTGTTGCCCTATCTTTGCTTGCTGTTTGGCCATGATTTGTACTGGTAAAATGCTAATTTTGGGACTGCCTTGCTTCTGTCTTTTCATTGCATATCGATATTGTGCATGTTTGGTATAGCTATAGGCCATTTCGGGTCCCAAAATTCATGTTTCGGGACTATTCCTGGCATCGGGTGTGTTTTCGCCTCATTTCGGGGCTATTTTTCCCCACTTTTCAGTGCTGAAATCCCATTAGCATGTTTGCATATCATTTTCCATGCTATTGCATTGCGTATGCCATTGCCTCGGTTTGCGTGCTCGTGTGCACGCATTTTGAGGCACTTCATTTTCATCCATCGGCCTCTTATGTGAGTGTGGCTGAGGCTCTCTCATGTTAGTATAAGTCCATGTTGCATTCTATATGCCATTTTAGCCATATTGCATTGTGTATGCCATTGCCTCAGTTTGCGTGCCCGTGTGCACGCATTTCGAGGCACTTCATTTTCATCCATCGGCCTCTTATGTGAGTGTGGCTGAGGCTCTCTCATGTTAGTATAAGTCCATGTTGCATTCTATATGCCATTTTAGCCATATTGCATTGCATATGCCATTGCCTCGATTTGCGTGCCCGTATGCACGCATTTCGAGGCACTTCATTTTCATCCATCGGCCTCTTATGTGAGTGTAGCTGAGGCTCTCTCATGTTAGTGTAAGCCCATATCATGTTTCCATGTCATTTGCATTGCATATGTCATTTTCTCGATTTGCGTGCCTGTGTGCACGCATTTCGAGGCATCTCATTTTCATGGCCTTGTGCATACTAGGTTGTATCTTAGATTGCATTCATGTATTTCCTCGGTTTGCATGCCCGTGTGCACGCATTTCGAGACATCTCATTCCATGACATTGTGTATGTTAGGATTGTATCTTAGTTGCATTTCATGCATGTCATGCATATTGCATCGTGTTCGGGATAGGAGTTAGCCCGGGCACGGGAAACGAGGTACGTTTCGTACTCCGAGTGACGGAACGTGTCTCAATTCCAAGCCACCGACACTCCGGATCATCCATGATGGAGTTAGGTTCTTGTTGTGTTTATACGTGCATTCATTCTATATTGAGTTGCACATTTCGACTCCTCTGCCATTATGCATCGATATGCGTCATTGGTGGCACGAGGATCGAGGCATGCATATATTTGTGAAATACATTGCTATGCCCCTTTCCTGCTCTCTGTTGCAGCAAAATGAAGAATCAGCAAACTTCCGGAGTTTGGCACGCTTTCCAAGAAGAATCACAAAACAGAGGCTAATCGGGGCATCCCAGTGGATTTCCGTGCAAGGCAGCCTAGACATGCATCATTCATCAGAAGCAAGGCAGTCCCTGGCTTGCACGCCAATTTTACAGCTTTCTTAGTTAATTTGTTAATTAATTAGGAATTTGTATATTATTTGGACTGTAATATTTGGACTGTAATATTCTTTATTCGGGACTGTATTATTTATTCGGACCCTCTGCGCGAGGGCACAACTGTAATAAGTGTGCGTGAGTGTGATGTATGTCTTCCAACCCCACGTCTTTCTCCCTTTTATTTACCCGCTTTTGATGGTTAGATTAGGGCATATTTCAATTAGCATACAGTATGACAGCATGTTTGCATCATTCATCTGTTTTGCATGCACCGGGCTCGGCGCATCATACTAACTGCATTGTATTTTCAATTCCAAAATTGAATACATGTTAGCTGTAGCATTTCATATGCCATGTTTAGAATAGCCGAGCCTGCTATAGTTGCATTTTGCATGTGTTGCATTAGGCATTTCTGTATACTTAGGATTCATGCATTGATTTCTAATGAGTTTTTGTTTTGGCTTGGAGTACCCGGTAAGCTTTATGCTTTAGCATCCTTGCATGCGTGTGAGTGAATGCCATGATAGCATGCTTACCATGAGGTTAATTGCTTATGTGATATATCTGCCTGAATGCCTGTGGGTGAAGGTTGGGTTATCTGAATTGGAATAATTCATCAAATGTTTTGTTCCAATTCGGGCGGCCCAGTCTATACTTATATGTTGTGTGCATCACATAGTAACCTAGGCTAATAACCGGAATAAGAACACACAATGTTTTCAAAAATTGATATCATGGTTAGTAGAGGCCGATCTTTGATCGAGCGAGCGGGGGTGCTCACGAAGTGACCTTCCCCAATCGTACCCAAGTTCCCGAGCCGAGGCAACTTTGGTGATGACGGACACGTGGCCTTAGGCAAACGAGTCAGGGTTTCCTAAATTTCCCCAAAATAAAATATTTAGGTGGCGACTCTGTATCTGGCAAAGCAGTCCATGTTTGGCACTTCTTTCAAAAAATCTGTTTTTTTCTCAAAACGATTTGCCGGATTTGGACTCTTTGGTTCAGACTTAGAACCGTGACAAATTTGAGAGTCCTGAGCTGTAGTGACCCCAAATGAACAGAACGGGAGCTCACCCTCCCGAGGCGTTCGGGGACGTCTACAATTACTCAATAAATTCTCAGTATATTACTCAGCAAATTACTCAGTAAATTCCAAACAAATTCTCTGTAAATTACTCAGTAAATTCTCACTAAATTACTGAAAAAATTTCGATGTAAATTACTCATTAAATTATTTAGTAAATTCTCAGTAAATTACTCAATAAATTCTCAGCAAATTACTCAGTAAATTCCAAATAAATTCTCAATAAATTACTTAGTACATTGCTTAGTAAATTACTCAGTAAATTCTAACTAAATTACTCAGAAAATTTCTAAATAAAATCCAAGTAAATTCCTAGTAAACTACTCATTAAATTTGCTCTAATTTTTCAGTAAATTTTCACTAAATTCCCATTAAATTCTCAATAAATTACTTAATAAATTCCCAGTGAATTACTTAGTAAATTCCCAGTAAATTCTTCGTAAATCACTCAGTAAATTACTCAGTTAATTTCCAGTAAATTCTCAGTAGATTACTCAGTAAATTCTTAGCGAATTACTAAGTAAATTCCTAGTAAAATCTCACTAAATTACTCTGTAAATTGTTCTGTAAACTCCCAGTAAATTACTTGGTAAATTCTCAGTAAATTACTCAACAAATTCTTAATAAATTTCTCAGTAAATTACTTAGTAAATTCTCAGTAACTTACTCAGTAAATTCCTAGTAAATTCTCAGTAAAGTACTCAGTAAATTTGTTGTAAATTCTTAGTAATTACTCAGTATATTCTCCATAAATTCTCAGTAAATCACTCAGTAAATTTCCAGTAAATTCTTAGTAAATTACTCAATAAATTCACAATAAATTTTCAGTAAATTCTGTGTAAATTTTAAGTAATTACTGTGTAAATTCTCAGAAAATTACGCTGTAAATTCCTAGTAAATTCTCAGTAAATGACTCAATAAATTCTCAGTAAATTACTCAGTAAATTCCCAGTAAATTACTCAGTAAATTCTAAGTAAATTTTCAGTAAATTACTCCGTAAATTACTCACTAAATTCCGAGTAAATTACTCAGTAAATTCCTAGTAAATTACTAAGTAAATTCTTAATAAATTACTCAAATATTCCCAATCAATTCTTAGTAAATTCCCCGTAAATTACTCAATAAATTCTTCGTAAATTATTTAGAAAATTCTCAGTAAATTCTTCGTAAATTACTCAGTAAATTCTCAGTAAATTACTCAGTAAATTCCTAGTAAATTCCCTATAAATTCTCAGTAAATTACTCTGTAAATTTTCAGTAAATTAATTAGTAAATTCCCTGTAAATTCTCAATAAAATTCCTAATAATTCTTTGTAAATTACTCAATACATTCCCAGTAAATTCTCAGTAAATTCCTTATAAATTCTCAGTAAATTACTAAGTAAATTCTCAGTAAATTACTTTGTAAATTCACAGTAAATTAATTAGTGAATTCCTTGCGAATTCTGAATAAATTTCTCAGAAAATTACTCAGTAATTCTCAGTAAATTACCCAGTAAATTCTCAGTAAATTACTAAGTAAATTCCCAGTAAATTCTCATTAAATTACTCAGTAAATCACTCAGTACATTCACAGTAATTTACCCAATAAACTCCAAATAAATTTTAAGTAAATTCTCAGTAAAATTCTCAGTAAATTCTGAGTAAATTACCCACCAAATTCTAAGTAATTACTCTAAAAATTCTGAGTAAATTATGCAAAAAATTCCAAGTAAATTCTTAGTAATTTACTCAATAAATTCTCATAAAATTACTTAGTAAATTCTTAGTAATTACTCAGTAAACTCTCAGTAAATTACTCAATAAACTACCAGCAAATTCTCAATAAATTCGTAGTAAATTACTTTGTGAATTCTCAGTAAATTTGCAGTGAATTTCCAATAAATTCTCAATAAATTCTTTGCAAATTACTCAGTAAATTGTAAGTAAATTCCCAGTAAATTCTAAGTAAATTACTCAGTAAATTTCCAGTAAATTCTCAACAAATTTTCATTAAATTTACTTAGTAAATTATTCAGTAAACTACCAGCAAATTCTCTGTAAATTACTGAATAAATTACTCAGTAAATTCTCAGTAAATTACTAAGTAAATTCCCTCTAAATTCTCAGTAACTTCTAAGTAAATTACTTAGAAAATTCTCAGTACTATCTCGGTAAATTGCTCAGTGCATTACTCAGTAAATTCTTAGTACATTACTCAGCAAATCACTTAGTAAATTTCAAATAAATTCTCTATAAATTACTCAGTAAATTCTCATTAAATTACTCAGAAAATTTCTATGTAAATTACTCATTAAATTACTTAGTAAACTCTCAATAAATTACTCAATAAATTCTCAACAAATTACTCAGTAAATTCTAAATAAATTCTCAGTAAATTTCTAAATAAAATCCCAGTAAATTCCTAGTGAATTACTCAGTAAATTCCCCATAAATTCTCAGTAAATTACTCAGTAAATTCTCATTAAATTCTCAGTAAATTACTTAGTAAATTCCCACTAAATTCTTAGAAAATTACTCACTAAATTATTCAGTAAATTCCTAGTAAATTCTCAGTAAATCACTCAGTAAATTCTCAGTACATTACTCAGTAAATGCCCAGTAAATTCTCACTAAATTACTCTGTAAATTACTCGGTAAATTGTTCTGTAAGTTACAAGTAAATTACTCTGTAATGTCTCAGTAAATTACTCGATAAATTACTAAGTAATTTCTCAGTAAATTACTCAGTAAATTACATAGTAAATTCCCAGTAACTTACTCAGTAAATTCCCAATAAATTCTCAGTAAAGTCCTCAGTAAATTTCTAGTAAATTCTTAGTAAATTTCAAGTAAATAACACAGAAAATTCCAAATAAATTACTTAGTAAATCACTAAGTAAATTCTCACTAAATTAGTCCCTAAATTCCGTGTAAATTCTCAGTATATTTCTCAGTAAAATACTAAGTAAATTCTCAATAAATTACTCAATGAATCACTCAATTAATTCTCCGTAAATTCCTCACTAAATTCTTGGTAAATTACTGAGTACATTACTCAGTAAATTCTCATTAAATTACTCAATAAATTCTCTGTAAATTACTCAGTACATTACTTAGTAAACTCCAATCAAATTCTCCGTCAATTACTAAGTAAATTACTCATTAAATTCTTAGCACATTACTCTGTAAATTACCAGTAAATTACTCAATAAATTACACAGTAAATTCTCAGTAAATTCCCAGTAAATTCTTAGTAAATTACTCAGTAAATTACTTAGTTAATTCCCAGTAAATTCTCTATAAATTACTCAGTAAATTCTCCATAAATTACTCAGTAAATTTCTAGTAAATTACTCAGTAAATTTACAAGAAATTCCCATTAAATTATTCAATAAATTCTCAGCATATTACTCAGTAAATTCTCAGTAAATGACTTCGTAAATTCTCAGTAAATTGCTTAGTAAACTCCAAGTAAATTATCAATAAACTCTTAGTAAATTTCTCAGTAAATTTTCAATAAATTCTCAGCAAATTCCTTGTAAAATACTCAGTACATTCCCAATAAATTAATTAGAAAATTCCCATTAAATTTCCATTAAATTTCTCATTAAATTCTTAGTAAATTACCCTGTAAATTCCTAGTAAATTCTCAGCAATTACACAGTAAATTACTCTGTAAATTGTCATTAATTACTCTGTAAATTACCAGAAAATTCTCAATAAATTCTTAGCAAATTACTCAATAAATTCTAAGTAAATTCCTAGTAAATTTTCGGTAAATTACTCATTAAATTTCCATTAAATTCTCAATAAATTACTCAATAGATCACTCAGTAAATTTCTAGTAAATCCTCAGTAAATTCTGAGTAAATTACTCAATAAATTCCCAGTAAATTCTGAGAAAATTACTCAGTAAATTTTCAGTAAATTCTTATTAAATTTCTCAATACATTCTCAATAAATTCCTTTTAAATTCTTGGTAAATTACTTTGTAAATTTTCAATAAATTCTCTATAAGTTTTCAGCAAATTTTCATTAAATTCTCAATAAATTAGTCAGTAAATTCTCTGTAAATTACTCGGTAAATTCCAAGTAAATTCTCAATAAATTTTCAGTAAATTCCTAGTAAATTCCCAATAAACTCTCAGTAAATTATCAGTAAATTACTCCATAAACTTCCAGTAAATTATTCAGCAAATTCCTAATAAATTCTCAATACATTCTCATTAAATTACTCAATAAGTTACTCAGTACATTTTCAATAGATTATTCAGTAAATTCTCAGTAAATTACTCCGTAAATTCTAAGTAAATTACCCAGTAAATCCTCAGCAAATTACTCAGTAAATTCCCTGTAAATTACTCAGTAAACTACTCAGTATTTTACTCAATACATTACTCAGTAAATTTCAAGTAAATTTTTAGTAAATTGCTTTGTAAATTCTCAGTAAATTACTCAATACATTACTCAGTAAATTCTCAATAAATTACTCCTAATAAATTACTCATTAAGTTCTCTATAAATTCCATAGTAATTTCCTAGTAAATTCTCAGCAGATTACTATGTAAATTCCTAGTGAATTACTCAGTAAATTACTTTGTAAATTCTCAGCAAATTACTCAGTAAATTCTTAGTGAATTACTAAGTAAATTCTCAGTAAATTTTTCGTAAGTTAATCAGTGATTTCTCCTTAAATTCTCCGTAAGTTACTCAGTAAATTCTCAATAAATTGCTCAGTAAAATACTTAGCAAATTCACAGTAAATTACTCATTAAATTTCCAATAAATTCTAAGTAAATTATTTAGTAAAATCTTAGCAAACTACTCTGTAAATTCTTAGTAAATTCACAGTAAATTACTTAGTAAATTCCCAGAAAATTCTTAGTAAATTATTCAATAAATTTCTCAATAAATTCTCAGTAAATTACTCAGTAAATTCGCAATAAATTCTCAGTAAATTCTCCATAAATTACTCAGTAAATTCTCCGTAAGTTACTCAATAAATTCCTAGGGGTAGGATGTTAACTGTGATCAAAGAGTTTGTATGGAGACGGGACGTTAACTTTGTATGTGGACGGGATGTTAACTTTGATCGAAGAGTTTAAGAAGATGAATCCACTGAGATTCCATGGGGGTATAGAACCGTTGAAAGCAGAAGCATGGGTTTTGAAAATGGAGAAGTTGTTTGAAATTTTTCCTAGTACTGACGCCTAGAAGGTGTCACTGGCAACATTCACATTGGACGATGATACTCGTAGGTGGTGGATGATGATCTGAGAACGTAATCCAGGTTTGACTTGGGCTAGATTTTTGGAGTTGTTTTATGACAAGCACTTTCCCCTCAGCGTCCGAGATCGCAAAACCACAGAATTCCAAACTTTGACGCAGGGTAACAGAACAGTGGCTGAATATGACCGTGCTTTTACAGAGTTGGCTAGGTATGCACCTTACATTGTCAATAACGACTACAGAAAAGCCAGGAAGTTTGAGAGCGGGCTTCATGGACCGATACAAGATCTAGTTAATATGCTCAACATGCCGACTTATGCTGGGGTATTAGATAAAGACCTCTTGGCAGAAGCTAACTTGAACAGAAGTCAGAGTTTAGGAGAGAATCAGAGAAAGAGGCAGGCTTATGACAATTGCCAAGACCCCATTTGATGCCGAGAAGAAGGCAAATGTGGGCAGTTCCAACAACACGAATCAGGAAAGTGGCACTAGGTCGACATGTACAGGTTACGGGAAGCAACATTTTGGAGTTTGTCATCGGGCATCTGGAGCATGCTTTGAGTGCAGTGAGATAGGGCATCGTATTAAGGATTGTCCGAAGGTAAAGGCTAAAGATGGTAAGAAGAAATGAGAATCCGATATCCGGAATTGTTTTTGGGGCAAGGTAACTTAAGTTTGGGGACCAAACTTCTTTAAGGAGGATAGACTGTAACAACCCACACTCTTGTCTTAGTTACGTTCATGTGCATTTGCATGATTTTGTCTTGTTAAGCTTGCATTTGCAGACTTTGATTTGTTTGGACTAAGTGAAGGTTCCTGTCTTGTCTTGATGCTATCATGTTTTGCCTAAGTATTATATGCATGCTTTGTTCCTTGCTTTGTGTGTTGAGCCTAGGTCATCTATCCTTGTTGTTTCAAGCCTAGGTAACACCTTTGAACCTCTCACACCTAGGCTGTTGAGCGCCAACACCTAGGACCATCTTGGAACCACTTTGGTTGATCTCCACCTTCACCCTGGCATATTGGCCGAGATGTCATCATCTAGGCCGAGAGGTGTATCATCTAGGCCGAGATATTATCATCTAGGCGTCCTAGATCTTTGATCCTTGCACTTAGTGATCTTGTTCCTGGACTGGTATGACCTAGACCAAGGTGTGGCACATCTAGGCCAAAGTGTGGCATAGCTAGGTCAAGTGTTATCCTTCCCAGCCGAGATCATTGAAACCTTCTTGCCCAAAGCCTATGTCTTGATCCGGAATCATTACCTTGTCAGAGTGCCCATGCCGTCTGGCTTGTTATACACACTTTGTCATGCTCTTGTCTTTTCATTCTGGCACCTTTTTTAGGAGATCTAATCCGGCGATGCCACGTGTCCCAGTAGAGGGTTAAGTAAGATTGTAGTCGAGAGCCCATATCATTTTGTCATATCCTTTCATTGTAGAGAGAGAAGCTCTAAGAGGAAAAAAAAAGAGTTCATAGAGAGGGGATTAGATTTCCAAGCTTGATCTCTCACATCTTGAACCGTTAGATTCATGTTTTGAGGTTAGATTCTTGATCTACTCTTGTTGTTCTTTATGTTGATCTGATCACATTGCATGATCTAGCATGATTCATGAGTCATGCATTGATTTAAAGTTTTATTTTAGAAAGAGAAAATGATGTTCTTGTGTTCTTGAAGAAAACCATGTTTTGATTTGAAAATTGGTATCAAGTTCCATGTTTTTGTGTTTGTTTTCATGAAATCTCCAAGTATGGGTACCTAGGTCCATGTTTTTGAACTCATATCATGAAATCTCATATTTTGAATAAGAAGTTATGATTTTAGCACTCACGTTCTTCACGTTCTTCATGTTCATGTTCTTCAAGAGGAAACCCAGATTTCCAGATTTCATTTCCCTAAGTGTGGTCACTGAGACCCACTCTTGCCTAGATCCCACACCTAGGCCAAGCATCGTATCTCACCTTGGCCTACCTTGCATGATCACTTGCACCTTAGTCTATCTTGCATGCACACCTAGGCCGACCACCACACACCTAGGCCGACCATGGTACACCCTTGCCGGCACCTTATAACATCTCAGCAGGCAGCCGCACACCCAGGCCTAGGAGACCACACCTTGGCCAAGAGGTGCGGAACCTTGGCCAAGACCTCCTAAGTTCACCCAGCTAGGTCATTTTGCCCTAGATCATCTCTGTGCATCCAGTCCGAGACCTAGTTGGTACCCTGCATGCTCTTCCAAGAAGAAAAACAGTGTTTTGACTCCCAGCACATGTTTTGCTTTATCTTGGCATGGTTTTGGAAAGAAATGTTGGGTTCATTTTCATTCATGTAAAATTTGTTTTAAGAGTGCATTGCACAACTATCTTTGAGCATTCCTTCTTGTCTTCTTGAAATACATTCAGGAGACTTTGCTATGTGATTGTCGGTCTTGGATTCTTGCCCTAATTCCCTACGTCCGAAGAGCTATTGTGAATGGTATTTTTAATAAAGCTATGTTATAATGTTTTTACAAAAGCTTTGCTTTGTTTCGTTTTGGAAAAGTATTTGATCAAGTATGAATGATTATCCATTAGCTTTTGTATAAAGTATTATCTTTGTTTTGATGGCATTCTTGGAAGGTCCTTTCGTGTTAGGGGACGTTAAGCTTATGTAGCACCTATGTTGAGATATTTCTTTTGCCATCGACGGTCATGCACGGATGGTGCCACCCATGATCTTGTAGGGGTGGGTTTGTCTAATCGATTCGGGTCGGCCACCGACGGTCATGAACGGGTGTGCTTAGGATCCCGGAATGATTATTCCTTTGTTTTGTGAGGAATGTCATCCCTTGTATTATGTTAGATGTTATTAAACATCCCAAGAAGCTTTGAAAGACTTTGATCGATGAACTTGATTCATCCCATGTTTTGTTACAAGCCATGATATGTATTGTTTTGATAAAGATCTCGGATATCATTCATTCAAACCTTTATTACTTATATCATTCACTGAGTATCCAAGCTCACCTTCCCCTTTATATATATGTTGGTGACGAGCAAGAAGGCGATGTTGCCTAAGCTTTGTTTGGAAGATGTTTTGATTCATGTTTTGCTAGCATCTTGAAAATTATGCTTCTTAGTTGTAATTCATGTCTTTATATATTTGGGTTTGAGAAGCCTTTTGATCAAGATGTAATATGTACTTTATGTTATTTTGTATTCAAGTTGTAAAACCGTGATTAAGATGTATGTCATTTCATTTGATCTACGCATAGCTCTTATGGACCACTTAGATTTAAATTTATTGCTTCCGTATATGTAGGCCCCATATGCATACTCTGTTGTGTGAATCTTTGTAAGTCGGCTTTTGGTAATCTCGGATTACTGGCCATCACGGCACCATTCTACTAGGGGTGGAATGGGGTCGTGACAAATTCTCAATAAATTACTTAGTAAATTCTCAGTACATTGCTCAGTAAATTAATCTGTAAATTAACAGTAAATTCTCAATAAATTACTCAGTAAATTTTTAATAAATTGCTCCGTAAATTACTCAGTACATTACTCATTAAATTCCAAGTAAATTCTCTATAACTTACTTAGCAAATTCTAAGTAAATTCTTAGTAAATTACTCAGAAAATTTCTCAATAAATTCTCCATAAATTCTTTGTAAATTACTCAGTAAATTCTCCGTAAATTACTCAGTAAATTCCCAGTAAATTCTCCGTAAATTATCTGTAAATTACTCAGTAAATTCTTAATAAATTCCCATTAAATTACTCAGTAAATTCTTAGTAAATTACTCAGTAAATTACTAGTAAATTAGTAAGTAAATTACTTAGTAAATTCCCAGTAAATTCTTTGTAAATTACTTAATAAATTCCCTTAAAATTCTCAGTAATTTACTCAGTAAATTCTCTGTATATTCTCAGTAAATTCCAACTAAATTCTTCATAAATTTTAAGTAAATTCCCAATAAATTACTCAATAAATTACTCTCCAAATTCCCCGTAAATTCTAAATAAATTACTCAGTAAATTACTAAGTAAATTACTCGTTAAATTCTTAGTAAATTTTTAGTAAATTACTCAGTAAATTATCACTACAATACTTAGTAAATTCCTAGTAAATTCTAAGTAAATTACTCAGTAAATTCTTTGGAAATTACTCAGTAAATTTCATGTAAATTCTTAATAAATTACTCAGTAAATTACTCATTACACTTCTCAGTAAATTGCTCAGTCAAATCCCAGTAAATTCTCAGTAAATTGCTCAGTAAATTACTCAATACTTTACTTAATAAATTCCTAGTAAATTCTCAATAAATTACTCAATAAAATCTCAGCAAATTACTAAGTAAAGTTCAAGTAAATTCTCAGTAAATTCTCAGTAAATTCTCAATAAATTCCCAGTCTTTCATCAGTAAATTTTACGTAAATTACTCAGTAAATTCTCGTAAATTCCTTGTAAATTCTCAGCAAATTCCAAGCAAATTGTTTCGTAAATTACAGAGTAAATTACTCAGTAAATTACCAGTAAATTCTCATTAAATTACTCAGTAAATTCCTAGTAAATTACTCAATATATTACTTAGTAAATTTTCAGTAAATTCCAAGTAAATTCACAGTAAATTACTTTGTAAATTACTCAGAAAATTCCTAGTAAATTCTCAGTAAATTCCTCAGTAACTCTTAGTAAATTTTTCAATAAATTCCCAGTAAATTGCACAGTAAATTCCCAGTAAATTCTCATTAAATTACTCAGTAAATTATAAGTAAATTCTCCGTAAATTCTCAGAAAATTCTAAGTAATTTACTCAGTCAATTCACAGCAATTTCTCAGTAAATTACCAGTAAATTCTCAGTACATTCTCAGTAAATTACTCTGGATGTTACTCAGTAAATTTACAGTAAATTCCAAGTAAATTACTCAACAAATACCCAACAATTCTAAGTAAATTACTTAGAAAATTCCAAGTAAATTTTCAATAAATTTCACAGTAAATTACTTAATAAATTGCTCAGTAAATTCCCAACAAATTCTCAACAAATTACTTAATAAATTCTAAGGAAATTCTCAGTACATTTCTCAGTAAATTAATAAGTAAATTTTCAGTAAATTACTTAGTAAATTCTCAATAAATTGCTCAATAAACTACTCAGTACAGTACTCAGTAAATTACTCATTAAATTTCAGGTAAATTCTCAATAAATTACTCAATAAAATCTTAGAAAATTACTCTGTAAATTCCTAGTAAATTCTTTATAAATTACTTAGTAAATTCTAAGTAAATTACTCAGTAAATTTCTCTATAAATACTCTGTAAATTACTTAGTAAAATCCCAGTAAATTCCGCTATAAATTGGTCAATTAATTGCTCGAGTAAATTCTCAGTAAATTACTCAATAAATTCCTAGTAACTTACTCAGTAAATTTCCAGCAAATTCTCATTAAAGTACTTCATAAATTCCCAATAAATTCAAAGTACTTCATAAATTCCCAATAAATTCTCAGTAATTTACTCTGTAAATTCTAAATAAATTCCCAGTAAATTCCAAGTAAATTCTAAGTAAATTACTCAGTAAACACCAGTAAATTCTCAGTAAATTACTCACTAAATTCCCAGTAAATTCTCAATAAATGACTCAGTAAATTCTCAATAAATTCCTAGTAAATAACTCAGTAAATTACTACATAAATTCTCAGTAAATTACTTACTAAATTCCTAGTAAATTCACAATAAATTACTCAGTAAATTCTCTTTAAATTAATCAGTAAATTCTCCATGAATTCTGAGTAAATTTCTTAGTAAATTCTCATTAAATTACTTAGTAAATTCTCAGCAAATTACTCAGTAAATTCCAAATAAATTCTCAGTAAATTAATCAATAATTACTCAGTACATCACTCAGTAAATTACTCAGTAAATTTTCAGAAAATTCTTAATAAATTCTCAGTAAATTGCTCAGTAAATTCTCACCAAATTACACAGTAAATTCTCAGAAAATTACTGAGTAAATCACTTAGTAAATTTCCTGTAAATTCTCAGTAAATTACTCTGTAAATTCCCAGTAAATTACTCGGTTCATTCCCAGTAAATTCTTAGTAGATTACTCAATAAATTCTCAGTAAATTTTCTGTAAATTACTCAGTAAATTAATCTGTAAATTCTTAGTAAATTTCCAGTCAATTCTTAGAAAAAAGAAACTCAGTAAGTTACTAAGTAAATTCCCAGTAAATTCTAACTAAATTCTCCATAAATTCTGAATAAATTACTCAGTAAATTCCCAGTAAAGTACCAGTAAATTACTTAATAAATTCTCAGTATATTATTCGCCGAATTCCTAGTGAATTCTCAATAAATTACTTAGAAAATTCTCTATAAATTACTCAGAAAATTACTCAGTAAATTCCCAGTAAATTCTAATACATTCCTAGTAAATTCTCAAAAAATTACTAAGTAAATTCTCTGTAAATTCCTCAGTAACTTATCTAGTAAATTCTCAGTAATTTACTTAGTAAATTCTCAATAAATTCCAAGTAAATTCCAAGTAAATTCTACGTCAATTCTAAGTAACTTACTCTGTAAATTCCCTGTAAATTACTAAGTAAATTCTCAGTAAATTACAACGTAAATTCCCAGTAAATTCTCAGTAAATTACTCTATAAATTCCCAATAAATTACTCAGTAAATTCTCCCTAAATTTCGAGTGAATTACCAATAAATTATCAGTAAATTCTCAGTAAATTACTCAGTACATTACTTAGTAATTATCAATAAATTCTCAGTAAATTACTCAGTAAATTCCAAGTCAATTACTCAGTACATTACCTAGTAAATTCTCAGTAAATTACTCAATACATTACCAGTAAATTCTCAGTAAATTATCAGTAAATTCACAGTAAATTACTTAGTAATTTCTCAGCAAATTACCTAGTAAATTCTCAGAAAATTCTCAAAAAATTACTTAGTAAATTAGTATATTCTTCTAAATCCCGAGTAAATTACTCAGTAAATTACCAGTAAATTCTCAGTAAATTCCTCAGAACATTACTCAGTAAATTCCCAGCAAATTCTCATCAAATTATACAATAAATTCCTGTTAAATTTTCAGTAAATTACTCAGTAAATTCTTAGTACTTTACTCAATAAATTTGCAGCAAATTCTCAGTAAATTTTCCATTAATTACTCAGCAAATTCTCCATAAATTACTCAATAAATTCCCAGTAAATTCACAATACATTCTCATTAAATTACTCAGTAAATATCCAGTAAATTATCCTGAAATTACCCAATAAATTCTTAAAAAATTACTCAATAAATTCTCAAAAAATTATTCTTTAAATTCTCAGTAAATTACTCAGTAAATTCCTAAGAAATTCTGAGTAAATTCCTTGTGAATTACTTAGAAAATTACTCAGTAAATTCTGAGTAAATTAATTAGTAAATTCCCTGTAAATTCTCAATATTTTTTTAGTAAATTACCCAGTAAATTCTCAGTAAATTACTCTGCAAATTCTCAGTAAATTACTAAGTGAATTCCCGGCAAATTACTGAGCAAATTCGCAGTAAATTCTCAGTAAATTACTCAGTACATTACTCGGTGAATTACTCAGTAAATTTCCAGTAAATTCTTAGTAAATTATAAGTAAACTGCTACATAAATTACTCAGTAAATTCCCAGTAAATGCTCAGTAAATTACTTAGTAACTTACTCAGTAAATTCCCAGTAAGTTACTCAGTAAATTTTCAGTAAATTCCTAGTAAATTTCAACTAAATTCTCCGTAAATTCTGAATAAATTACATAGTAAATTTTCAGTAAATTCTCAATAAATTACTTAATAAATTCTCAGTATATTATTCAACGAATTCAGAGTAAATTCTTAATAAACTACTCATTAAATTCTCAGGTAAATTACTAAGTAAATTCCCAGTAAATTCTCTGTAAATTATTCAGTAAATGCCCAATAAATTCTCAGTAAATTACTGAATAAATTAGTAGTAAATTCTCAGTAATTTACTTAGTAAATTCCCTATAAATTCAAAGTGAATTCTATGTAAATTCTAAGTAAATTAATCTGTAAATTCCCAGTAAATTACTAAGTAAATTCTCAGTAAATTATTCACTAAATTCTTAGTAAATTACTTAGTAAATTCCCAGTAATTCTAAATAAATTACTTAATAAATTCTCCCTAAATTCTGAGTAAATTACTCAGTAAATTATCAGTAAATTACTCTATACATTACTCAGTAAATTGCCAGTAAATTACTCAGTAAATTCTCCGTAAATTGCTAAGTAAATTCTCAATAAATTACTCAGTATGTTACTTAGTGAATTAATTAGTAAATTCCCAGTAAATCCTAAGTAGATTACTCAGTAATTTTTCAGCAAATTACTCAGTAAATTCTCAGTAAATTACTCAGTCAATTTTCAGTAAATTACTCAGTAAATTTCCAAAAAATTCTAAATAAATTACTTAGTAAATTCTCAGTAAATTCTCCTAAATTCTAGGTAAATTACTTAGTAAATTACCTCTAAATTCTCAGAATATTACTCAGTAAATTGCCAGCAAATTACTTAGTAAATTCTCAATAAATTACTCAGTAAATTCCAAGTAAATTCTTAATAAATTTCTCAGTAAATTATCCATAAATTACCTAGTAAATTCTCTGTAAATTACACAGTAAATTCCCATTAAATTTCAGTAAGTTCCCATTAATTTCTCAGTAAATTACTCAGTAAATATCCAACAAATTCTCCTTAAATTGCTCAATAAATTCTTAATAAATTACAAAGTAAATTCCTAGTAAATTCTCAGTAAATTACTCTTTAAATTCTTAGTAAATTACTCAGTCAATTCCCAGTAAATTCTCAGTGTAAATTACTTTGAAAATTACTCAGCAAATTCTCAGTAAATTAAATAGTAAATTCCCTATAAATTCTCAGTATATTCTCAGTAAACTACCTAGCAAATTCTTAGTAAATTACTCTGTAAATTCTCAGTAAATTACTCAATAAATTCCCAGTAAATTCTCAGTAAATTACTAAGTAAATTCCCAATAAATTACTAAGTAAATTCTCAGTAAATTACTAGTAAATTTTTCAGTAAATTTCGAGTAAATTTTTCAGTAAATTCTCATTAAATTACTTAGTAAATTCTTAGTATATTCTGTGTAAATTATTCAGCAAATTCTTAGTAAATTACTCAGTAAATTCCCATTAAATTATGCAGTAAATTCCTAGTAAATTACTCAATAAATTCTCATTAAATTACTTAGTAAATTCCAACTAAATTCTCAATAAATTACTAGTAAATTCTCTGTAAATTCACAGGAATTACTTTGTAAATTACTCAGTAAATTCTCGAAAAATTACTTAGTAAATTCACAGTAGTTTCTCAATAAATTCTTAGTAAATTATTGAGTAAGTTCCCAGCAAATTATCAGTAAATTACTCGATAAATTCTCAGTAAAGTACTTTGTAAATTCCTAGTAAATTACTCAGTAAATTTTTCAGTAAATTCCCGTTAAATTCTTAGTAAAGTACTCAGTAAATTTTCAGTAAATGTCAAATACATGTGCAGTAAATTCATAGTAAATTCTCAATAAATAACTCAGTAAATTCTTATTAAATTACTCTGTAAATTCTCAGTAAATTTTCCGTAAATTATCTATAAATTCCAAGTAAATTACTCAGTGCATTCTCAGTAAATTTCTCAGTAAATTCTCAGTAAATTCCCTGTAAATTACTCAGTAAACTCCCAATAAATTCATAGTAAATTGCACAGTAAATTCTAAATAAATTACTCAGTAAATTTTTAGTAAATTACTCAGAAAACTACTTAGTAAATTCTCTGTAACTTACTCAGTAAATTCAAAGTAAATTCTCAGTACATTACTAAGTAAATTCCTATTAAATTACCTGTAAATTCTCAGTAATTTACTCAAAAAATTCCCAGTAAATTTCCAGTAAATTACAACTAAATTCTCCGTAAATTACTTAGTAAATTACTAGTAAATTCTCAGTATATTAATCCTTGAATTCCCTATAAATTCTCAGTAAATTATATAGAAAATTCTTAGTAAATTGTTCAGTAAATTCTAGTAACTTCTCAATAAATTACTCAGTAAATTCCCAATAAATTCTCAATAATTTACTCAATAAATTTTCAGTAAATTCCTTGCAAATTCCAAGTAAATTCTTCATAAATTCTAATTAAATTCTTAGTAAATTCCCAGTAAATTACTAAGTAAATTCTCAGTAAATTATATCATAAATTCCTAGTAAATTCACAGAAAATTATCAGTAAATTACTCAATAAATTCCCAGTAAATTCTAAATAAATTACTCACTAAATTTTTCCTAAATTCTGAGTAAATTACTTAGTAAATTCTCAGTAAATTACTTAATACATTACTCAGTAAATTCCCAACAAATTCTCAGTAAATTACTTTGTAAGCTCTCATTATATTGTTAACTAAATTCTCAGTAAATTACTCAATAAGTTACCAGTAAATTCTTAGTAAATTACTCAGTAAATTCTTAGCAAATTGCTCAGGAAATTCCTAGTAAATTCTCATTAAATTACTTAATAAATTCGTAGTAAATTCTCTGAAAATTACTTAGTAAATTCTCCGTAAATTAATCAGTAAATTCTCAATAAATTGCTCAGTAAATTGCTCAGTAAATTACTCATTAAATTTCCAAAAAAATTAAATAAATTACTCAGTAAAATCTTAAAAAATTACAATGTAAATTCCTAGTAAATTCTTCGTAAATTACTTAGAAAATTACACTGTAAATTTTTAGTAAATTACTCAGTAAATTTCTAAATAAATTCTCCAGAAATTACTCCATAAATTCTCAGTAAGTTCTCCATAAATTACTTAGTAAATTCTTAGTAAATTATCAGTAAATTACTCATTAAATTATCAGTAAATTACTCATTAAATTATCAGTAAATTACATAGTAAATTTCCAATAAATTCTCATTAAATTACTCAGTAAATTCTCAGTAAATTACTCTGTAAATTGTTAGTAAATTACTCATTTAATTTCAGTAAATTCTCAATAAATTATTCTGTAAATTATCAGTAAATTACTCTATAAATTGTCAGTAAATTACTCAATAAATTTTTAGAAAATTACTTAGTAAATTCTTGGTAAATTCTCAGTAAATTACTCAGTAAATTATTTAGTAAATTCCAATAAATTCTCAGAAAGTTATTGAGTAAATTACTCAATAAATTCTCAGAAAATTACTAAGTAAATTACCTTTAAATTCTCAGTAAATTATTCAGTAAATTCTCAGTAAATTGTTCGGTAAATTCCCAGTAAATGCTCAGTAAATTACTCCATAAACTCTCAGTAAATTACTTTATAAATTACTAAGTAAATTCTAAATAAATTACTCAGTTAATTGTCAGTAACTTACTCATTAAATTCTCAGTAAACTACTCAGCACATTACTCAGTAAATTATTCTGTAAATTCCCAGTAAATTACTTCGTAAATTACTCAGTAAATTTTTAGTAAATTCCCAGTAAATTACTGTAGACCCGACTTTCTTCGCGCGCCCCCCTTTCGGAGGAGGCGCGAATTGGTCTTACTACAGTTTGGACTCTTGTCACGGTTCTGAATCTAATCTCACAAAGTGCAATGTGAGACTGATAAACACCAAAGAGTCCAAATCTGGCAATTGGTTTTGGAAAATCAATTTTGAATGAAAATGCGCCAAACATGGACTGCTTTCCCAGATTACAGAGCCACCACCTAAATATTTTATTTTGGGAAATTTTAGAAACCCTGACTCGTGCCAAAGGCCACGTGTCCGTCATCACCAAAGTTGCCTCAGCTCGAGAACTTGGGTATGAGAGGGGAAGGTCCTGAAATGAGCACCGCCACTCGCCCGATCAAAGATTGGCCTCTACTACCATGATATGTTATTTTATAAACCTCGTGTGTTCTTGTTCTGATTATTAATCTAACTTTACTATGTGATGCGCACAGCATGCAAGTATAGACTCAATCACGAGAATTGGAACAAAACAACTCGTGTTTGTTTTTGAAAATGGTCTGAAAGTGTTACTCGCAAGTAGGCTAAAGCGCGGATTTGCCACCCTCAAGTGGGCTTTAAAACATGATTATTTGCCATTTCGCAAAGTGGTCTTAAAACTCGCATTTATCGAATTGTCCCAATTCAGGCAATCAAGCCTTCACCCACTAGCATTCATTTAGTTAATCACTTAAGCAAATAGCCTTATGGCAAGCATGCAAAACATGGCAACACTCACACGCATGCAAGGATGCTAAAGCGTAACACTTGCTGTGTACTCCAAGCCAAAACAAAAGCTAGTTAGAAATCATGCATGATCCTAACTATACAAGATGCCTAATGCAACACATGCAATAATGCAACTAAATAGGCTCGGCTGTCTAAGATGGCATATGAATGCAACTTGATAACATGCTTTGAAACACGTATTCAAGTAAGTATTGAAATACAAAGCAATTTGAGTGATGCGCCGAGCCCGGTGAATGCAAGACAAATGAATGATGCAAACATGCAAAGCATAAGGTATGCTAATTGAAATATGCCCTAAACTAACCATCGAAAGCGGTTAAATAAAAGGGAGAAAGAAGTGGGGTTGGAAGACATGCACACACGCACGCATCCTTATTACGACATTGTGCCCTCTCGCAGGAGGGTCTGAATGAATAAGCTAAGCTACACTAAGCTAAGCTAAGCTAACTAATCTAATTAAATTAATTAGACTAATTATTACACAACAAATTGAATAACTAGCAAACTACTTACTAATTACAACATTGCGCTATCGCGAAGGAGGGTCTGAATAAGCTAAGCTAATCAACTAATCTAATTAAACAAATTAGACTAATTATTACACAACAAATTGAATAACTAGCAAACTATTTACTAATTATTACAACACTTTAATTAATTAACAAACTAGCTAATTAAATTACAAATTCAAATGCTAACTAACAAGTAAAGCTCTAAACTTGTACTGCCTCAGCTCTGTTTGAAGAAGTTGAACATGCATGCCTCGATTTTCGTCCCGAAAAGCTCTCTGGTTTGATCTTTAGAGGCTCTGTTTGCAGGGTGTCTTCAAGAACTTTCTGCTGAACCTTACCAAAACAATGCTGGGGAGTGCACCAGTGGCCTACTGGCCATGAATGGTGGCTGCCGGCCATCTGCCGGCCAAGAGTGTGCCTCTGCCAGCCAACAATGAAAGGGTGCCAGCCATTGGTGTGTTGTGACACCAAACTGCAATAGAGCACAAAACAGAGAAAAAATGAGGTTCTTCCAGGGACGTGTTTGTACTATGCCACTCCTTATCATCTCAAAACATCAAAGGAGAGTCACCATTGGGTCTAAAGCCACCAATCAAGCATTTCAATGCATGATGGCTAAGGATCCAACTTGCACAAATTCAATGAATGCACAAAACAAAGACACAAGTCCATTACCTCATCATGAAAGATCAAAGGCAATGGAGACAAAGGAGATTGGCACATTTTCATCACTCCAAGTATGAAATGGACCAATCCACCTTGTGTTCAATATAACGTCCGATTGAACACAATGCAATGCACACATAACATGCTTATCTTGGCATGTTTTACTTGATTCAATTCTTGTTTACACATTTTAAGTTACCAAACCATCCCTTAATTGATTTGTCCAAATGTGAAAGTCCTCTAATGAGGGGAAGGTCAATCCAAAGAATGGTTTAAAGCATGGGAGATACCATGCCTTTGACTAGGAGGAACCCTCAAAAGAGGGTTAAAGCCATTTAAGCATAAGCCTCTATCCCAAGCATTAAACACAACCTCAAGACCAACTAATCCTCAAAACAAATCAAAAGTGAAGAATTGAGGGAGATGGCAGGTATTTCAGTGCTAAAATGGCATGCCAAACAATGCTAAAACATGCAAACAACACATGCACAACATGTTTAAGTGCCAAAGCATGAAACTAATGAAGGACACAACACTAGAGACATGCAATACAATGCTCAAGTCACCAAACCAGCTCAAAACAGAGCTACATCATGCCAAAACAGTGGCCTAATCATACTGAAACTTCGGCACAAAAGGCAAGAAAAAGCATGCTCATTCATTAGCTCATACACAAGGCAAAGGCACAACTCTCAAACACAATGAAAGAGTGACATAAGTGAGAGTGTGACAGAGGTATATGTACTGAAATTACATGCCAGATGATAATGTATCATGCAAATATCACAAGCAAAGCATGCTAAGGGCCTCAAAACACAAGGCTAATCAAGGCACTTACACTACAACCATGCATAACAAGCCTTATATGGCCAAGACCATTTAAAACAGAGTCAAAGCCAGCTCAATCAGTGGCAAAAACATACTGAAGTAGAGCTAACACAAGCTAGGATGGTAGGCTAAAGCATGAAGCATGTTAGGCCAACAAGCATGATTGCACTACAAGTACCAAAAGCAAGCAAGAAGTGACCCAACCAGCCAAAATCAGAGTTAAAGCATGTCAAAACAAAGCCAAAAACATGCTTGAACTAAGTCACAAAAGAGTAGAAAAGCATGCTCAAGTATGAGACCATCAACACAAGCAAACAAGATACAAGGAGAGGGGATCACCCCCTCCTATTTTGAGCCTCAAAACCAACTTTCTACCACTAAAATTCCTCTAAGTTTCAGTGGTTAGAAGGCCAAACAAAGGTTATTACAAAAGCTTAGAAAGGTGACTCAAAAGGCTTTACAAGCCAAAGAGCAAAGAGAGGGAACTGCCCCCTAACCATACAAGACTCAAACCAACATTTTAAAGCCTTAAAATCAAAGTTTTTAAGAGGTTAAAACTAGCTTCAAAGTAGAATACAAAGATGGCCAAGCACTTAATCAAAACAAAGCTTTAAAAGGGACAAGTTCTTACCCTTGAAGCACAGCAACAACTCAGCAACTTCTAAGCCAAAACCACTCCAAGGAGCTCAAATAAAGCTTCTAAGATCCTCAACACTAAGGCAAAGGTGTTTGGCTAAGGGTGTTAGTGCAAAGGTGAAGAGAAAACACACTTTCAAGCACAAAATATAGAGAGAGTATTCTAGAGAGAGAAGGAGAGAGATATAGCTCAACTTAAACTTTGTAACCCTTTGCATGCATATAGATAAGTTCTATATATAGGAGATACAAAGAAGCCTTGAAGAGATCCAGCCATCCACGTGCAAGCATATGGGCTAATCTGTGCAAACAACTGTCAAAATATCTGCAAAAATATCTTCTGAAACATTGGTGGCTGGCCGGTAGGGCAAAGCCCATGGCTGGCAATGCCATACCATGGCCAGCAAGGCATCAAGAACACCGCTATGCAAAGACCAACACATGGTCCAAATATGAGACAGAATGGAAATAGGGTCTGGAAAGAGCAAACCTAGCGCGTTCTGTCACGGAATTCGAGTGCTTGACGAGCGATCAAACTTGTTGCTGGATGTACCTGCAAGAACATCCAAGTCTTATAGACGGTCAAAAATGGGGTGTCTACAATTACTTTGTAAATTCTTAACATATTACTCAGTAAATTCCAAGTATATTCTCAGCAAATTCTCAGTAAATTCCCAATAAATTCTCCATAAATTCCTTAGTAAATTCCCAGTAAGTTACTCTGTAAATTCCCAGTAAATTACTCAGTAAATTTCTCGTAAATTCTCTCTAAATTACTCAGTATATTACTCAGTAAATTCTCAGTACAATCTCAGCAAATTACTTAGTACATTACTCAGTAAATTCCCGGTAAATTATTTAGTAAATTCTCAGTAAATTTTCAATAAATTACTCAGAAAATTCTCAGTAACTTACTCAGTAAATTTTCAGTAAAGTACTCCGTAAATTCTCAGTAAATTCATAGTAATTTCTCAGTAAATTACTTACTAAATTCCCAGTAAATTCTTAATAAATGACTCAGTAAATTCTCTATAAATTACTCAGTAAATTACCAGTAAATTGTCAGTAAATTACTCAAAAAATTCTCAGTAAATTACTTACTAAATTCCTAGTAAATTCACAATAAATTTTCTATAAATTACTCTGTAAATTACTTAGTAAATTCTTCGTAAATTCCTTGTAAATTTCTTAGTAATTCCCAGTAAATTACTCAGTGAATTCTAACGAAATTATTCAGTAAATTATCACTAAATTACTTAGTAAATTCTTAGCAAATTAATCAGTAAATTTCAAATAAATTCTCAGTAAATTAATAAGTAAATTACTCAGTAAATTGCTTAGCAAATTACCTAGTACATTACTTAGTAAATTCTTAGAAAATCACTCAGTAAATTCTCAGTAAATTATTTAGTAAATTCCCAATAAATTCTTAATAAATTACTTAGTAAATTACTCAGTAAATTTCTTAATAAATTCTTAGTAAATTACTCGGTAACTTCCCAGTAAGTTTTCAGTAAATTCTCCGTAAATTACTAATTAAATTCTTCGTAAATTACTCTATAAATTCCTAGTAAATTCTTAGCAAGTTCCCAATAAATTAGTCATTAAATTCTCAGTAAATTACACAGTAAATTTCCAGTAAATTCTCATTAAATTACTCAGTAAATTCTAAGTAAATTACTTAGTAAATTCTCGGTAAATTACTCAATAAATTCCCAGTAAATTACTCTGTAAATTCTCAGTAAATTACTTAGTAAATTATTCAGTAAATTCTAGTAAATTGCTGAGTAAATTACACAGTAAATTTCCATTAAATTCTCTGTAAATTCTCAGTAACCTACTAAGTAAATTCTCAATAAATTCTCAGTAAATTCCCTGCAAATTACAAGTAAATTCTCTGTAAATTCTAAGCAAGTTATTCAGTAAAATCCCAATAAATTCTCAGTAAATTACATCGTAAATTCACAGTAAGTTCTCAGTAAATTACTCAGTAAATTCTTAGTAAATTACTCAATAAATTCTAGTGAATTCTAATTAAATTACTCAGTAAATTCTCAGTAAATTACTTAGTAAATTCTCTGTAAATTACTCAATAAATTCTCCTTAAATTACTCAGTAAATTCTTAATAAATTATTTTGTAAATTCCTAGTAAATTACTCTTTGACTTCTCAGTAAATTCCCAGTAAATTACTTAGTAAATTCCCAGTAAATTCTCATTAAATTCCTTGTAAATTGCTTAGAAAATTACTTAGTAAATTCTCTATAAATTAATTAGTAAATTTCCTATAAATTCTCAGTAAATTACCCAGTAAATTCTCAGTAAATTACTCTTTAAATTCCTAATAAATTCTCAGTAAATTACTCAATAATTAATATGTAAATTACTCACTAAATTCTCAGTAAATTACTGTTAGGACCCAATCTTGCCCCTATAGGTTTAACGTCATGATCGACCAATAATCATAGATTACCTACGGCCTCCATAAATAAAGTCTCTTAGTATAAAGTACGGGGTTAGCGGAAGTTAAAATGACATAGAAATTATCCATTTAGTTGTGCGTATATGTAGAGATCTAATATATCAAGCAATGTTTTTCCAAAAGTGTAACCATCATAACTGTACAAAGTCATGTCTTTCAAAATACAACCCCAACCATATACGAATACAAAATCATTGAAATGCACAAAAGGGGTTCGACTAGCATGGCTCCACTTGAGCCTGGTTACTTAACTTGGAAGCTCTTCAAAAGGGCTGACTTGGGTAGACTCTAGGCTTTCCTAACTCTGATGATCAGCTTGCCCACCTATATATATATGTAAATAAATAGTAAGCTAGAGCCCAATGAGTAAAAACAGAGTAAAGAGGTTATATGAATGAAGCTTAATAATATTGTCAAATGAAATTTCATTTCATCATCAAGACATTTCAATATCGCTTTATGTGGTACATCCATTAAGTGATAACATTCCAGTAATAACAGACCATATGTCAATGAATCCAAAAGCCATGGTATTATCACCCCCAAAAAAGGGCCTAGCCATGGTATTGTAACCCCCAGGCAAGGGCCTAGCCATAGTATTGTTACCCCCAGGCAAGGCCCTAGCCATAGTATTGTTACTCCCAGGCAAGGGCCTAGCCATGGTATTGTCACTACCAGGCAAGGGCCTAGCCATGGTATTGTCAACCTTAGGCAAGGGCCTAGCCATGGTATTATTACCCCCAGGCAAGGGCATACATTCGATGGATGCCACAAAACCATTTCAAAACAGAACTTCATTCATTATAAGAAAATAACGTTTTCAATAGGCCATGCTATAAATTATCAAATCATTTCAATAATTCATTCAATCAATCACATATTCATTTCGATAGCAATAACATTTTTGAAAGTAAGATAATTTGGACATTTCGTTATAAAGTTATTACTCACAATGGTTTGTGTTGTCACTAAGCTTCGAACGTCCACCTAAACAAAACACATAACAAAGCACAATTAAAACTCTATTTCATTTTAATTCAATTCTCTTTATGTGTTTCTAACTCATTCTATGAATATATGAGTCCAAATGGTGCCTAAGAACACTAGGAGTGGCATGAGGATGCAAATATGCACTTAAAAGAGTTAGTCAAATTTGCTGAAAACAGAGTCTCCACTAGAGCATAACTTCCTTCGCTCGAGCGGGGGTTCAAAAACAAAGGTGGTCGCTCGAGTGCAACTTCTGTCTCTCGAGCAATCTGCAAAATTGGCAAAAGTACTGGTTACATGAAATTCCCGTTCAACGGTCGCTCGAGCGGAAGACTGAGTAAAAAAGGTCCTCGCTCGAGCGCCACTTTGGTCGCTCAAGCAATCTATAAAATTTTATAAAACTTCTAGGAACTCGATTTTCACGCTTGAGCGAGGATTTCTTCGCTCGAGCAGACAAGCCGAATTTTGGAATTTTTAGAACTGTGTTTGAGCTTCAAGGTTGATATTCAAAGTCTTAAAACTTGTGTTTTTGGTACAAAAACTTGAAAAATCATTATATAACATGAAAATACTTCCAATTTAAAACCATGTATTCAAAATCATGCTCCAATTGTCCAAATTTGAGCTTATACTAGCAAGTTAAAACCATGAATGCATCACATTGATTTTATATCTTCTTAAATCTTTCAAAAACTTGATCAACCCTCATGATAAGTATGAAAACATGGGGAAACCTCCAAATTAGGTTACAAAAATGCCATGCATGTGAGAATTCCATGGATCCTAACTCAAAATGCTCATGCATGTATACAATCCAACTCTTTTTCACCCAATTCATGGAAACCTAACACATATCTCTAAATTACATGCAAAAGAGTGTTGGAACTATTTGAATTAGTCTTCTCTAGCAATATTTTCAAGAATTAAAGATGGATTCCATACCTAGTGTTGAATACAAGGGTTAGCCTAGCCTAATTCACCAAATTTCTAGCAATTCTCTTCAAATCTCTTCTTTCTCTCTCTAAAGTGTTGAACCTTCCTCATTTCCTCTCAAAATCTTAGCCAAAAGTGTAAATATGAGCCTATGAGCTTAATTAGAGCTATTTATATGGTATGATTAGCTTAGCCTAATCAAGTATGATTAAGGTTAAGTAATTTAGGCTTAATTCTAATTAATTCAATCAATTTAGTTTAATTATTTTGATCCAAATCAATTTTCAATTAAAGTTGCCATAAAATTCAAGATATTCTAATTAGTCTATTACGCTAATCAATTTCAATTTTTGAAGTCGTCTAGGCTCTCAATTTCTGTCTCTAAGTGGCCAATTCGAACAGATATTCCATGTAATAACAGATAATTACGAAATTAAACATGTAATCACATAATCAAGCAATTAAACTTATTAGAATAATATAATATAATAGTCTGGAGGTCGGGGTCGTCACAATTACTCAGTAAATTCTCACTAAATTACTTAGTAAATTCTCAGTACATTACTTAGTAAATTCCCAGCAAAATCTAAGTAAATTACTCAGTAAATACCCAGTAAATTCTCAGCAAATTACTTTGCAAATTCTTAGTAAATTCTTAGTTAATTACTTAGTAAATTCTCAGTAAATTCTCCATAAATTACTTGGTAAATTCTCCGTAAATTACTCAGTAAATTCCTAGTAAATTCTCAGTAAATTACTTAGTAAATTATCAGTAAATTCTCATTATATTACTCAGTAAATTACTTAGTAAATTCCCAGCAAATTACTTAGTAAATTACACAGTAAATTTTCAGTAAATTCTTAGTAAATTACCCTGTAAATTCCAACTAAATTCTCCGTAAATTCTCAGTAAATTACTCACCGAATTCCCCATAAATTCTCAATAAATTACTCAGTAAAATCTCTATAAATTACTTAGTAAATTACTCAGTAAATTCCTACTAAATTACTCAGTAAATTTCCAGTAAATTCTTAGTAAATTACTTAGTAAATTACATAGTAAATTCTCACTAAATTACTCTGTAAATTCTCAGTACATTACTCAGTAAATTACTCTGTAAATTCCCAATAAATTCCTCAGTAAATTCTCAGCAAATTCCAAGTAAATTTCTAGTAAATTCTTAGTAAATTACTCCGTAAATTTCCTAACAAATTCTCGGTAAATTCCTAGTAAATTCTCATTAAACAATTAAGTAAATTCTCAGTAAATTACTTAGTAAATTTTCAGTAAATTCCAAGTAAATTCACAGTAAATTCTCAGTAAATTCCTTAGTAAATTCCCAGTAAATTACTTATTAAATTACTTAATAAATTTCTAGTAAATTCTCTTTAAATTACTAAGTAAATTCCCCATAAATTCTCAATAAATTCTAAGTAAATTACTTAGTAAATTCCCAGTAAATTTTTCGTAAAATACTCAGTATATTACTCAGTAAATTCTTAGTGCATTCTAAGTAAATTACTCAGGACTTTACTCAGTAAATTACAAAGTAAATTTGCAGTAAATTACTCAGTAAATTAATCAGTAAATTCTCAAAAAAATTTCAATAAATTACTCTGCAAATTACTTAGCAAATTCTCAGCAAATTGCTCAGTAAATTCTTAGTAAAATGCTCAGCAAATTACTCAGTAAATTCCTAGTAAATTACTCAGAAAATTCTTAGTAAATTTCACAAAAATTCTCCGTAAATTCTCAGTAAATTACTCAATAAATTCGCAGTAAATTCTCAATAAATTATTCACTAAATTCCAGTAAATTCTCAGCAAATTACTCTGTAAATTCTGAGTAAATTGTCAGTAAATTCTCTATAAATTACTCAGGAAATTCTCAGTAAATTCTCCATAAATTCCGAGTAAATTTCTTAGTAAATTCCCAACAAATTCTCACCAAATTTCTCAGTAAATTACTTATTAAATTCTCAGCAAATTATTCTGTAAATTTCTAATAAATTCTCAGTAAATTACTCAGTACATTACTCAGTAAATTCCTTGCAAATTCTCAGTAAATTACTTAGTAAATTTTCAATAAATTGCTTAGTAAATTACTCAGTACATTACTAAGTAAATTCTCAGTAATTACTAAGTAAATTCTAAGTAAATTCTCAATAAATTACTTCGTAAATTCCCAGTAAATTTCTCAATAAATTCTCAATAAATTTGTAATAAATTCTCCATAAACTACTTAGTAAATTCCCAGAAAATTATCATTAAATTACTTAGTAAATTCTCAGTAAATTCCTAGTAAATTCTCGTTAAATTACCCAGTAAATTCTTAGTAAATTACTCAGTAAATTCCTAGTAAATTCTCAGTAAAGTACTCTGTAAATTGCCAGTAAATTACTCTGTTAATTCCAAGTAAATTCTGATTAAATTACTCAGTAAATTCCAAGTAAATTCTCAGTAAATTACTTAGTAAATTATTAAGTAAATTCCAGTAAATTCTTAGTAAACTATTGAGTAAATTACATAGTAAATTCTAAACAAATTCTCAAAATATTACTAAGTAAATTTCCCAGTAAATTCTTAGTAAATTCTTTAGTAAATTCCTAGTAAATTCTAAATAAAGTACTCAGCAAATTCTCAGTAAATTACTATGTAAATTCTTTATAAATTACTTAATAATTCTCAGTAACTTACTTAGTAAATTCTTAATAAATTCTCAGTAATTTACTCAGTAAATTCATTGTAAATTCCTTCTCCGTAAATTCTAAGTAAATTACTCAGTAAATTACTTAGTAAATTCTGAGTAAATTACATCATAAATTACCAGTAAATTTCTTAGTAAATTCTCTATAAAATACTCAGTAAATTCTTAGTAAATTACTCAGTAAATTGTTCCTAAATTTTGAATAAATTACTCAATAAATTACTCAGTAAATTATCAATAAATTCTCAGTAAATTACTCAGCAATTTTTCAGCAAATTACTCTGTAAATTCCCAGTAAAAATTCTCCGTAAATTACTTAGTAAATTCTTAGTAAATTTTCAGTAAATTCTTAGTAAATTACTAAGTAAATTATCAGTAAATATCCAATAAATTCTTCTTAAATTACTTGGTAAATTCTTAATAAATTACTTAGTAAATTACTCTGTAAATTCTTAGTAAATTGCTCTAAAAATTTTCAGTAAATTCCCAGTAAATTACTCACTAAATTCTCCGTAAATTTCCTGTAAATTTCTCTAAAACTTATCAGTCAATTACCCAGTAAATTCTGAGTAAATTACTTTGTAAATTTTTAGTAAATTACTCAGTAAATTCCTAGTAAATTCTCAGTCAATTACTAAGTAAATTCCTAGTAAAGTACTAAGTAAATTCCCAGCAAATTCTCAGCTAATTACTCAGTAAATCGCTTAATAAATTCTCAGTCAATTCTCAGTAAATTACTCATTAAATTCATAGTAAATTTCAGTAAATTCTCAGTAAATTACATAGTAAATTCTCAGTAAATTACTAAGCAAATTCTCAATAAATTACTTAGTAAATTACGAATTAAATTGCCAATAAATTACTCAATAAATTGTTAGTAAATTATTCAGTAAATTCTCACTAAATTCTCGATAAATTACTAAGTAAATTCTCAGTAAATTGCTCGGTAAACTCTTAGTAAATTCTCAATAAATTACGCAGTAAAATCTCAGTAAATTTCCAATAAATTCTCAGTAAATTACTCAAAAAATTCCCATCAAATTCTCAGTAAATTACTCAGTAAGTGCCCAGTAAATTACTAAGTAAATTCTTAGTAAATTTCTCTGTAAATTATTCAATAAATTTCCAGTAAATTCTCAGTAAAATACTCTGTAAATTCTCAGTAATTTACTTAGTAAATTCTCAATAAATTCCAAGTAAATTCTTCTTAAATTCTAAGTGAAGTACTTAGTAAATTCCTAATAAATTCTCAGTAAATAACTCAGTAAATTCCCAGTAAATTCCAAGTAAATTCTTCTTAAATTCTAAGCGAATTACTTAGCAAATTCCAAGTAAATTACTCAATAAATTTTCAATATATTACTCAGTAAAGTACTCATTAAATTCTCAGTAAATTCCAAGTAAATTCTCAATAAATTACTTAGTAAATTACTCAGTAAATTACTAGTAAATTCTAAGTAAATTTCTCAGTAAATTCCTCAGTAAATTCCTAGTAAATTCCAAGTAAATTATTCAGTAAATTCCTAGCAAATTCTAATTAAATGACTTAGTAAATTCAATGTAAATTCCCCTTAAATTCTCATTAAATTCCCGGTAAATTACTCCTTATATTACTCAGTAAATTCTCAGTAAATTACTCAGGACATTATTCAATAAAGTTGTAATAACCCACATTCATGTCTTAGTCATGTTCATGTACATTTGCATGATTTTGTCTTGTTAAGGTTGCATTTGTAGACTTGGACTTGTTTTGCCTAGGTAAAGGTTCTTGTCTTGTCTTGATGCTATCATGTTTTCCCTAAGTGTTGTATGCATGCTTTATTCCTTCCTTGCTATGTTAAGCCTAGGTCATGTTAAGCCTAGGTCATGCCAAGCCTAGGTCATGTCAAGCCTAGGTCATGTCAAGCCTAGGTCATGTTAAGCCTAGGTCATGTCAAGCCTAGGTCATGTCAAGCCTAGGTCATGTCAAGCCTAGGTCACACCTTTGAACCTCTTATACCTTGGACCATCTTGGAACCCTTTTGGTTGACCTCCACCGTCACCTAGGCATATTGGCCGAGATGTTATCACCTAGGCGTCCGAGATCCTTAATCCTTGCACCTAGTGATCTTGTTCTGGGACTGGAATGACCTAGACCGAGGTGTGGCACATCTAGGCCGAGGTGTGGCACAGCTTAGTCAAGTGTTGTCCTTCCTAGTCGAGGTCATTGTCACCCTAGTTGCCGAAGTCTTGTGGTTAGCCGATGTCACCCCTTGCCGGAGTGCCATTCCGAGCAGCTTGCTAGATACGCCTTGTCAGGGCCTTGTCTTGTCAATCTATCACCTTTTTGAAGAGAACCAACCAACCGTTGCCACGTGTCCGAGCTGAGAGTTAAGTCAGCCGGCAGAGAGAGAAACCCCTCATTTGTTGTATCTTGTTTTGAAGAGTAGAGAGAGAAGCTCTAGAAGAGGGAGAAGAGTTCTTGAGAGAGAGTGGATTTCCAAGCTTGATTCTTTGAGATCGAACCGTTAGATCCGTGTTCTAAGGTTAGATTCTTGATCCGCTCTTGTTGTTCTATATGTTTATGATATTGCATTGCATGATTGAATATGATTTGTAAGCCATGCATTGCTTTGAAGTTCGGTTTTAGAAAGAGAAAATGGTTTTCATGTGTTCTTCAAGAAAAGTCATGTTTTGATCCGAAGGCTTATGCCTAGATCCATGTTTTTGTGTTTGTTCTTGCATGATTTTCAAGTACGGGTACCCAGGTCCATGTTTTCGAACTCATGTCATGAAATCCCAGATCTTGTAATAACAAGTTATGATTTTAGCATTCATGTTCTTCATGTACTTCATGCTCATGTTCTTCATGTTCTTCAAGGAGGAAACCCAGATTTCCAGGCTTCATTTCCCTAGGTGTGATCACCAAGACCACTCTTGCCTAGATCACACACCTTGGTCTACCTTGCATGATCACTTGCACGTTAGTTTATCTTGCATGCACACCTAGGCTAACCACTGCACACCTAGGCCGACCATGGTACACCCATGCCGGCACCTTGTAACACCTCGGCAGATAGCTGCATACTGAAGCCTAGGTAACCACACCTCGGCCAAGAGGTGTGGGACCTCGGCCAAGACCTCCTGAGTTCACCCAGCTAGGTCGTTTTAGCCTAGATCATCTCTGTGTATCCATTCCAGGACCTGGTTGGTACCCAGTATGTTTTCCCTAGATGTTTTCAGCATGTTTTCCCTAGATGATTTCCAGCATGTTTTCCCTAGGTGTTTTCAGCATGTTTTCCCTAGGTATTTTCAGCATGTTTTCCCTAGGTGTTTTCAGCATGTTTTCCCTAGGTGTTTTCAGCATGTTTTCCCTAGGTATTTTCAGCATGTTTTCCCTAGGTGTTTTCAGCATGTTTTCCCCAGGTGTTTTCAGCATGTTTTCCCTAGGTATTTTCAGCATGTTTTCCCTAGATGTTTTCAGCATGTTTTCCCTAAATGTTTTCAGCATGTTTTCCCTAGATGTTTCCAGCATGTTTTCCCTAGATGATTCCAGCATGTTTTCCCTAGATCATTTGCATTCATGTGAAGCTTGTTTTTAAGAGTGCATTCAATAGACTTTGACATGTGTTTGTAGGACTTGGACCTTTGCCTTGATCCCGACATCCCAAGAACTTGGTGAGTGGTATTTTTAATAAAGTTATGTTATAAAGTTTTGACAAAGCCTTGCTTCGTTTTAGAAAAGTATTTGATCAAGCATGAATGATTATCTCTATTTTGTGTATCAAGTAATTAGCTTTGTTTTGGATGACATTCTTGGAAAGTCCTCCCATGCTAGGGGACTCTAAGCCCATGTAGCACTATGTTTGAGAGATCTCTGTCATCGACGGTCTATGAACGGATGGCCCCACCGACGGTCTATGAACGGGTGGATTTGTCTAATCGATTCCGGGTCGATTATTCCCTTGTTTTGTCCGGAATGTCATCACAAGTATTATGTAGATGTTATTAACATCCCAAGCAAGATTTGAAAGACCAAGATTTGATTAATGAACTTGATTCATCCCATGCTTTGTTTTGTACAAGTTATGACATATGTATTGTTTTGACAAGAACCTCAGGAATCATTCATTTACCCCTTTATTACTTATATCATTCACTGAGTATCCAAGCTCACCCTCCCTATGTATATATGTAGGTAACAAGTTAGAAGTCGGCTACGCCGAGATGTGTGTTTTGTATGCATGTTATGTCGGCAGTGAGGACGTCGGCAATCTTGAAGCTTTTGTATTTGAACATGTCGGCTGAGAAGCCCTTTCGTTAAGATGTGATATGTATTTTGTACTTCATTTCCTTATGTATTCAAGTTGTAAAGCTATGTAAAGATGTATGCCATTTCATTTGACTTATGCACTGCTCTTATGGACCATTTGTATCTTGAATTATTGCTTCCGCATTTGTGAGCCCCTTATATAAATACTCTGATTGTGTGTGAATTTTGTAAGTTGGCCTTCGGTAATTACAGATTACTGGCCATCACGGCACCAAACTACTAGGGGCGGTTTGGGGTCGTGACAGAATGGTATCAGAGCACGCATTCCTTATAGTACGTTATTCACACACTTTGAGTCCTAAAGAGCATAGGATGTCCCTTAGAAGAATGTTAAGATTGCATCATGTTGCTTGCTACTTGACAAGGTGTGCATTATCTCGGCATGAGCATTTTGTTACATCGGCATGATCATGTTCACTTGCACACACGTTCATCTGTTCATTCTATTCTAAGAGTCACATCCTGCATACCCCCAGCATCATGAGAAGAGGTAGACCCCCAGTTAGCCGAGATCAATCCGAGGACAGAATAAACAGATTGGAAAGATTGGTTGAAAGTTTGGCCGATGAATTAAGGCAGGCAAGGCAGCAGAACACCGGTACTACCTCTACCCAGGCCGAGCAGACAGATGGCCGACATGCAGTTCCACCACCTCCAGTACCACAAGTGCCTCCGCAGCCAGCTTTGTATGGAGATGACACATTGACCCTGATTAGAGAATTTAAGAAGATGAAACCGCCAAAGTTCCATGGAGGTATAGAGCCGATGAAGGCAGAAGCATGGAATCTTGAGATGGAGAAGTTGTTCGAGGTTTTTCCCAGCACCGACACTCAGAAAGTGTCATTAGCAGCATTCACTTTGGAAGACGACGCTCGAAGATGGTGGATGTTGATCCGAGAAGGTAACCCAGACTTGAGTTGGGCCAAATTTTTGGAGCTGTTCTATGACAAGCATTTCCCGCTCAGTGTCCGAGATCGCAAAACCACAGAATTTCAGATGTTGACCCAAGGTAGCAAAACAGTGGCGGAGTATGATCGTGCTTTCACCGAGTTGGCAAGGTATGCACCTCACATGGTCGACAACGAATACAGGAAAGCTCGCAAGTTTGAGAGTGGACTTCGAGGGCCAATTCAAGACCGGGTTAATTTGCTTAACATGCCGACGTATGCTGGAGTGTTAGATAAAGCCATCCTTGCAGAAGCCAACTTGAACAGAAGTCAGAGTTTAGGGGAGAATCAGAAAAAGAGGCAGACCTATGACAATCACCAAGACCAGCATGATGCCAAGAAGAAGACAAATGTGGACAGTTCCAACAATACGAACCAGGAAGGTGGCACCAGGCCGACATGTACAAGTTGCGGGAGGCGACATTTTGGAGTTTGTCATCAGACATCTGGAGCATGTTTTGAATGCGGTGAGATGGGTCATCATATTAAGGATTGTCCCAAGGTAAAGGCTAGAGATGATAAGAAGAGATGAGAATCCGACTTTTGGAATTATTTTGGGGACAAGGTAAGTTAAGTTTGGGGACCAAACTTCTTTAAGGAGGGTAGACTGTAATAACCCACATTCATGTCTTAGTCATGTTCATGTACATTTGCATGATTTTGTCTTGTTAAGCTTGCATTTGTAGACTTGGACTTGTTTTGCCTAGGTAAAGGTTCTTGTCTTGTCTTGGTGCTATCATGTTTTCCCTAAGTGTTGTATGCATGCTTTATTCCTTCCTTGCTATGTTAAGCCTAGGTCATGTTAAGCCTAGGTCATGCCAAGCCTAGGTCATGTCAAGCCTAGGTCATGTTAAGCCTAGGTCATGTTAAGCCTAGGTCATGTCAAGCCTAGGTCATGTCAAGCCTAGGTCATGTTAAGTCTAGGTCATGTCAAGCCTAGGTCATGTTAAGCCTATGTCATGTCAAGCCTAGGTCATGTCAAGCCTAGGTCATGTCAAGCCTAGGTCATGTTAAGCCTAGGTCACACCTTTGAACCTCTTATACCTTGGACCATCTTGGAACCCCTTTGGTTGACCTCCACCGTCACCTAGGCATATTGGCCGAGATGTTATCACCTAGGCGTCCGAGATCCTTAATCCTTGCACCTAGTGATCTTGTTTTGGGACTGGAATGACCTAGACCGAGGTGTGGCACATCTAGGCCGAGGTGTGGCACAGCTTAGTCAAGTGTTGTCCTTCCTAGCCGAGGTCATTGTCACCCTAGTTGCCGAAGTCTTGTGGTTAGCCGATGTCACCCCTTGCCGGAGTGCCATTCCGAGCAGCTTGCTAGATACGCCTTGTCAGGGCCTTGTCTTGTCAATCTATCACCTTTTTGAAGAGAACCAACCAACTGTTGCCACGTGTCCGAGCTGAGAGTTAAGTCAGCCGGCAGAGAGAGAAACCCCTCATTTGTTGTATCTTGTTTTGAAGAGTAGAGAGAGAAGCTCTAGAAGAGGGAGAAGAGTTCTTGAGAGAGAGTGGATTTCCAAGCTTGATTCTTTGAGATCGAACCGTTAGATCCGTGTTCTAAGGTTAGATTCTTGATCCGCTCTTGTTGTTCTATATGTTTATGATATTGCATTGTATGATTGAATATGATTTGTAAGCCATGCATTGCTTTGAAGTTCGGTTTTAGAAAGAGAAAATGGTTTTCATGTGTTCTTCAAGAAAAGTCATGTTTTCATCCGAAGGCTCATGCCTAGATCCATGTTTTTGTGTTTGTTCTTGCATGATTTTCAAGTACGGGTACCCAGGTCCATGTTTTCGAACTCATGTCATGAAATCCCCGATCTTGTAATAACAAGTTATGATTTTAGCATTCATGTTCTTCATGTACTTCATGCTCATGTTCTTCATGTTCTTCAAGGAGGAAACCCAGATTTCCAGGCTTCATTTCCCTAGGTGTGATCACCAAGACCACTCTTGCCTAGATCACACACCTTGGTCTACCTTGCATGATCACTTGCACGTTAGTTTATCTTGCATGCACACCTAGGCTAACCACTGCACACCTAGGCCGACCATGGTACACCCATGCCGGCACCTTGTAACACCTCGGCAGATAGTTGCATACTGAAGCCTAGGTAACCACACCTCGGCCAAGAGGTGTGGGACCTCGGCCAAGACCTCTTGAGTTCACCCAGCTAGGCCATTTTAGCCTAGATCATCTCTGTGCATCCATTCCAGGACCTGGTTGGTACCCAGCATGTTTTCCCTAGATGTTTTCAGCATGTTTTCCCTAGAAGATTTCCAGCATGTTTTCCCTAGATGTTTTCAGCATGTTTTCCCTAGATGATTTCCAACATGTTTTCCCTAGGTGTTTTCAGCATGTTTTCCCTAGGTATTTTCAGCATGTTTTCCCTAGGTGTTTTCAGCATGTTTTCCCTAGGTATTTTCAGCATGTTTTCCTTAGATGTTTTCAGCATGTTTTCCCTAGGTGTTTTCAGCATGTTTTCCCTAGATGACTCCAGCATGTTTTCCCTAGATGTTTCCAGCATGTTTTCCCTAGATGATTCCAGCATGTTTTCCCTAGATCATTTGCATTCATGTGAAGCTTGTTTTTAAGAGTGCATTCAATAGACTTTGACATGTGTTTGTAGGACTTGGACCTTTGCCTTGATCCCGACGTCCCAAGAACTTGGTGAGTGGTATTTTTAATAAAGTTATGTTATAAAGTTTTGACAAAGCCTTGCTTCGTTTTAGAAAAGTATTTGATCAAGCATGAATGATTATCTCTATTTTGTGTATCAAGTAATTAGCTTTGTTTTGGATGACATTCTTGGAAAGTCCTCCCATGCGAGGGGACTCTAAGCCCATGTAGCACTATGTTTGAGAGATCTCTGTCATCGACGGTCTATGAACGGATGGCCCCACCGACGGTCTATGAACGGGTGGATTTGTCTAATCGATTCCGGGTCGATTATTCCCTTGTTTTGTCCGGAATGTCATCACAAGTATTATGTAGATGTTATTAACATCCCAAGCAAGATTTGAAAGACCAAGATTTGATTAATGAACTTGATTCATCCCATGCTTTGTTTTGTACAAGTTATGACATATGTATTGTTTTGACAAGAACCTCAGGAATCATTCATTTACCCCTTTATTACTTATATCATTCACTGAGTATCCAAGCTCACCCTCCCTATGTATATATGTAGGTAACAAGTTAGAAGTCGGCTACGCCGAGATGTGTGTTTTGTATGCATGTTATGTCAGCAGTGAGGACGTCGGCAATCTTGAAGCTTTTGTATTTGAACATGTCGGCTGAGAAGCCCTTTCGTTAAGATGTGATATGTATTTTGTACTTCATTTCCTTATGTATTCAAGTTGTAAAGCTATGTAAAGATGTATGCCATTTCATTTGACTTATGCACTGCTCTTATGGACCACTTGTATCTTGAATTATTGCTTCCGCATTTGTGAGCCCCCTATATAAATACTCTGATTGTGTGTGAATTTTGTAAGTTGGCCTTCGGTAATTACGGATTATTGGCCATCACGGCACCAAACTACTAGGGGCGGTTTGGGGTCGTGACAAAAGTACTGAGTAAATTCCCAGTAAATTACTCAATAAATTCCTAGTAAATTCTCTGTAAATTACGGAGTAAATTACTCAGTATATTCCTAGTAAATTACACAGTAAATTGCTCTGTAATTTCCCTATAAATTCTCAGTAACTTACTCCGTAAATTCCCATTAAATTCTCAGTAAAGTGCTCAGTAAATTCTCAGTAATTTACTCAGTAAATTCTTATTAAATTCTCAATAAATTTCAAGTAAATTCTCCGTCAATTTTCATTAAATTCCCAATAAATTCTTAGTAAATTACTCAATAAATTCTCAGCAATTACTCTGTAAATTCTCAATAAATTCTCAATAAATTACCTAGTAAATTCCTAGTAGATTCTCAGTAAATTACTTAGTGAATTACTCAATAAATTCTCAGAAATTACTCACTCAATTCCCAGTAAATTCTTAATAAATCACTCAGTAAATTCTTTGTAAATTACTCATTATCCGAGGACTACATTTAACCATCTATGAACTTCTAAGACTGATTCCTTTTTCTCTGATCTTTCATGCCTTACTCTTTAATTTTGTAACAAAAAAAAAAGAGATAGGCACCTATTATAGATAATTAGTGGTTTAGCTGTATTGCTAAATCAGTTCCTTCCCTCTTACCCTCTACTCTAGTATGCTATTGACTTCCTTCTGTGATCTGCCAATTGCAATACATAGTTCCAAGGGAATAAAGATATGACGTTGTGCGGTAACTAGAAGTGAGTGTACTAAACCTTCACGCCTGCTACTTTTATTGATATTGATGAATGCAGGGTAAGGACTCTTATTAGATAGATGTGGGCTAAGGACTGTGTTGACTGAAGCTTTCGACATCTCGGAAGGACAAGGAGAGCATCGAGAGGTTGAATCCATTGCAAATAAGATGGCATAGTGTAGACACCTCATTTTTGACCGTCCTCAAGCCTTGGACGTCATCGGTTGAACACTCGATGATCATCCATGCTCGTGTTCGTTTTGAGTTCCTGAAGGTCTCGGTCGTGCGCCTTGCCTTGGAGCCTCTCAACTTGTCTGTTTTGTGCTTGGTTGTGGATCAAGAGCTTGTGGCTTTGTTTTTGAGGAAAGGGGGTGGCCTGCTGGCCAGCCCTACAACCCATCGGCCAGGCCCAGTGCCTATCGGCCGTGCCCTTTTTCCATCGGCCATAAGTGGTGGCCGGTCGGCCCCTTTAATGGCCGGTCGGCCATATTTTTTGGCCGAGGCCCTTTTCTTTGCTTTTGTAGATATTTTGGTGCCAGCTGTGCTAGCTATTGGGCACAGAAGGCATCCTCCATACACGTGTATGGAGGGATTGTAACAAGCTTCTAGCTTGTCAAACAAGCTTGAGGCTTGCGATTCTATATAAGGGGAGGCTCCTCTCCCCTTTCAGAGGTTGAGAATTTTGGATTAGGGCTAAACATATCCCTCTCTCTCTATATTTCTCCCCTTCTCTCTATATTTGTACTAGTTTGTGCCTTAAAGTGAGTTTTCTTCACACTTTTGCACTAAAGCACCTAGTGAAACACCTTCACTCTTGAGCTGAGGTTTTTGGACGTTGCATTTGAGTGATTTTGGCTTGGTTTTGCCTCAGAAGTGGCTGGTTTTGAAGTTGTTCTTCAAGGGTGAGTAGTTACCCTCTTTAAGCCTTGTTTTGCTTAAGTATTTGGCCATCCTTGCATGCTCTTTTAGGCCTTACTTTCAACTGCAAAAACTCTTTTTTTTAAGTGTTTGAAATGTTTGTTTGATGCTTTGTTTGAGTTAGGGGTGGTTTACCCCCTTTGTTGGCTTATTTTCCTTTGCTTTGTTCTATCTCTTAAGGCCTTTCAGACCACCTTGTTTTGGCCTTTTAACCACTGAATTCCAAAGGAATTTCAGGGGTGGAAAGTGGGTTTTGAGATCCAAAATGGATGGGGGTGGTCCCCCCTTCTTGTGTTTATTTGCATGTGTTGTTGGCTTAACACTTTGGCATGCTTTTCTACCTTCATAAGGCTCTATGTTAGCATGTTTTAGGCCTTATTCTAACATGATATAACTCTGTTTTGGGTTAGTTTGGTTGCTTCTTACATGCTTCATGTACTTGTAGTGCAATCCTCTTAGTTAGCCTAATATGCTCTATGCTTTGGACCACCATTTTAACATGTTTTTGGCTCCACTCCATCAGGATTTTACTCCTATTTTGGCATGCCTTAGCTCTGATTTTGGTCAACAAGGTCACCTCTTGCATGGTTTATGCACTTGTAGTGCAAGCTTGTTCACTAGCCTAGCTTGTTTGGTGTTTTGGCCTATTGATCTAGCATGTGTATGCTTTACTCCAGTACATTTTTGGCTTCGATTTAATATGCTTTAGGTCTGATTTGAGTGGTCTTGGTCATGTATACTTGGCTTTGCATAGCTATAGTGCATTTGGCTTTGCTAGACTTAAGCTTTGAGACCTCTAGCATGTCATATTTGAGCTTTTTACATGGTATGGCATCATTTGGCTTGTTATTTCAGACCATATACCTTTTCCATATTCTCACATTTATCATTCCTTTGTTGTGCTTGAGGGTTGAGCCTTATGCTTCACTTATGAGCCAATATGTATGCCTGCTTGCCTAAGCTTTTGGGGCTACCATCTCAGCATGTTTTTGGTGTTATTTACCATGTTACAACTCTGATTTTTGTTGGTGAAGTCACCTCAGGCTTGGTTTTGGTACGTGTAGTGTAGTCCCACTCATTGGCCTCTTTATGCCTTCCATTCTAACATGTGTTAGCTCTACTCCATGCATGTTTTGGCATTGTTTTGACCTGCCTTGGGACTGTTTCAAGTGATCTTGGCCCTTTGGGGCTTGCCTTGTGTGGCTATGGTGTAAGTGCCTTAGCTAGTCTTGAGTTTTGGGCACTTTAGCATGCTATATTTGTGATGGTCGCATGTTTTGTCATCATTTGGCATATGATTTCAGAGCATATAACCTTGTCATACCCTCATGTTTATCACTCTTTAATTGCATTTAAGAGTTGTGCCTTTATGCTTTGCTTGTGAGCCATGAGTCGAGTATGCATTCCTTGCTTTTTGTGCCTAAGTTTTGTTGAGTTTTGGCCACTGTTTTGAAGTATCTTAGGTCTGTCCATGTGTGGTTTGACCATTCAAGATTGATAGTGCATGCCTCATGTGTAATATACTTCACTAGCTTTGATGCCTTCGCTCCTTAACATGCCTTGCATGCGTTGCTTACATGATAGAGCCTTGTGCATGCCACTTTAGCATTGGTAGATAAGCATGTTGTTTGCATATGTGTTGCATTGCATTGTGTTTGGATCGGATGTTAATCCAAACACGAGAAACGAGGGGCGTTTCATACTTGAAGTGATGAAACGCGTCTCATTTTTTTGTCGTTGTCCCCCTTGATTGTGCATGATAGGGTGGAGGCCTCTTGAGTCCTATGTGTTATTTGTGCATTCATCAACATTATGCAAGCTTGACTTTTTGGCCATCATGCATTGAGATGCATGATTGGTGGCTTGAGAGCCGAGCACTACACTCCTTTGAGCTTGAGACATGATAAGGAGTGTGGTTGCACACACATTCCCTTGCAAATACACTGCCATGCCCCTGCTTGTGCTCTGTTATAGCAAAAGGAAAAATTGTAGGAAGCAGTGGCCGACCGGCCATCAAAGCTGCCGACCGGCCACCAATGCTGCCGATCGGCTATCAGAAGTGACCGATGGCCATCAACTTTGGCTGATGGCCACCATCTCTGGCCGATCATCCCTCAACATGTTCTTGAGATCAGTAAGAAGCAATCTGGAAGTTGGCACAATTTTCAGAGGTCTAAGGGTGTGCAAACAGAGGCATCTTGAGGCAAGGCGGTGGATTTCTGGGAGGACGCGACCGAGCATGCATGCCTCCCTCGCCCGCGAGGCCATTTTACCGCTTTACTAGCTAGTTATAGTTAATTACATGTTTTGTAATTAATTAGTTTAATCTGTGTTGTAATATTTAATTAGCTTAGATTAGTTGGTTATTCAATTCATTTTGGTTTGTAATAATTAATTAGCTAAATTGGTTAATTAGTTAGCTTAATTAGTGTAGCTAGTTAGCTTTCGTTTCATTCGGACCCTCCGTCGAGAGGGAAAATTTTGTAATAAGTGTGCCTGTGTGTGTGAATGTCTTCCAACCTCACGTCTTTCTCCCTTTTATTTACCAACTTTTGATGGTTAGTTTTAGGGCATGTTTCAATTAGCATACTTATGCTTTGCATGCACCAGGCTCAGCGCATCATTTAAACTGCATTGAATTTCAATACTTGAATACGTGTTTCAAAGTATGTTATCGAGTGTTGCATTCATATGCCATCTTAGATAGCCAAGCCTATTGAGTTGCATTTTACATGTGTTGCATTAGGCATCTTAACATAGCTAGGATCATGCATTGATTTCTACCTAGTTTTCTTTTTTGGCTCGGAGTACACTGTGAGTGTTTACGCTTTAGCATACTTGCACGAGTGTGCGTGTTGCCATGATAGCATGCTTGCCATGAGACTATTTGCTTATATGCTAAACTGCATGAATGTCTATGGATAAAGGCTTTATTGCTTGAATTTGGACAATTCATCAAATGTGCGTTTTAAGCTCACTTGAAATGGCAAATCATCATGTTTTAAGACCACTTGAGGGTGGCAAATCTGCGTTTTAGCCTACTTGCGAGTAGCAACTTCAAACCATTTTTGAAAAACAAACATGAGATGTTTTGATCCAACTAAAGCGATTTGGTCTATACTTGTATGCTGTGCGCATCACATAGTAATTCTAGATTAATAACTGGAATAAGAACACATGTGTTTTCAAAACCAACATACCATGATTAGTAGAGGTCGATCCTTTGATCGGGCGAGTGGGGGTGATCATTTCAGGACCTTCCCCTCTCGTGCCCATGTTCCCGAGCCGAGGCAACTTTGGTGATGACGGATATGTGGCCTTAGGCACGAGTCAGGGTTTCCTAAATTTTCCAAAACAAAATATTTAGGTGGCGACTCTGAAATCTGGCAAAGCAGTCCATGTTTGGCGCTTTTGATTCAAAATCGATTTTTTCAAAACGATTTGCCGGATTTGGACTCTTTGGTGATTTATCAGTCTTACATTGCACTTTGTGAGATTAGATTTAGAACCGTGACAGGGGTCCGAACTGTAGTAGCTATGAACCCAATTCGCGTCCTCGCGTGCGTAGGTGTTCGGGCGGTCTACACATAGACATAGAATGGGATTGATGGACAAATGCCAAATGCCACATAAGAAGCTTTTATTGACCTTTTTTTCCTATGTAACGAGTGATTTCTTCTAGTTTTCGTGATTGAGGGTGGTGAGTGGTTAAGACCATGCGTCCTAAGGGCATGGGTAGTGGGTTGCATATAGATAAATAAGTTTGCCTATGAAGGCAATCCGAAGAATTGCTTTGAGGCTGACTATTTTGTTCAATTATGAAGGAAAGTAAGTGATGGCGTGAGACACCATGTTCAGAGCTTCTTCGTTGAATTTGAGCATGCATGTCTTTCAATCTGGATCTACTACAAAGTAGTTTGATTTCATGGATGGAATAGTCTCGCCGTGACCTTCTCTTCAATTCTCAAAACTTTTGTCGCTCCATTCCTGCAGGGGCAGAGAACCTCTCGCTGTCTCGGCTGTGCTACCGGAGGCTTTGGGGAAGTCGAAATAGGAGAGCACTCATCTTAGGGTGGGCTTACTACTTAGATGCTTTCAGCAGTTATCCGCTCCGTACTTGGCTACCCAGCGTTTACCGTGGCCATGATAACTGGTACACCAGAGGTGCGTCCTTCCCGATCCTCTCGTACTAGGGAAAG